>NC_092530.1:5885230-6255052 GCF_037038585.1 Patagioenas fasciata
CCCAGTGCATGGGAAGTGCTGGGAGCACTGGCTCACCTCTGTCAGGGCTGGATATCACTCAGGAGGCTGAGGCGTTACAAGCCGGCTGTTTTCCAAAGCTCTGCCGTATAACCAAATCCCCGCTCCATCCCAAAAGCCCTGCTCCGCCCCATCTCCCCATTGCTGTGACTCATACCTCGTGGCCACACGAGCTACACATAGGCAGGGCCTCACCACCCCGCAGCCAGCCTGGCGCCTGCAAGCACTGCGTGAGAGCCGGGAGATGCAGCACCCACTGAGTGACACCAGCTGCCGGCAGCACCCGCGCCCCCACCCCAGCACACTGAGACCTGCTCGGCTCCCTGTGGTGCAGACCCCCGTCTGGGACAGGGCAGGGGACTCACTCGCTGCTGGGAGGCAGCACATGGGGTTTCTCCACCCACCAAGTATCACCCCACCATGGTCAGTGGTGATCAGAGCTGGGCAAGCAGGGCACAAGGTGACCAACAAGCAGGAGAGAGGATAGTCTTACAGCAGGAGGTGGTGGCTTTGCTCACAATGTTGATCTGAACTCACAGTGCCAGCACGGCAGTTCTTCTCCAGGCAGATTTGCCATCATGGTCCTGCTTCCACACGGCCTGGCCATACTGGCTCCCACCTGGTCTGGCAGCAGCAATGTTTGCTGAAGGGCCAAAGTGGATGGGGAGATCTGGAGGGCTTTGCAGCCCTGCCAGCCCTGGCACTCCTGAGCTGTTGCCTTAGGAGTGGTGGCTGCACTCAGACTTATACAGAATCTGGGGTAGAAACCCTGTGCCAGGGTCCTGCTCTGTCACACTGCTCTCTCACTGCTCCCTTTCCACTGTCACAGAAGGGGGCTGTGTGGCCAGCTTGGTTCCCAGCCCTGCAGAGCTCCAAGCAACCCCACAAGCTGTGAGAGGAGGTTTCTGTTGACCCCCTGGCCCTGGGAGGGGTGTGAAGCATGAGGAGCAGCACAGTGAAACTGGAGGCGCTTGACCCAGGGCTCCTTCCCCAGGGAAGGCAAGTGCAAAACACAGCCAATTCTTCAGACAGAGGCAGAAAACGGTCTCTGTGGGTAACAACAGCGTGGGCAAGTATTCTTCACCAAAAGCACCAGACACATCACGCTTTCTCCAGAGACCCTTGCACATCCCAGAGAATATTTCTAGAGAAGAGCTAGTCCTGCAGAAGATCAGCTTTTTCCCTCATCCTAAGCCTCAGCAGATCACAATATCCTGGATCTGTAAGATGCAGCAGACCTCCTGAGATGTCATGTTGGTCCCGTCATTCTCAGAGTTTCAAGCGGCTGCCAGTACAGAGCTAGCAGAGCATCCTCAGCACCATCAGGAGTCTCAGCTGGCTCCTTCCAATAGGAGGATGAGCACCAAGGCATCGCCATGGCTGAAGAGGACCACCTTTGCCCACCAACACTGACAGACTGTCCTGGGAAAGAGCCAGCACTGCAATTTCTGCAGAAAACCACAGACTCCGGTTTCCAGCCTGCAGTGCACTGAAATGGGCTTGAACCAGCTCTGTCTGACCTGAGGTGCACAACACCAGCTCCATCCAGACTGGTCCCCATCACCAACCACCCTCCGTATAAGCCCCTGGGACACAACTGAGTTTGGCTGGGACAGCTCAGTGGCAGCGTCTAGCTAAAGCTGTTTGATAGGGCTCAAGGCACTCCACCTTAGGGCGCACACCTGCTGCATTTCCTAGGGCTGTCCTCTTGCCCTGGGCTCAAACCCCCAGAGGTCTCAGGCCGATCCTGCCTGTGCAGCCCTCCGTAGCCTCGGGCTCTCACCCAGCACCGCAGCTCTCCTTAGCCCTGTCTCCATGGAGAGCTGGGGGGAGCCACCCCCACAGATGTGGCTGCTGGGGTCAGAGCAGCGGGAAGCACAGGAAAGTACCTGCCTTTGCCCAGGGCACTTCTGGAGAGACAGGCAGGCTGACAGCCCCTCCAGCACAGCCAGCACGCGCGCTCTGGCAGCTGCTGGGTGCGGGGAAGCATCTCCTGCCAAGGACCCAGGGGCTGCTACATCCCCTACTCCTTGATCTGCCATGTGTCACAGCCCCATTGCTGCCGCTCCATTGCCATCAGCCCCGTGACGCTGCTCCTCTGAGGGGACTCATGCTACAGCCAGGCATGTGCCAGGAGACAGTCGAGACAAAAGAGAAACCAGATGCAAAAAGTCTCAAGCCTTTTCCGAACAGGCTTGCTGTTTCTCCTTTGGGACATGGCTACCAGGGCCATTGGCATGGCCAGGCTGTCGTAGCTCCGTGGTGTCTCCTCCCATCACCCTGTGCAGCTGCAGGGCACAGAGAAGAGGCATTGCAGGGCCAAGCGGGTAGAGGGGAGACCCGGGGCTTGTGGTGGGGAAATGTGGCATTGCAGGAACCCATCGGAAAGTGCACCCCAGTGCCACCCTTTACCCAACCCCCACAGCCAGCCCTCCCCCCAGTAATCCACTACAGGCCCTGATTTGAGCACGAAGGATGTAGGTGGTTGTGGCACCAGAGACCTCCGAGCCCCAGGAGAAGTGACCCGGAGCCCGAGGGAAGGGGCAGAAGTGTCAGCAGTGTGGTGTCCACAGCTGGCCAGCCCAGGGCTCAGCCTGAGCCACAGGCTGGCAAAGCACATGGCCCACCGTGGCTTCCAGCCCTGTTGGGTCCCCGCTGCTCCAACAGAAGCCTTCCCTGATCTTTCACTGCCTGAGGAAAGACCACAGTCCTCGGGCACCCGGAAAAGCCAAGCCTGGAAGCTGTCCTGTGCTCCAAGGGCATCGCAGGGTGGACATGCTGTCCTGCCAACAGCCAGTGCTTCACCCCTTGTTCTCAACTTTATGTAAGCAGGGAACCCAACCCTGCTCCAAGACGTGGTGAAACCAGATACATACGGAAACAATTAGAAAGGCGAGGGATAAGGAAGAAGCTTTGCTTTGTTGGCACAGCTCTCTGCCCAAAGAAGAAAACAGAGCCCGTGAGCCAGTCCAGATGTATTTGTGCTGGCAGAAAATAACCCGTGAGTGAAGGGAAGGCATGGAGCTGGAATTCAGCCCCAAGCAGGCTGGGTTTTGAGGGCAGCTCACCCACACCCAACCCCTCTGCAATGGGCTTTGGTTGAGGGGGGGTTGGGCAGGCCCTGTCACACCAAGACAGCTGTCAGTGTCTCACCAGGGAAGATCTTCTCACCAGGTTGGAGACAACTCACCCTTCAGCCAAGGTCAAGGCAGTTGCACACCGACCTAAAACACCAACCGGGTTCCCCTCTGCCGGGACCACCTATGGGACCCCAGGGCCGTGCTCCAGAGCCAGAGCTGCCCACTCGAACAGGAGGTCATCTTTGCCCTGGGAATGTGTCCCCTCTGCAGGACAGGGGTCAGGACAAGTGCTTCATTGCAGCTCTGGATTATGTTAAATACCCCATCATGCACGATCCTGGCTCTGGACCAGCCTCAGCATGGCACCTCGTAAAGAGGCGATCCCTCCGGCCTCCATGCATGGTCCAAGCTGGATGGAGCTACTGTGAAAATATTTGCCTAGAGTCCATGGTTTTCTCTGTTTGTCCTTTTTCCCTGTTGCCCCACAAGGAGTTTTCTGCAAGGCTGAGGTCAGCACATCGTGCTGGGAGCAGGCTGGTGGGAGCGCACAGCAGGGCCACGGGCACACGGAGCGGGACCTTCTGCACACCTGATGCACGCCTGGCCGCCCGGCAAACACTCAGCAGGCTCTGCTGATCTTTCAGGGATGTTTTACAAACGCAGGGCTTGTTGACAAGGAATGCTCACCACTAGAGCTGCTTGAGAAAAGCACCCTGAGGGCATGGCATGTTCCAAAATTAAAGTGATTTTATCCCCCAAACGGTGAGTCAGCTTACAAAGTGGAGTCTGGATGAGTGTCTTCAGGGGTGATTTCAGGATTACACCACTGCAGTGGGAGAATTTCACCCTCTACTTGCACCCATGGAGGAGAAGTCCTTGGTCATCCTGTGTGGGTAGGTGTCCACCCAGACATGTGAACCGGTGCTGGTGCTGTAGGGTGTTGACTCTGCCTGGGGCACAGTGTCCCTCAGACCCAGGCAGCCACACCAGCTCCCGTATCAGTGGCAGCAGCTTCTCCTCTTGCTCACCCCTTAGCCTCCAGTCACAGGTCCTGCATCAGACCTGGACAAAACCCGTCCCTGTCCCCAGGGCAGCTGAGTGGGGAAGAGGACCAAGGAAAACAACCTGTTTCTAGGGTCCACATGCAGATGTAGCCACACTCTCCAGCTCCCCTACCTGTCTCCTCTGCAGGAACAGCAGCTCCCTCATCTCTTTTTGGGACAGGAGGTCCATGGGACAAACAAGAGCTTTTTAGGTCACAGGGTGATGGCCATATTTCTCACACAGGGGAAACCTGGGAGCCTGATGCAAGTACACAAAGAGCTTGCTCTGCTGGCAACTTCCACTGCGTCTTTCATCAGCCAAACGCCTGTTCCAGGTCTGTGTCTTTCATCAGCAAAGGTCTTCAGAGCAGGAGTCCCACAAGGTTAATACCTGGAATGTGCTGGGAACGGCTAATCCCAGGTTTGCCCTTCCCTGCAGGAGGGGAGGAGCGGGGCAGGTGAGACAGGGTGCAGACGCTGGCTTGCTTCCCACACTGCTCAGTGGGAGCCCGTGCTGCCCTCCAGGCAGCAGCAGTCGGGCATCGTGCCAGGGCAGGAGGTCCTGCTGGCTCTGACGCTGCTGCAGGTCATCTGCAGGGACCAAACCTGTGCCTGTGGCCACCCAGACCAGAGCCTGCGCATGGTGGTTTTCCCCGTTCTCTCTTGCAAGCGGAAGGAATCTCTGCCAAACCGCTGGAGTCCTGTCATCAAATGTGTCCCCACCATCGCCACTTGATATCTCCGATAAAGCACTCGGGGACCCCAGTTTGCTGTCCCAGGCTGATGGCCGTTCTCAGACAGTGCTCGGCAGAGTGGGAATGGCATGGGGCAGGGGAGCTGAGACCTGCCAGACCTTCCAGCCCTCCCGTGCTCCTGGGAGACAGCTCCGCTCCTGTGCAGCAGCACCAGGCTCCGGCTGAAAAACCCCCAGGAGATGCAAATGGCTCAAGCCAGCACTGGGGGCCAGGAATCCACAGCCGGAGGGCAGAAGATCAGTGCAAGGGTGGCCAGAGGCAGCTGAAACCACCCCAGGCTACGGCATGAAGCACAGTCTCATACCCATGCGCAGAGGTGTGCCCACATCTGACCCAACTTGTCTCCTTGTGACAAGCAACTGCTGACATTGGAACCACAGCCTGGCACCCCACAACCTCCAGTCCTGCGCTTAACAACGCTGAGCTTTTCAAGAGCTAATGACCTGCCCCAAAGTGCCCTAAAATACCCCAAAACATCTTCTTGGGGTCAGCAGCCCAGCCTTTGGGCTTCACGGCGTGACCAGAGAGACCACCTGCCCTGAGCTGGGCAGCCCAGCAGGGCCACCAGGACCTGTTTTGCGACCAAATCAGCTTTTTCAGGTTCCTGTTTCCATTCCCTAGCTAACTCCCTACCAAGTGCAGGTTATTTTTTGATAGGAAATGGTGGGTTCCTTCTTTACTTTCAAATCTGACTGTTGTTTTTTCTTGCTTGTCTTCTGGTTTTGTTGTTTAGGAAGTGGAAAGTTCCCAGCGTACGTCTGTCTTGGAGACCAGGCGAGGAAGCGAAAGTAAACACTGTGCTCAGCTGAGAGCAGCAGGCTGGAGGAGCTGGAAATTTTAAGCACAAACTGACCCCAAGCATTTTCCGCATCTTGCAGCCAGCCTTTGGCTGAGCCTTTTGCGATGGTGCGCTGTCTTCATGCTGCTTCTTAGTCCCTCCTTCCCAGCTCACTGTTCCCCACCAGCTGCAGGAGTCCCAGCCCAAACCGGAGCTCTCTCAGCCTGGCCCAACGCGACCCACGTGTGGAGCAGAAAAACCAAGTGTGCTCCCGGAGGGATGCAGCCACTGTCCACCCCAGACCATGCACCTCCGTCTGCTCCAAGGGTTGATCTCCAAACTCATTCTGGTCCTTCCCTCTCTGCCCTGTCTTACCGCTGTACCAGCACTTCCCCAACACAAGGACCAGCCAAAACACCCTCTCACCCTTCCCAATCCCCCCAACAGTCCCTGGCCTTGTTCTGACCCTTATCTGCTGCTTCTCTTCTGCTCCCACCCTTGGTGGACGTGTGCTGGTGTGGTCAGCGGAAACATCCGCCTGTACGCAGAGATGTTGGGCACCTTCATGGACATTGGTGTCTTCAGAATGCATCCTGGAGTGCCTCTGGACCAAATTTTATAAAGATCAAGGTCCAGTAAAACTCTCAGGTATTCCTTTTGTCCATTGAAACACCAAGTATCCTGAAGCCCCTTAGTACAATGGAGAGAGTAACAACCTTACAACAAAAAGCTCCTGGAGGAGCTGGGACACGTGCAGGTGGCAGCAGGTGGAGCTGCGTGGCCGTGCAGTCTGAATCAGAGGGTCACTTGTGGCATCTGAGCAGGCCAAGGCACAGGGTGCACCCCCTCCTCTGGGTCTGTCTTTCACCCCCCCACATGGTGTTCCCCTCACCAAGCTCTTTTTAGCCAGCCAAGCATGATTTCCTGCTCTCACTCAAGCTGCCTGAGGGACCTCTTGATGTTGCTCCTGAGGTCTGGAGAAGAGCACTCCTCACTGAGGAGGGGAACGGGAGCTTTGGTGCTTCCCCCATTTCCCCAGCCTGTACCTGCTGGGAGCACCAGGAGTGAGGAGAGGAGCAAAGGGCCTTCCTGGGAAGAGGAGCAGGATTCGTGACACTGGTCAAAATGATCAAAATGCAAACAGAAAGGGCTGCAGAGGCAGGTGCACTGGCCTTTCGCAAATGGTGGCAGTCTTGGATGGGAAACATATTAGGAAGGACCAGCCCCAGACCAGCCTGGTGTAAACTGATGGGCTCTTCCCTGCCATGGAGAAACATCCAGCAGCCTCTGAGCCTCTCCATGGGGAGTTTTCCTTCCACGCAGCCTCTGTGTTACCGTCGGGGTCTCCACAGCCCGTCACTCCTGTCACAGAGGCAGTGGCCCAGGGCCATACCTCCCTCCCCAGCCCCGCAGCGCCGCCCGCCTGGGTGGTGGGCGCCAGCCCCAGGGCTTCTGAGCTCGCCGGTCCCCAGCCCTCCCCGTGGCAGCTGGGAGCACAGTCTCGCTGCTCACCAGCCCTGGATAATAATAGCTCAGCTGTTTATATACCCGCAGCTGCAGGAAGGAAGGCTGGAAGACTCGCTCTACGTAACAGGGCTCCCCACCCCTTTCTCACTTCCCCCTTCCACCTGCACCCCCCGCGTGTGAATTTGGCACTTGTGACAAGACACCACAACACAGAGCTGTTTTTCAGAGCTGGTTACAGCTCACAGCTTCCCCTTTCTGCCACGGGCTGGGGCTGGAAGGACCATCCATGGGACCCTGTTCCAAGGCTCTCCGCTGCTGCCCAGCTGCAGGCACAGCTTCCGTTCTCTGCACCATTTGTGGTCAACTCCAGCATCCCTCAAGCTGGCATCTTCTTGGTCTCTTGCTGACAGAGAAGGGACCAGAGCAATGGGAATGCTTCTTTGCAGGGGTCTCAGCCCCACAGCCTCGCTGGGGACACAGGAGCTTGTTCCTGTCCCCATGCATGGCTGAACCACATGGGTCCTCCCCAGGCTGCGAGCTCCAGCACCCTGCGCCCATCTCCAGAGCCATGGGTTCCACTGAAGCACCCAGGGGTGATGGGTCAGCTCTCTCCCCCTTCTCGCAGGTTGGCCACAGCATGTCTGTGCTGGTCCTTTCACCCTGCCCTTGCAGCCCAACACATGGCATCAGCATGGCAATCCTGTACCATTTGCCAGTGGCCATGCAGGATGGAGCAGAGCGCAGGGGAACCCCTGCCAGGCCCTGGAGGTTGTCCATCTCTGCAGGGACAAGTGACCACCAAGTTGGAGAGGGGCGCCCAGGAAGCTGCGCTGTGCCAGGTGGCATCTGCGATGGTGCCAGAAGAGGGTGCACAGCCATGGTGGGGAACAGGGGAGCAGAGCCCCTTGCCCACCCCTCAGAGAGCAGCAGTAAGCAACGACCCAGCACGACTCGCTCGGCTGGAACGGGATGGGCTGTGCCTGCTCTGAGCTGCGGGGCTGGGCCAGCCAGCTGCAGCCAAGCCAGTGCTTTCTGTGTTTGTTTGGGCTGTTAGATAACTTCGAAAGCAGAAGCTGGAAGGGCTGGCGGCTGAACAATTTGTTCTTTCCGACTTCCACACACTGCTGCCTCAAACCACAACGCCCCACAGGGCCCGATGGCAAGATGCTTAAACCACAGCCTAGCTGTGGGTGCTCAGAGAGGCGCCGTGCAGAGAACTGCTCTGTCCCCTGGTCCCCATTGTGCCACCAGAGCCCCCTCCATCACATTTGCGCTGGGAGCCCTGTACAGGGCTCAGCCTGCCTCTACCTGCGCCCTCCTTGCTGACAGAGAAGGGACCAGAGCAAAGGGAATGCTTCTTTACAGGGGTCTCAGCCTTGCACCACAGGCCTGGCACCACGGTGAGGGGCTGCTGCCACCTCCTGGCCATGCTCCCGGCCCCGCAGCGGGTTCAGGGTGCTGCCCGGGCACCCCAATGGGCAGGGAGTCAGGGTTGCACCCCACAGCAGCCATGGCCGGCTGCACAGGACAGGGAGCAAGGGTTAACCACCGCTGTGCAACCCGGCAGCATGTCCTCCCCTGCACAGCCCGTGTCTGCCCTACGCGTATCCCCTGGGAACTGGAGCAGAGAGCAACAGAGGACAGCAAGGCCAGGGCGAGCTTTGCAAGGGGTGGGTTTGGGCTACTTTAGGGCAGCCCATGCCTCTCCTAGGGAGAGACAGCCGCATTTTCCCAGGCAAGGAGGGACTGCTGGGGCTGCAGTGCTTGGATGTCACCTGCTCAGGGACCAGGAGGGGCCACACAGCACCTGAGTCCAAAGAGGGTGTCACTCCCCAGCACAGCACAGGGCTGTGCCTCAGTTTCCCAGCCACCAGGAGGCTGCTCCGCTCCTGGCTGAAGTGACGGCAATGGTAGCTCTGGGAGCAGAGCTGCCCAGCCGTGCAGGCTGGGTATCCAGATCTGAAGCGTGGTCGGGATCCATAGCACCGACATCCCCTCAGGTGGCACAAAGCCTACCCTGCAAAGGGGAACACCCCTATTTGATCAAAGAGAAGGGCATTTTTCCACAACTGAGTACCAACATCCCTTACTGGGCTGCATCATATCTCCTTTCAGCTGTCAGGACATCCCAACAAGTGACGCAGAAGCAACTGGGAGCTTCTAAACAACTATAGGCACAAAGGCAATGTTGGACAGAGGTCGAATTGCTAGCACAGGCTTTGTCCCACCCAGAGGATTGTGGTGAGGTCCTGATCCTGTGTCGGATGTCCAGGAGCCAAGCACGTCACCCTGGAGTCGCTAAGCCCCCTCTGCCAGTGCTGAAACACCCCCAGGCTGGGACCAAGCAGCAGGTGAGGAGCTGGGTGTGCTGCAGCCCCATGGAGGAGCTGGAGTGGGTGAGGTGTGGAAGGGAAGAGGTGACAGGGCTGCTCTGGAAGGAGGAGGCCAGCAAAGCCAAGGACAAGCAGGGATGGAGCAGAAGCCAAGTGGACATGGAGATGGGGATGCTGCAGACCTGCTCAGACTGGGGTTCACCCAGCTGTGGGCACAAGCAAGGCTGACCAACCCACCCACAGCCCTGCTGGGCTTTTGTGTCACTGTGTGCCACACTGAGAGCCACGGGAGGCTGGGGGTGCCACAGCATGACCAGCATCACACCTTGACTCAGGCTGCAGTCACCGAGCACGAGGCCGAGCCGGGAGGGGATGGTGGCGCGGGCAGGAGGCACACAAGGGTGCGCTCACCCCACGGCGCTCAGCCAGCCGCATCAGGAGCTTGTGGCCTGACCAGAGGCAGCCCTGGCAGTCCTGGGAAAACTATCTGGTTTTGCAAGTCCTCTTCCTCCCTCTGGTGCCCCCCAACCTGTGAAACTGTGGTCCTAAAAACTGCCAAGGGCTGACACAATGCCAGCTCTCTGCATCCAGCTCGGGAGCCACCGCGTTCCAGCAGCACAGCTCTCCTGCTGCCCACCAACCTTCCCACTGGCCTAGGAGAGCCTGGGGCTGGCCAAGAAAGCCCCATGGATAGCCTGAGCAGTGGAGGGAATTGGGTGGGACATGTCCTGGCAAGGTTGCAAAGGAGAGAGCAGGCTCTGTGGCAGCCAGTGTGGTTCGCCTTCACCTAAAACAGGGTGCCCTGGGGAACGGTGCAACCTCAGTGGCTCCGCACAGAGAATGTTGGGGAACTGGCACGATCAGAGGCAGCAAGAAAACTACAGGTTCATGCGCTTTCATGTGGTCTCGGGGCAGACTTCTTTTCAACCTGCCTGAGACGAGGGCAGGTTCAGGCTTCAGCTCCAGGGCCAAACTCAGGCTCCAGCTCTGTTTTGCATTCCCCATGCCAGCAGCGCATCCTCCGTCTGCTCTTGCGTGCTCCCGGCCCAGCACAGCAGAAACCACATGATGCTATCTGCTCGCTCGTGACTTCCACCAGCTCCTCAGCAGCCCCTGCCAGGGAGACAAGAGGAACAGCCCAGATGCTGAACTGGCATAAGGCAGGAATGAAAACCCAGCCCACGGCATTTAAAAGCGGTGAAGTCAGTCTCCTGTGGAGCCCATTTCTTCAGCCTCAGCTCTCTCTGCTCCCAGCTCTGAGGCTCCTCTAAAGAGCCAGCGGAGATGCGCAGTGCCCTGGGCTGCGGGAAGGCACAGCTGCCCAGACCGCTGCCTGCAGGCTTGGGAAGAGCTTCCCATAGGTGCAACATCCCCCATGTGGGCATGAGAAATAGTGACCCCTGAGGGGCACAGTTGCCATCGTGCCAGGGGATGAGGAGCAGAGCCCAGGGAATTTCTTCACCATTTTGCACACTGCATTCCTTCCTGAGACGAGCAAAGCAATTGCATGGAGGGTGAGATAAAGCATCACTGCTGCAGCTGGGCTCACCAGGAGCCTCCTCCGCTACTCCAGGTCTGCAGGTGCATTTGAGGCCAAGCACAGGAGAGATTCCTGTAATCAGGAGCACTTGGATTCACTGCTCTCTGTGGTGGCGAGGGCCCAGCAAAGCTCTTGGCCACCTTAAGCGGATGGCTCACTACCCCAGGGAACTGGCCTGGAGGGTCAGGATGTGCTGGGCATTTGCTGGATCCACTTGATCGACTCTGTGAATGAGGTTTTAAGTAACTCTGCTTTCTGATTGCCTCCAGTGCCTCCCAAGGAAAAGCCACAGGCAACCAAAAGCCTGCACGCCTGTTGGTTATGAATGGTCTGCAAGGGGCTGGTTCCCTCAGTTGCCATGAAAGGCTGCCTATTCCCACAAAGAAACCTCGCAAGGCAGCACTGGATCCTCTACATTAGGCTCAGGGTGCCGTGGCAGTGAACAGGCTGTTCTGATTGTCGCTACACAAGGAGCCTGCACACTGTTCCACGGCTGGGACAGTTTTGGGAAGGGGACATGCGCAGCCTGGCTCCCCTCGCTCTGATGGCTTCTTCCAGGCTACCCCGGCCACCTCGCTGCTCTCCATGCCAGCAGCTGCTGGGAACCCAGCGGGCCAAGCCCCCGGTCAGTGGTACCCACTGTACCTGGTGCACGGGGACTGACCCCGTCCCGCTGCTCTCCGCAGGGGAACAGCTCCCTGGGGCCGTGGGCAGCTGTCCTCGCAGCAAGGGACAGTGTCCCGCTGACACTGGGACGGGTCCCGCGTCCCCGCGCTTCCGCAGATGGGAGCTCAGCGGGGGTGCGGGAGCGCGGCTCCCACCAGCGCGGTCTGCCGGCGCGGCACGCTGCCTGCGCAAGAGTGGGAACTCGGTGGCCCGGGCTGGCTCCCTGCAAGCAGACGTTATTTTTAATTTCCAGTTTCTCTCTCATTTTTGCAAGCAGTTCTGCTTTTTGCTAGGCAATAAAGAGCCCTTTCTCCCACCCCCCTTCCACTATTTCTAGACTATTTTTAGGCTTTTTTTCAGTGGGTCTTTGCTGCAGACACTTTCAAAGGGCTAGAGCAGGTGGTTTCATTCATGTGCCCAGAGCAAGAGGAGAGATGCGCTGGACGGGAGGTGCCGGGAAGGAGAAGGGCTGCCCACAGCAGACAGGGAAAGCACGAGCCCTGCAGCACCAGCTGCCCTGTGCTGCTCGTGGCGTGCGAGAGTCAGCCTTGTCCCGAGGGAGCTGGGATGCCCACATGTTCCCGACTGGGCCAGCAACTGCCCTCACCTCTCCAAATCCAGCCAAGGGAGATCCTCCCTGCGGGACCAGCAGGGCTCGGGGTCCGGCTGCAGCCCAGGGCAGGGCGGGGGTGCAGAGGCACAGGGAGGGACATCTGCTCGAGGGAAGCTGACGGGACAGAACCTGGCGAGATGTGCAGGGCTTGGAATGCCCAAAGAAGGTCAAACATGGCTGTGGCAAGTGGAGGAACTGTCGGATGGGGCCGGCAGAGCTGGGGTCTGCCAGTGCCATGTTCAGGCTTGGGACAAGGACCAGCCCCCATGGGACCATAAGTGGGAGAGAAGAGTGTGAGGGGCATGGTGCCCACCAGTGCTGTGGTGGACCAGTGCCATGGCCAGAGCCTCTCCACTGGAACTACCAATGGGGTTGATGCTGCCTTGTCCCCAAAACAGAGGATGTGACATGAAATAGCAGATTCTGGACCCTTTGCTGTGGCTGCATTCAGGAGAAGGAGGTGCTCTTTGGGCAGAAAAAGAAAGAAACAGTCTGTATCTTCAGCAGGCAGTGAGAGTCTGTCCTGAGGCTGGAGTCCTCTGGTTGCAACCCCAATAAAAGCTCCTTTCACCCTGGTGGGTCTGGGTCAGGACTCTCCTCCGGGGGCAGGAGGAGGTGGTGGTGCATACCATGTGTGGCCCCACAGCCCTTTTTTCCCTGGAAAACTGCAAAACCTTGAGTTTCATTGAAGTTCCAAGAAGCTCAGAAAAATCTAGAACCTGCTGCAGAACAGACGCCCACGTTGGCTCTCGGCCAGCTCGAACCTTCCAGGCTGTCAAGCAGAGTTGGAACCCCACCAGCACTGCTCAGCAAGGGCACTGCAAACCCCCCCGCGTTACAAGACCCAAACAGTCCTGACCAGCAGGCTCCAGAAGCCGGGTTGGGTGTTTTGTTTGGTTTCTGTGTTTCGGGTGGTTTGTTTTATTTTTTTTGCTTTATCAGGATCTCGCTGAGATCGGCTGTGTTCCTGGCGAGACGCTCATGTTTGCGCAGCAGTTTGTAAACGCAAATGGTTATGTAAGTGCTCGGGGTTGCTCCAGAGGCTCGCGCGGCTGTGCCTCCCCTGCGCATGTGCGCAGTGCTGCCTGCTCGCTGGTGCTGCTCGCAGGGTAACGAGCACAGGCATCCCCGGGCATCGGTGGGAGCTCCGTCACCGTCCCAGCTCTTTATCGAGGTGCACGGCGTGTGCGCACACGTGCCGGAGCCGCTGCGGCGGTGTCTGCGCGGGGGCAGCGCCCGGACGGTGGGACAGGCTGTGCGACGGGGGCTGCGTCCGCTGGGGCAGCGCCCACCGCACGCTGCACCGCACACCTCCAGCAGTGTTTACCCTGCGCTCTCCCTGACCAGACACCGCTCCCGCCGCTGCCAAGAGCGCCGGTGCTTGCTCCAGTAACCCAGCTCCTGAAGGTCGCTGGCTGGAGGCTGGGCTTGCGTCCCAGATGCCTGTTTTTATTACTGATTGTCCTTATTATCACTCCGGGAGAACATCATGTCCCAAGTATCCGGGGCCAGGACGGGACCTGCTGCCTCCTCCGATGCCTTCTGCCCAAGCTCTATCTCCTAAGTGCAGAATGTGCAGGCAACGAGTGCCCCGCTGCCCTTGCCTCTGCCTGCGTGTGCCAGCCACGGTGCCAGGAGCTGGGGCCAAGAAGAGGAAGGATCCTGTCCTCTGCTCCCAGCCATCTGCTGCCACGAGCAAACCACACATTCCCCTTTCTCTCGCCCCGTGTCCATCCAAATATGGGGGTGCCTGCGTGGTGTCAGGCCCCAGCACATGCCCCTTCCCAGGGAATGCTCCAAGCAAGCGCCTGACCCCTGCCGTGCCCTGCAAGGACCTGGGAAGGGCTGGCAGCGCCTGTTCCACCAGCAGTGTTGGGGCAAATGGCGGTGATGCCCTGGCACAGCCATTGCATGGGGCGCAGGGGAACAGCCGGCTGCAAAACAGTACGAGCAACCCCAGGCTGGGCACAGCTGTGACACTGGCAGGATCCTGTAACTACAGCAGTCCCTTGACCGTGTGGTAAAACCCTAATTAATCATTTTCATTCATCCCGCGGGTGAGACACAGGGCAGGCAGTAGGCGGGTGCCCTGCTGAGGCAGTTCTAGGTGCTGGCACTTGAGCACAAGGGAGCCCTGGGGGAAATCTGTGAATTGGGAATTGTTTCTACCTTGTGGGAAAAATCTGGCTTTGGGAGATTGCCAGTCTTCTTTGCACAGAAGAGAAGGAAACCTTCCTTCCTCCTCCAGCACCCTGTCTCTGAGGCCACAGCAAGGACGCCATCTGCCAACAGTGCCACGGGTAACGCAGAGGGCAGCAGCCCCAGGGTGGCTCTAGCTTGCAGGGGGACCAGATGGTCCAAGGCAAGATAGGGAGGACAAAGGGCTTCTCCTGCCCCAACAGAGGCCCTTGATGGGGGCCAGGGCTGCCTCTATGCCTGCCGTTGCTGGCAGGGACTTGCCGTGCCATCCCACCTCCACTGCACGTGGGCCACAGGACGACTGGTGGGCACAACACAGGAGAGGAGTTGGTGTGCCCAAAGCTTGACTTGTTCCCACCTAACGCCATCTTGGTAATAATAGCAATTACTCTGCATTAAAACTGTGATCCACCTGTGTTCTTAGGTCAGCACAGCCATGACATGTAGCGAATGCAGTTATATATAGATGGCACATCAGCAGTGCCTTCCCAGCAAAGCACGTCTGCTCCCTGCCCACCTTGTCCACGCCATGCAGGGACCTCAGCCCCGATGACAGGGAACATGGGGAGAACAGCCCCCCTGACTGATGGGGTGAGGGTGTTTGCCCAGGGCACAGGTGCCTTTCACACGCTGGGGCTGTGCTGGGGTGTCCCGGCAGGCAGGGATGTCAACACCAATTCTGCAGCTCTGCTGCTGCCAGCCCTGGTGTCAGGGGGATGGGCACAGGGGCACCAGGGTGGCAGTAGGAGCATCTCAAGGTGGAAGCAAAGAGAGGAAGAAAGGGAGAAAAGAAAGAAAAAGAAACAGAGAGAGAAAGTGAAAGAGGTGGAGCATCCTGCATCCCCAGCATCCTGTCCACAACAGGAGACTTGTGATGCCCCCATGTCTCCTGTCTCCATGCACTGCCTGACATCTGGCTCCTTTGCCCGTTGATGGAGGAGGAACTCGAGCCC
This sequence comes from Patagioenas fasciata, assembly GCF_037038585.1. Taxonomy (NCBI): domain Eukaryota; kingdom Metazoa; phylum Chordata; class Aves; order Columbiformes; family Columbidae; genus Patagioenas; species Patagioenas fasciata. The sequence continues at coordinate 5,900,676 of NC_092530.1, forward strand.
TTTCCCAGGCAGGTCTGTGCTGGAGCAATGAGTCTCTGACGAAACCTCCAGCCCCAACCATGCAGATCTACAGCATCTGCGGGGCCATCACTGCACCCCAGAAGCACAAGGTCACCCTGCAGCCTGCTGAATGGGAGTGCATCCCCCACCCCTGTACCTGAGAGAAAGCCAAAATGCCTCCATGGCACAGCTTAATGTAGCGACAAATACCAATCACGCCCACATATCGATCACCCAAGGGTTAATTAATTCTCTGTGCAGCACTTGCAGCAAACCAAGCGGTGCTGACAGAGCCAAGCAACAAACACAAGGGCTTTGCATCAGGGTCCACACTACTTTTCCAAGGGAACGGTCAGGACTTCTGTCACTAAGGCCACTTTAAATCAAGCTGGCCAAAGCACTGGGAAGTGTATTGCAGTAGTGTCCCAAAAGCAGCCTGGGGGACCCAGGGAGGAGGGCCCCGTGCTGCTCCAGGGCTTGCTGGGAGCATGGGGCACCCCAGCCATCCCGGGTACATGTGCATCCTCACACCGGTGGCTTTCCACAGGAGGGTGTGGGGCAGACAGCCTTTGGAAAGGGTCGTGTTGTGCCAGAGATCAGCTGCTGACGATCTACAAATGTTGCCCCAAATACCTGGATTTTCCTGCTGCCCAGGCAGCTGTGGATGCCACGCTTGCTCGTGGCTGTTGGTGGGGACACGCAGGCTTTCCAAACACACGTTGCGCTCCTTCGTCAGCACAGCCCTGGCCTCTTGGGGACACTTTGTGGAAAGCCATGTGTGACGTCAGGGTTTGAACACCGCTGCCTCGCAGGTGCCGGGGCTGTGGGGTGCAGCGCACGCCAAGCTGGCCAGCTCCGCTCCGCATGGCACGGCCCCTCCACAGGACCAGACCGCCCCTGGGGAAACTTCAGCACCCATTTATCGAGAGCTGTGTCTGCATCTGTTGAGGACACAGCAGGATCGCAGGGCAGAAGAAATGAGCTGCAGCTCCAGGGCACTAGCTGGTCAAATTAAATTGAGTTTTAGCGTGTTAATTACCATGCATCAGACAGCACATGATGGAGAACACCCTTTTCGTACTACAAACCTGCTTGTCTTTGAGATGTTTCCATTATGCCAGAAGACACATCAGGGCAGAACTGACCCAGGCAGCCTGGAGGGCCCAGGCAAGGTCACCCAGTGCCCCCAGGACACGTGCAAACAGGACCAGCATCACTGAAAAGCAAGTCCTTGGGATAGGGACCGTACCAGTGCAGGGCTCACCCCAACTTGTCCCATGTACTTGGAGAGGGAAAGCTGATGAGCAGTTCATCACCAGGATACAAGAACGGTTCCGCAGTGAGATCAGGGTGGCTGGGTCACCCTGGGAATGGTAGCACCCCAGCCCAGCCCTGTAGGGTGCCACCATGCCCCAGGTGACCCAACCACCCCTCACCTTGACTTGTGCTCAGGACAGCCCTTGCACAGCAGGGTTAATAGGGCCAGACAATGGCGGCCAGGACAGCGGCAGAGAGGTCTTTGCCTTGCTGGGACAGTCCCCCAGTGCGGTCAGACGTGCCTGCTGGAGGAGTGGAAAATTCCTCTCACTGTGCGGGCACTCCCTGCAACCCCAGCACATCAGCTGTTGTCTCACAGGACCTGGCATGCCCCGGAGTGTTTATCAACACTGTTTCGCAAGAGCCATGGCACACGGTTTGGCAGGGGCATGCAAGCTGCTTGGGCAATCAGCTCTTGGGAAACAGCCCCGCGGCCTGGCCAGGGCGGTGAGTCTGGGTGTCCGGTGGGGCTGTCATTGAGGTGGCCATCGGCACCTGATGGCCATACAGCATTTTCTCCTCCTGAACTCCAGGTACCGAGCTCCAAGCTTCGCTGCTGGCCCTCTCTCAGCCGCCCAGAGCCCTCCTCCGCGCTCCTCGCAGGCTGCTCGTACACAGCGCTGGTCTTTCTCGCTAGGTACCCATCACACAACTACCAGCAAAAAGACTGAGAGTTTAGCACCAATCCCACCAGTTTCTTCCAGCCTCCCTGCCTGCCCAGTTCTAGCAGTGTTATCAGGCTGTTAAACTCCGTACACTGAGATGCTCCATCTCATGCAACTCAGCACAGCCTTCACATGGGCACAAGAATGGGACAGTGCCAGTCTCCAAGGTGCTGTCCCACTCTTGGGTCCACAAAGCAGATCCCAGCTCCAGTATCTGTCCCTGAGTCACATCTGCATCCAGAGCTCCCCATAAACCTCCAAACACATCTCTTTGTCTTTGGTTTCACCTGGCAGGGTTGTAAATGAACCCAGTATGCTGGGCCCCCTTGCCCAAAACCTGCTGCCCCTTCTCCATTGGGGAAATGGCTTGGGGAGAGTTATCCCACTCCCTCCGAGGGGTTTGGAGATATCAGCAGGAGCAACACCATAAACATGATGATGGCACATCTGGCTGAGGGCTGCGTGCAGGCATGGCCCGGGCAGCAGCGTGCTGCTCACGAGCTGACGCAGGCCAGCGGGGCCAGCCTGTCCCCAGTTAACTTCAGACGTGCAGAACTGGCACAAACAGTCCCCTCGGGCAGGGAAGGAAGCAGGCACATCCTGAACAATGCTGGCTGGGCAGGACAGGGGACACAGAGCTACAAGCAGGCCAGCCCTCGAAACCAGTGTTAGCCCTGCCATTGCCCTGGCTGGCGCTGGAGGTGGCCCACCCTACCTCATGGTCTTGTGCACGGTCGTGCTCAGCAGGTGGTCACCAGGAGGGTGTTGAGAAGGCACAGTGTCAGCAGTGGTGTTCTGACTGCTGGAGATGCCCTGGAGCCCAGGAAATTTCTTAACTGTTCCTGAAATCTTGAGATGCACCCTGAAGCCCTGCTCAAGTGGGAAAGGGGTAGCTGGTTCATGGGGTGGGTGGCAATCCCCCGAGGGAAAAGAAACAAAGTGTGTGTCACCCCCAGCCCCTCAAAGGGGCCAGCAGCTCCCCTGGGCAGCTGCGCAGCAGCCTTCCCCAGCAGCCAAAGCCCTTCATAGTGGAGCTGGGGGTACAGGGACCGAGGGGGAAGTTCACAGAGAGGGGACCATCCAGAGAAGACCGGCAGGCTCCTGAAGTTAGCGTCACACAGACCCTTCCCCAAACCTCCCGTCAGCCGGCGCCGCTGGAGCCGCGGCAGAGAGCAGCCCTCCCGCACGCCAGCCAAGACGTTCGTCGGAGCAGAGGCATGCATAAACATTGCGTTTGATCAAGGACTCTGGGTGAACACAGTGTACTCTGGCTCCGTGCAGCGGGAACAGCTGCAGCCCTTGGGGCAGGGGCCAGCGACGCTCAACAGAGGTGGCAGAGCGACCTCCTGTGGCACTGTCCCGGCTCCGGGGTGCTCAGCACCACCACTGAGATGGCAGCAAGCCCGAAAGCACCCATCTGCCTGGTCCCACAGCTGTGCCAGAGTAAAGCTGTCCCCCTACTGCTGGTGGCTCTGGCTGCATCAGGAGGGCAGTGGCGGTGGTAACGCCATGCGAGGCTCGGTTTGGCCCAGCCCTCGTGCAGGCACGCTGGGCCGGGCATTGGGCTGGGAGAGCTTTGGCTGCAAACCCCACAGCTGCTCTGCGGTGTCTGTGGTTGCGACCCCATAGAAGCGTTTTACCCAGTCCTCTGCTGCACCAGCTCAGCCCCAGGGGAGCATCCCCACAAAGATGACTCCCACCACGGTCACCACTGCCCTGCCCCATAGCGACAGTGTGACCCACAGCTGGGCAAGACCTGCACCATCCCGAGCCTCAGCTGTGTTGTGAGGGGGGCACCAGCTGTGCCTGGCAGCCGGGACCCCACTGCTCTGGCCTGGTGGGTTGTTACAGGGTTTTCCTGCAGTGTCCACACATCTGGTGGTCCTGTCATGGCACATTGGAGTAGTGAGCTGGATAACCTGGCAGCCTGGTAGCTAGCAAGAGCTCACTGCAGGAGAAGACAAGGACTTGGGGAGCCAAGGGGGAATGCCTCTTTCTGAGAGCTGTTAGCAGCAGTTAAATAACAATGCAGTGAATAAATCAAATATTGACTTGTCTCAGTGGTGGCTTGCTCCAGTTTTTACTTCCGAGAGGGAAAGCAGCCCAGTGCGTGCCACCATGCCCGGCTGACGCTCGGCTCCTGGGTGCACTGGCGAGCGCTGTTGGGAGCCGACCGAGCCAGCAGACACAGCCCCCCCTTCGCCCCCACTTCTGCGGCAGCCCCTGCAGGGAGACAAAGCTGAAACAGCCCCTGATCCTTCAGACAGGCTTTCTGGGGAAAAATAGCCACTCTTTGTATCTCTAACTGGAATTGGAAATGGTGTCCCTGTGCCCACAGCTCCAGCAGGGCTGGGGCTTCCCTCCCCGCACTGACGGCAGGGCCATCGCTAACAGGGGGCTGCACTGTCCCCACCAGGACCCGACAGCGGTTCAGTGACAGCCAGGGTGGCCAAAGCACTCCAGCATCGCCATGAAGCGCAGGGTGTTGATGGCAAAACTTCTCCACCTCGTGGGGACTGCAGGGCAAGCACAGGCACCCACTCACACCCGCAGCTCTCGCAAAGGTGAACAGCTTCCCAAACCGACACAGAGAGCAAATGGACAACGAGGTGTCCCTGAGGGCTGTCCCATGCTGGAGCTCATTTGTTTGTGCTCCTGCACAGATCAAGTCCATGTGAACAGGTGAAGTCCATCCGGGTGGCCTTTTTGTGTGAGGTAGGGAGAGGATGCTCCAGCAACTGCCTCTGCAGAGCAGCACCCTGTGCCCACCACAGGGCACCAAAACCAGCCCCCAACAGGCGCGTCGGTGGTGGGGCCCCTGCAGACACTACCATGTTCCCAGACAGGCAGCACAGGATCCCCTCGGGGCCCTCCTGCTGCTCTAGTAATGGGGTGCTCAGGCCCCCAAAGTCACATTGGGGCTTAGCTTTGACACAGCCCCCAACTCCCTGGGGGCTGCTGGAGGAACAAGGGTGCTCGCCGTGGCATCTCTACCCTGTTCCCCAGCTGTCCCCAAAACCGGTCGTGCAGGGAGGAGGCTCAGCAGTGGGATATGGGTGACTGTGGAGCCATCCTGCCCCTGCCACTCACCGCAGAAACAATAACCAAGTCCAGAACCAAGAACACCCAAAGCCAGACCTCCGCGTTGAGCTCCAGCTCTGCTCCCTGACCGCCGTGGAGCACAGGGAGGGAGGAGATGGCTCTGCCCCTGCCTGCCAGGGAGCCACAGCTCCTGGCACACAGGGACCCCGACGCCTCCTCGGTGGCTCCTGTGCAGCCTGGGGCAGCCGGGACAGAAGGGGCAAGCTGGACTGCAGAGCTCACCCAGCCTGGCCCGCATCACTGTTGGCCCCACCAGACAGGCAATGCAGCCGCTTCAGACCCTCACCCCAGGGACTGTTTTGCCTCTGTGCCCAGCCGGGCTCCCCTGATCTGGTTGGAGTTTGAGCCAGCATTTCACTGACCAATATTGGCCAGTTTGCAGGGAAGCACAGTCCCAGATCTAGCAATATCCTCCCCAGCATGGCAGAGATGATGACATGGAAGAATATGAATAAAACTGCTGATGGCAAAGCAACATCTGCCTCTGCCTTAATTCTAAAGCCGCAGCCAGTGCTTGAGGGAGCAGCTCGAGGAAGGGAACCAGCACAGAAAACCCACCTGGAAGTGAGCTGGCATTTCTCCAGCATGGCCGGACTGACCCTGGCACCTTGCGCCACCAGGCAGCAAACCCTGACCACAGCGGGTGCTCCAGGCTGGGACGTGGGTCCCCAGGTGACTTGCTACAGCCACACTGCTGATCACAGAGCTGACCCACCATGAGCACAGCGCTCACGGTGCCAGGTTTGATGAGCTGTACGTCCCACCTGGGTGACACTTGGCTCTGCTCAATGGGGCAGCGGACATCTATTTTTAAATACCTACCTATATTTATCTGTGTAGGCAAGCACACCCTATTTGCAAAGCGATTTCTAACTTTCAGCTGGAAGTTTGTTGCCTGATACACTTCTCCAAGTGCCCATGCTCTCCACTACTGCAACTGGAAGTCCCAGTCTGCCCCAGCAGCTGCTCAATGGAGGCGTTGGAGCTCAGGCTCAAGAAACAGGTCTGGACTGACCTTTCCAGAGGCTTCATCCCCAGTAAGCCCTCTGGGGACGTGGTGGTTCCTGCTCCACAGGCACACGTATCTCACCATGGGGCTTTCTGCCTGGGAAGCCCCCAGCAAGGGTGCAGAGCACCCAAAATGCAAGGAGGCTTTCTGCAAACGCTGCCAGTAACTCAATCCCCACGGGAGGCTGCAATGCAAGAGGAGAAAACAACTCAGCTTCCCTTTGCGTTTACTCAGCTCAGTGTCAAAAGTACTATCAAACACATTCGCTTTCAAAGCACCTGAATGAAGTTCATGAACTTTGCTCCATGCTCCCTGAGAGGGCAAGCAGCTGCCTCTCTCTTCTGCCCCACAACTCCTGCCCTTGTCACCACCCTGGCCAGGGAGGCTCTAGGTGACATTTCTGCTTGTAGGGCTTCTAAACGGGCTTTTTTAGTTGTTGTTCCCAAATGTGGACACAGGTCCAGAAAGTATATTTCACTGCTCCGAAGGTGCACCTGTCCTTCATGACACCAGGTTGAGTGGGAGTGTTGATGTGCTGGAGGGTGGGAAGGGCATACAGAGGGATCTGGACCAGCTGGATTGATGGGCTGAGGCCAATTGTATGAGGTTCAACAAGGCCAAGTGCTGGGTCCTGCTCTTGGGTCACAACAACCCCTTGAACGCTGCAGGCTCTGGGAAGAGCGGCTGGAAAGCGCCCAGCAGAAAAGGATCTGGGGGTGTTGGTGACAATGGCTGAACATGAGTCAGTGTGTGCCCTGGCTTGTATCAGCACTAGCATGGTCAGCAGGACCAGGGCAGTGACCGTCCCTGTGCTGGGCACTGGGGAGGCCAAACCCCAAATCTTGTGTTCAGTTTTGGGCCCCCACACCAAGAAAGGCCTTGAGGTGCTGGAGCGAGTGGAGAGAAGGGAACGGAGCTGGTGAGGGGCTGGAGCACAAGTGTGATGGGAGCGGCTGAGGGACCTGGGGGGTTCAGCTGGAGAACAGGAGCTGAGGGGAGACCTTCTGATCTCTGAACTGCCTGAAAGGAGCTTGGAGCCAGGGGGGTCGGGCTCTGCTCCCCAGGAACAAGCGCCAGGAGCAGAGGAAACGGCCTCAAGTTGCACCAGGGGAGGTTGAGGTTGGATGTGGGGAACAATTTCTTCCCCAAAGGGCTGTGGGGCATTGGAACAGGCTGCCCAGGGCAGTGCTGGAGTCACCATCTCTGGAGGGTTGGACAGACGGACATGAGGTTCTCAGGACATGGGGCAGTGCCAGGGGTGGGTGATGGTTGGACTCAATGATCGTAAGGGTCCTTTCCAACCAAAATGATTCTGTGACTCTGCCCCTCCGTAGGTGGTTACAAATCCAACCTGGTAAGCAGGAGCAGTCTTCTGGCACCATCCTCGGGACACTCCTTGGGCACAGCAAGGTCTTGCCCCCAGCACCGGGGCCCTGAGATTCCCAAAAAGAGCAGAGTGCCCTCAATCCCATTTCCCAAGGGAGGTCGGGGTCATTTGAGGGAAGTGGGTGCTCTCATCACACGTAGCAATAAATGCCTCAGATGCACTTGTCAGACTCCACTGCTTGACTTCAGATGTTGTTTTGCAAGGACATCCAGCCCTCTGTCCCGCTGTCAAGGTTTGATTGCAGGGCGTCAATAAACCATGGCAGATGTTTTGTTAACCCTCTCCCCCCAAACCCCCTTCCATCCCCCCTCCCCACTAAGTACAGGCGATAGGAGGGCAAAGAGAGACAAAGAGAGAGTTGGAAAAAGTTAAAAATGTTTTACTAATGCTACTTATAAAATAGAGAAAATAATACAAAATATACAAAACCAATTTTGAAAGTCCCAGCAACTCAGAACTGCTCCAGAGACCTGGAAGTCCTGGGTTGGACTCTGCAGCAAATTGGAACTGGATTCAAGGATTCAGGGTCTGTCACTAGGCCTCAGATTTGCAGGGACGACTCGCAGGGTCCTTCCCAGATGTCAGCCATAGTTGAAGAAGGGAAAAAAGGGCAAAAAGGGACGAGGCCCTTGTGATCTCCCATTTTAAATGGTGTCATGACATGGATGGGATGGAATACTTAGTTGCTCAGTTTTAGTCACCTGTTCAGTTCGCTCCTCCTTGCCCCTCTCACTTAAGGGACGTGTATCCTTATCAGTGACCTTGCATTCCATTGCTGTGTCTCCCAAAACATGTATCCAGCTTCAAAAAGGTGCAGTTACTAAGAAGGGTTTAGCTGAAATAAAAATTCACTTAGAAGAGAAACCGGTCTTGATTTTAACAAAACCAGGACACCCGCCCAGCGCAGCCCTGTCCACCCCAGCTGCAGGAGGGTGCACGGCCGTGGGGGAGCAGCCGCACAGATCCTGCCTTCACCAGCGGCTGCAGAAACTGGTTTGGTGCCCCAGGGACCTCCAGGTGCCCCTCCATGCGCCCCAGGAGCCCCAAGTGCCGCTCGGTGCACCCCAGGGCCTGCAGGTGCCTTTCTGCCTGTTCCCAGCACCTGCCCGGGCAATGCAGGAGCGGTGATGGCTGCTGAGAGCAAGCCCAGGGCACAGAGGTTTCTCTGCGTGCCGGTGCTCCACCGTGCTCCACCCGCACACTCCGGGCCGGCTCCTGGCGGGTCAGTGGATGGGAAGGCAGAGCACAGCATCCCTCACTGGTGGGTCTGGCTAAGAGCAGGCTTGTGGGAACCACCATTAAACTTGGGTTTATTTCTGGGATCAGCTGGGAATTAAACATCTGAGTCGCTGTGTTTAAATACGAACCTTTAAATGTCCCTTCCTGCCTCCCCCACCCCAGCACTATTCTAACCAAACCCCAGTTTTCTCCTGAAGCTTTATTTTAAGGGTGTTTTAAATGACGGATGTTGCAAAGGAAAGAATTGTGCTGTCAGGCTCTCTTTCTTCATTTAATTTCCCAAAAGGTATTTTTTCTGTGTTGGGGAAAAGATCAAGAAGAGCTTTGGAGAGCTCAGTGACAGCGACCAGAACACATCACTGTCACTTAGCACACAGCCACTTAGTGCTTACACATGCAGACATACAGCAAGCACAACCACTCTGGCTTTCCCATGTTCTTGCTAATCTCTCAAGGGTTTTTTAAGCCTTTGGCAATAATGAAACAACTGGGGATAACGACAGGGATAAATTCCAGGAGCGCAAGAGCCTGAATCACATTTTTCTTCCAGCCAGCTGCTGTGTCTCAGGATAAAGCGGTGGGACAGGTTGGATGTGTGAGCTTTGTTACATATTTCCAACCTCCTTGCTCGTGGCTGCTTGTTTTTTAATCAGATTGGAGTTAACCGGCTTCTTAGTGTGTGTATGGGGTGGTGTTTGGTTGTTTGGTTCTGGTAACTGAAAAGCAGCCTTAACCAATTTTGACCTTAGGTTTCCAGATCTTAGCATTTTATTTCTAGAGCACCTTCTATCCTATTTTTCCATTTTTCATGGAAACGAAGGTCCACTGGGCTACCATGAACTGTGGTAGTTGCTCTTTTGGCTTGAGTCCCAGAAATCTCACCAGCTTGACCTAATGAGAAGCAGCTCAAGCTGCTATCTGGGGCAGCGCCGCTGTACAGCATGACCAGCGGGTACAGGAGGAGCTCGTGCCAAGTATGCAGCAGCTGATCCGGTATGAATTTCAAAGCTCTGTTCTCAATAGTTGAAAGACAAAGATTAAGGGAGACACTTTCCATGGCAAACAAGAAGCCAAAGCTGGGCAAATGACACAAGCGGTGCTGGGATTACATTTAGGAGGGACATTCTCTCCCTGCCTCCCTTCAGAGGACACATTTTACTGTTCTAGCTCTGGAAGAAGTCTATGGGACAGCTGACTTACCCAGGCCACTCCTGAGCTCCGAGGAAGTTCGTCATCCCTACTGCCATCCCTGGCAAACTGGAGATGCAACTGCCAACACTGCCAGAAGATTCCACAAGCCAGGTTTTAACAAGACCTGAGTTACGGTTTCTTCTAAGCAGGTGACTTTGGGGCTCTGTTAAGCCACAATTGTACAGAGATGCAGCTGCGAGGAAAGGTTTGGGTACATGCACAAACCTTTCCAACCTATACCTCTGTGACCTGGGGCTGTGCAGGTGCTTAGATATTGTGGGGTAAAAGGCAAAGTCTACATCAGGATCCAGATAAGGCCACAGGCGTTCCAGCAACACCAGGGAAATGGAAAAAGCAGCTTTTAACCCATCTTTGTGCTGTCATCCAGACGCACGCTGGCCTGCTGAGGAAGCACCGAGCCCAAGCCCTGCTTGTCACCTGTCCCGAGCCAGCCAGTGTGTGGGCGCTTGTCACCTATCCCCAAGCCAGCCAGCGTGTGGGTCAGGGTAGACCTGCCATGGGTGATTGAAATCAGCAGGGGACAAGTGTTTCCCTTGTGCCTGTAGGAGTACAGGACTCCGGCACCTTTTAGAGCCGGAGGGGTCTTTCTGAGCCCCTCAGATGTGCCTGGGGACTAAACCTACGAGTGGACGGAGCAGCTGTTTGTGCTTTCCTAGGGCAAAGGAAACTAACTCCAAGCAGGAAAGCGGCTTTGCCATTCCTTCTCTCCTCTTCTCTGTTCACATTAGGCAGGAAACAAAGGTCTCTTTGATAAGATTTTGTAAAAAAAAAATAACTACTATCAAGAATACTTTAATGTTCATCTCGGGTTTTTGTGGGACAGAGGTCAATCCACTCTCCTCCCAGGGTGTGTATGCTGCAGATTATTTTCATAAATGTTCACTTGCTGACTTTGCAGTCATAAAACATTTTCACAAGAAAGGTATCCCCTCATCTCCCTTGCTTTTCACTGATAACTGCCAACTATGTTGAAAGAGATGCAATAAGGCCAGTTCAGATGCTGCTTAAATACTTGCTTTAAAAGACATTATTTTTTTTTCCCAGCATTACCAGTTCTTGTAAGTTTTGTCTTGAGGGTTGAAGAAGTGCTCTTCCCGTTCCTGTCATCAAGCAACTGAAAAATCTCAGTCCTTGTTTGAAAATAAGTGCGTTAATTGCTGCCTTTTACGAGGTGAAAAGCCTGAGAATGAAGCTTACTGTTTAAAACGGAAGGAACAATATAATTAAACGACAACTTTAAGCGGATCAGCATTAAGGTCCTGTAGGCTGGTCACACCCTGCAGTTTGTGCAGAGCTGCACCCTGGGGACAGGTTTTGGATGTGGACAGGCAACCTGTGCGGGAAGGGAGCGCGTCCTGCTCACCCGCCGGATGCAGCCCTGGGGCACCGGGATGTGCTGCATGCAGGAAACAACTGTTTTGCAAATATAATAGGCTCAATTTTTTTAATAACGATATTGCAGCACCGGGTATTCTACCTAAAGGCAGGCACAGGTAATAGGGTAAAAAGTCCCTGCTTATATCCCACCCAAATCCTGGTCGCAATTTCCCTTCCCTGTTGCCCATTGGTTGGTACTTCAGGGTTTACAGAGCACCCGACCCTGCCTCAGTTTACATACAACATTCTTCCCCTTATCAATCTATTTAAGACACCGATTCCTGGTACTTCGGCTGCCCTTCCCCCTAAATTAACTTGTAAATACAGGCATCAGTATGCATGCAGGTATCAGTATATGTTCCGGGAAGAGACTGTGGTTTGCATTAAGGATTCACAGTCCGATGTCTCGGTCCTTCCCCCCTGCTGGGTCAGGCGCCAGGCCCTCAGTCATGTGACAACAGTTCTTCGCTAAACGTTCCTTACACTGCAGCTCAGCCCCGGCCCCCCGGCTCCTTCCACGCCTCGTCCGGGGCATCCTGTCGGTGAAGCTCTTCCACAGACACGGATGTCACTGCTCCAGACACGCGTGGGGAGCGCAGCGTTTGCTCCCCGGGCTGTTTGTAACCTCTGCCATTCTCTCCATCTGCACAGGTGACTCTCTCCCCTCGGCCATGTGCTCCGCAGGGTGCTGGGTGGCTGCGGCGGGGCACTCGGGGGAAGCAGCTCCCCTTTCCCTGCTCTGCATCCCCCTCCGCCTGGGCCCGTGTGTTTTAGTTCGCTTTTAGCACCAGCGGCTGTAGTTACCCCAGAAGAGCAGGGAGAGGCGAATCTCCACGGCTTCCAACACCGCTGGCAACCGCGGCGCCGAGCAACGAGGCCGCCGGGCCCCGCGGGCAGCGACCCCGCTTCGGGCGGCGTGTCCGGCCCGCGCCGCGCGTCTGCGGTTGCTGCGGCAACGCGGGCGGGGCGCTGACGTCACATCCGGCGGCGGATGGCTCCGCCCCGGGGGCGGGGGCCCGGCGGCAGCGGCGGCCATGGCGCTGTCGCGCGCGGAGCGGTGGCTCGTGCTGCTGCTGCGGCTGCTGTCGCGCGCGGGCCTGGCGCTGCTGGGGCTCGTGGCACCCGCGCCGCCGCGCGCCGTCCCGCCCCCGCGCCACCCGCTGCTGCTGCTGCCCGCGCGGCGGCTCGCGGCGCGCCTGCGCGCGCGGCAGGTGCGGCACTGCGGACCGGGACCGGGACCGGGACCGGGGGGCGGGGGCGGGGCGGGGGCGCAGCCCGGGCTCACAGCCTTCCCCGCGCCTCTGGAAGGGATCGCTGGCGGAGGGCGGGCCGGGATGCCCGGTGTCCTTCCCGGTGTCCTTCCCGGTGTCCTTCCCGGTGTCCTTCCCGGTGTCCTTCCCGGTGTCCCCTGTGCCCTTCCGCGGTCTCCCAGCCCGGTGCCCGGGGTGCCCTGTGTCCTTCCCGGTGTCCCGGCCCTTGGAAGCCGCCCAGCCCCGCCCGCGTCTGAGCGCGGTTTCTGCCGTGTTTGGTGTTGCAGGTGACGTGTGTCGAGGTGGTCGAGGCGTATGTGGAGAGGGTCAGGGAGGTCAACCCCCTCATCAATGCCCTGGTCAAGGACCGGTAAGTGGGGAGCGGAGGAGACAGTTGTGGGGCCCCCCCGCCTTCCCAGGCCAGGTGCCGCGTCTCACCGGGGTCACAGCAGCCCTGTGCAGCCCGGCTGCCCATGCACGGCACTGTGCCGGTGCTGGGGCCGCTACCAGCACTGCTGGCGGCAGCCTGGCCGGATGCAACAGCGAGTGGCTCTCATAAAGACCAGGAAGAAGAGCTGGGGAAGTCTCACCTTCCATTATTGGCTGCTGTGCACTGAGCACCTGCCTGCCCTGCAGAGACACTTGCTCCTTCCCAGCACCTTGGAGCTGGAGAGGTACCCCAGAGCATCTCCACCAGTTGCTTCTTTGCAGGTTTGAGGAGGCGCTGCAGGAAGCCCGGCAGGTAGATAAGCTGCTCTTGGAGGGCCCTGACAATGACTACTTGGAGGAGAAGTTCCCCTTGTTAGGTGTTCCCATCACCGTCAAGGAGGCCTTTTCTCTGCATGGTGGGTTTGCCTTTGCTTCTCTCAGCCACATGCTCCGCAGGGTGCTGGGTGGCTGCGGCGGGGCACGCGAGGGAAGCAGCTCCACTTTCCCTGCTCTGTATGCCCCTCCACCTGGGCTCATGTGTTTTAGTGCTTTTAGCACCCAAACCCTGCAGGGGTTGTGGTCCCCTTGGTGGGGACATGGTCCCTGTGACCGGCCTTGCAGCCCGCTGCTGCCAGGGTGATCTCGGGGCAGCTGGCCCTGACGCCTCCCTCCATCTGCCGACCCTGGCCCTACAGGGATGCCCAACACCTCTGGCTTGGTCAGCCGCCGCAACGTGATCGCCACCTCGGACGCGCCGGTGGTGTCCCGGCTGAAGCAGGCTGGTGCCATCCCGCTGGGCGTGACCAACTGCAGCGAGCTGTGCATGTGGTTCGAATCCAGCAACAAGGTCTACGGCCGCACCAACAACCCCTATGACCTGCAGAGGATCGCAGGTGGCAGCTCAGGTGAGCCCCGGTACCTCAGCACGGTCCTGCACGAGCAGCGGGTTAAAATGCAGCAGGGAAAGGAGCTCGCAAGCCCTGTGCACACTGCTGTGACTTGTCACTGGGCTCCTGCCGAGCTCACCAGCAGGACACCATTTGGAGGTCCAGCTGCGTTACACCTCCTGGGTGTTACACCCAGCATTGCTTTGGCTCGCTCTGACTCGGTGTGCAAACAGCTGGGGAATCCCGTTGGCCCACGTACCCCAGCTGTACCCCAGATGCCACTTAAAGCCAGGGCAGCTCCCACCCAGTCTGTGTGCAAACAGAAGCGGCTGCCATGAAGTGTTCCTGTTGTGCTGGATGATTTGCACTATAAGCTTGTGGTTTTTGCTACGTTTTCTCCCGTGTAGGCGGGGAGGGCAGTGTTTTGGGAGCTGCTTGCTCAGTCATAGGTGTGGGCTCCGACATCGGCGGCAGCATCCGGATGCCTGCCTTCTTCAACGGAGTCTTCGGCCACAAACCCACAACAGGTAAAGCAGATGTGAGATTCTTATCCCCTCCCCTGCAGAAATGCCAGGAGGCGGCTGCTCCTGTGCTGTGCTTGTCTCTGGTGGAGGTGCCGTAAGGGGACAGGCAACTTCTTGCATGGGACAAGCCCGCTGCGTGCGCACAACCTGGCCTTGGCAGTGGGGAGCAGTTTGGTGGCAGAACACCAAGCGTGTGGGAGGTTTTATAGCCCTGCTGTTTTGTCCTCAGCGTGGGATGTTTTCCAATGTCAGGATCTGCTGCTGGGGTGTTTCCCTGGCAGCTGGCATCCCAGCTGGATGCTTTTCCTCCTTTCCTTATCCCCTGCACTTTGTTATCAGCTTGCAGTCCCTGGGTGCCATGCTCCCCTGGCTGGGGGGGATGCCCGGGGTGCTCGTGGACGCTCGCAGGGTGGTCGCCAGCGTCTCCCTCTGTGCTCGCAGGGGTGGTGCCCAACGACGGCCAGTTCCCGATCGCCCAGGGGGTGCGGACCAGCTTGCTGTGCACAGGGCCCATGTGCCGCTATGCAGAGGACCTGGAGCCGATGCTGAGGGTCATGGCCGGTTCTGGAGTCAACAAGTAAGTTTTTCCTTCTGCTTTGAGCTGCTGAGTTGGCCGCTTTCTGGGCAGTGCGGCCGCCAGTCCCGTTTGGTGTACTATACAGGTCTGCACCACCCAGGTTGCTTGTTGTTGGCTTCTTCCTCCGCCCTGGGTTCAGCAGGACCCTTGCGGCCAGGGCTGTCCTTCCCACCACCCAGCCCTGGTCAGCCAGGTCCTCCTCGCACAAAGACTTCACCTGTGAGCTGCTCCGTCCAGCAGGGCCCTTCC
Organism: Patagioenas fasciata; assembly: GCF_037038585.1. Classification (NCBI taxonomy): domain Eukaryota; kingdom Metazoa; phylum Chordata; class Aves; order Columbiformes; family Columbidae; genus Patagioenas; species Patagioenas fasciata. The sequence goes on from NC_092530.1 coordinate 5,915,900, forward strand.
CCCCAGGGCTGGCCTTTCCTTTGGGTTTTACACGTGCTTTTTCCTGTTGCTGAATAATGAGTTTTCCACCCCACACCATGGCCCCGTTTGGTCTCTTCACAGGTCTGTGCGACCTTTTGTGCGCACAGTGGAGATGGGGTGGAGCAGGCAGGTCCTGCTTCTTGCTGCAGCCTCCACACAGTTGCTTTTTCCATTACTGCTTCTGTTTCTCGGTGGCTCTTGTGGTGCAATCCCCACCTGGGCCGTGGCCAGGGTCTGTAATTACAAGGTGCATCTTGAGAGATGAGGGTTTTCCTAAGAGCACTGAATATGCAGAACTAGCAGGGGGTGACAGCACGGCTGGGCTGTGGGCAGCAGGTGTCTGTGTGTCTGCAGGGACTCTCCTCCCCACCTTGATGGGTGTCCTCAGGACATATGGGGTGTCCTGAGGTTGCATTAACAAGCGCGTGAGCAGCTCTGGCAGCTGGGGAGGAACTAGAGACAGATTTGTGAGCCAAGTGCTGTTCCTTTCCCAGGCTGAAGCTGGATGAAAAGGTGTCACTGGGCAAAATAAAGTTTCACTGCATGGATCATGACGGCGGGTCCATTTTTGTGTCGCCCGTGGACAAGGAGATCTTGCAGGCCCAAAAGAAGGTAGGAAGGAAGGAGGGGAGATTGCATCTCACTGGGGTGAGCCTGGAGATAAAACCTGGGGAGACCAGTCCGAGGAGCCCCTTGGAGAGGAGACGCACTGCGGTGTTAGTGGGTCCTGCAGGGGCCAGCGGGATGGGGCAATGCAAGCAGCTGCAGGCGCCCTTGCTGGGGTGACCGTGTGTTGGAGCGCACCGTGGTCTCCAAAGTTTTTTGGCACAATTTCCATTGCAATAGTTCCATTTTGCTTTCTTAACGTCTCTTGTCTGTGTTACGGAGACCTGGGAGTGCAGTGCACCGCAAAGGGCTGGCTGTGTGTTCGCAGGCTTCCCAGGACTGCTGCCTGGCATTTAGCAAAGGAACTTCTTTGGTTTTCAATGAAGTACTCTGTGCTGCTCTTGGTGCTGTTCTGGAGCATCGCTGGGCTGGCATGCAGGGCTGTTTGGGGTTGTTATCGGCTGGAGGAGGTCCCGTGCTCACGATCCCCTGCGTGGCAGCAAAGAGAAGCAGCCCCTGGGCTTTCCCCAGTTTCCATGGACTGACCTCAGTGCATCACGTTCTCCTGGAAACAAACCCTTCCTGCTCTTCCCTTAGGTGGTGGAGCACCTCAAAGGCGAGTTGGGGGTCCAGGTTCAGCCGGTGGCGATCCACAAGATGAAGTATTCTTTCCAGATCTGGTCAGCCATGATGTCATCCAAGGACAGCGATGGGCAGGTGTGTCAGACCAGGCTGGTGAGTTGCCGGCACCAGGGGAGAATCGGCTGTTCGGAGCCAGCCATGGAGAGCTGCAGGCGCTCTCTGCTCCGTTTGTCCCCCCAGTCCTCCTTTCATCTCTCCAAAGCTCCACAGCCCCTTCTCCCTTGCTTTCCCGTGAGGTGACGATGTGGCTCCCAGCAGAGCAGCGTGGTTTAGGGACCTTTTCTGTGCAGGCTGGTAGATCAGCCAAGCAGGCAGCGCCCTGCCTCACTATTGCCTCTGTGCTACGTCTCCTGACGTTGCAGGTTGGGATTAATACCCGTTAGGATGCTGGGACCGAGGTAGGGCATTAGCAGGTTTTCACCAGCAGTCCTGCATGTGTTATTTTGTCCTTGAATTGTAGCCCCTGCGCCATGCTCTCTACATATATGAAAGTATTTTGTAGCAAGAATAAACCCTCAGCAGTATTATACCTTGTGCATTCCTCCCATGCAGGCAGCGGTGAGAAATAAATCAACCTCACCTTGCCAAGGACTGGCCCCCTCTGCCTCCTTTTTCCAGATCCCACAGCTGTATGACAGCAATAAATGCCTCCAGGAGACATCTGGAGCATCATCCCTTGCATCGTGTCAGAGCAGGGACGCTGGAAGGGGCTGCATTGGGGGGCTCTTCCTCCGCAGCGCAAGGTCCTGTTCTTGCTGTCTCTGGCAGGAGAGATGCTCCTGCTGCTGCTCTGCCTTGGTGCTACAGCCGTGTCACTCTCCTGACGGGCATCTCTTGTCTGGAAATGGGAACAGCGTGCTTGGGATAACGGGACAGCAGGAGATTTCGCTGTAGTTAGGTTGTTCTTCCCCGTGGCGCTGATGGAGGGAGCGTGTGTGTGTTGCAGGAGGCACAGCTGTTCACCGACCTGCTGGGGGATCACGGGAAGCCGGTGTGGCCGCTGTGGGAGCTGGTGAAGTGGCTCGTGGGGATGTCGTCCCACACCCTCCCAGCTATCGGTAAGACCGGGAGGAGCCCCGGGGCGGTGGTGGGGTAGATGAGTTGTTAAATGAAAATAGTGCCCTGCGAAGGGACTCTGGAGATCGCACCAAGCAGGCTCAGGCTGGTTTTTGTAATAACACTCAATGTCTTCGAGTCAAACACATACTCAAGGGGGAGCTGGCTGGGTCTTTGATAACTGGGACTGGATATCCTGGGAGAAGGAGAAGTGGGGACAACAGAGCTGTAGGCAGGGGGTGCTGCTGCCCAAACTGCTTGGGGTAGAGGGAGCCAGGCAGGGGTCTGCACTGCTCTCATTTCATTGCAGCAGATGCCAGAGAACCCTAATTAGCATTGTCATGCTGGTGTTTAATGAGTGCTGAGGTCACTTTGCCAGCTCTGCTCAATCCCAGTGGCTGGAAAAACTCCTTGAAGTGACGGGCAGGCTGGAAGCCTTTGTCTGGGCAGAGATGGGGACACTGCCGGCAGAGCCCTGCGATCCACGCTGGGAGCCGCGTGATGGCAGAGGGGGGACGCGGGGGCTGGAGGGGTGCACCGAGTCTGCCTGACCCACAGTCCTCTTGCTCTCTGTTGCTGTTTGTGCCTGTGCCCTGCAGCCCTGGGCCTGACGGAGAAGCTGGTGAAACTCAACCCTGCTGGGAATGCCAAGCTGGTGAGCATGGCGAAGAGCTTGCAGGAGGAGATGGAGGCCCTGCTGGGGCCGGATGGGGTGCTCCTCTACCCCTCCCACCCCACCGTAGCTCCCAGGCACCACTCCCCCATCTGCACGCCCTTCAACTTCGCCTACACAGGTGAGCGGCTGTGACCCCGCTGCTGGGGGACCAGCAGGGCCACGGGGGGCAGCGCGGGCTGGGACCCGGGGTATCTCACCCAGAGATTTTTCCATCGCTGCTCCAGAACGTGGTCATGCTTTAAAACCATGTGGCATTTTACCTGCTGTCTGCAGCATGGCAGGTTTGATTGAAATGTGTGATCTAGGGGCTCACCTGCCCCAGCAGGATGTGCTCACGCTGTTACAGCTGGGGTTTAGCAGGCACCTGAGAGCTGCACAGCACAATTTGGGGCTCTCTGCGTGACTTTCCTGCCACTCAAGCTCCTGGACGCCAGTGCTTCATTGCAGTGCTGTCTGGCTATGGAGGGATGGTGCCTGGGCAGGAATGGCCCAAAGTAGATCTTGGCAAGTGCCACATAAGTGTGTCATTGCTCTTGGGTGCAATTTTCATATATGATATGGGCACTGGGAACCTCTGACTAGTGATGTCCCCTTGTCATCATGTCTCTGCACTGCTCCGGCAAGGACCAGCTCCCAGGAGCCCAGCCTGGGGTGGCAGAGCCGGGCAGTGATTTGTCCCAATGCTGTTTGCTCTGATGCAACCTTCTCTCTTCCAGCCATCTTCAATGTCCTGGGCTTGCCGGTGACGCAGTGCCCGCTGGGCCTGAGCAGCGAGGGCCTGCCGCTGGGCATCCAGCTGGTGGCAGCCTCCTACAACGACCACCTGACGCTGGCGGTGGCCCGGTATCTGGAGAAGGCCTTTGGAGGGTGGGTTTTACCTGGGCAAGTTTAGCCTGGACTTCTGGCACTGCAGGGGGGCAGGGATGGAGACAGCAGCACTCAGTGAGGTGCTGGCCAGCGCTGATGCCTGAGCCCATCATGGCAACACCTGCCCCTCCACACCCCGCCTTGCACCCCCGGCACAGCCAGCAGTGCCTCCAGCCCCAGGGGCAGCCGGACTGTTGCTGCTGGAGTTGGCTTCTCCCTGCAGCAGCCTCTGCCCCTCGGGACCTGCAGTGCCATGGGTTGGCAGCAGGCATCCTGCCTGCAGCGGGCAGCTCTCTGGGTCTGGAGGTGGCTGTCTCTGTAACACTTGCTGCTTCCAAGATGCCGAGTGAAAGCTGGGGAGAGGAGGTGCTGCCACTCTCCTCGGGGACACCTGCCCAGCAGCACCCTCAGGGTGCCCTGTGTGCATCCATCTTCTGTGGCCCGCAGGGCTGGGACTGCACCCACTGCACCACAGGCTCACCGGCTCCTGTAGCCTCCCTGAGCTGCCTGGGGGCTTCCCCCACACTCTAACGGACAAGGGAGAGGGGCTGAGGGTGCTGGAGGCAGCTGTACGCTCATCTCACCACCAGTGCTTTGTGCGGTGGATGGTGCTGGGCTCTGCCCGTTGCAGAGCTGGGAGGCGAGGGAGAGGGAGCTTTTGCTCGAGTGAGCTTTTGACAGCACTGGAAGAGCTCTTTAAATGCTTCTCTCCACGTGCTGAGACAGCTAAACCATCTCCTGCCTGTGTCGCCTTCACTTTCTGTCCCCGGGGATCACCCCACCTGGTTGGCGTCCCCTGCCCTCCCGAGCAGGTGCAGGCAGAACCACGGGCAGCTGCCTGTTCCTGGGGCGGGCAACAAGCTTAACATGTTTTCAGCGAGGATGGTATTAAAGAGTCTGTCCTGTTTGCTGCCGGCTGTGCGTCTGTGTTCCCAATAGCTGTTGTCCTGCAGCCGTGGGGCTGCCATACCCCCGGTCTGCACTCGTGCTGTGGGGTGCACCAAGGCTGCCCAGCACCACCAGCTGTGGGCACAGGGCAAGGACAGCAGTGGAGGTGCTGGCGTCTGACCCAAGGGTGGCACTTGGCCGCTGCTGGGCTCTTGCTTTAAAATGCCTGGATTTGCAGGGTCTGCTCAGCTCCTGGCAGAGCCAAAGGGTGCAGGCTGTGCTGCACTCAAATGGCTCCATTGGGCTTGTAGCGGTTGCACAGCGTTAGGCTCCTGAAAGCGTAAGCCTCGCTGCTTCTCTCCAGTGGGCTGCCGAAGGCTTGGGGCTCACAGGGCGATGCTGAGCTGTGCCTGGGCTCCTTGGGGACCGAGCGAGGCACACGGTCTCAGGTCTGTGTGCACAGCCCACAGCGCTGATGTTGGCAAGGATAAAACCTCCTGATGTGGGCTTTGCGGGGATATCCTGACCCTTATCTGTACTGCCACGTGTCACCCCAGGTCCTGACCAAATCTCTGTGCTGTCTTCTGCTCCCAAGCCGTAAAGGTCCCTGCAAGGGGGCATGTGGGCACTGGGTGCAGGGACGAGCTCCTTCTCGCCACTCGCTTGCAGAGGGCAGTGCTGAGCCGGCCCAGGGCTGCCAGCGCTGTGAGCCCGCGGCCAGATGAGACATCATCAACAAGGAAGGAAGGAATAAAAAAACTAACCCATGAAAAGGCACAAACCACCAAAGCCAAATCACGTGCCGTGGGATGTCCCTCACAGCCTCCCCGCTGGGTGGCACAGGGGCCACGGGCCTGTGCCCCAGCTGGAGGGAGCCTGCGAGCCAAGCACACCCTGGTCGGAGCCTAACGAGGGGCTGTGGAGCTGAAGGCGATTGTTTCACAGAGCGTGGTGTTTGTTCCAGCGGGTTCCTGTTGCAGCAGGGCCTGGTGAGCAGCTGCATGGCCCAAGGTAGGGGACGGCTGATGGTCCGTGGCGGTGCGGTGACAGGCAATGCGGGCGGAGGAAGGGACGTGGGGAGGAGGGGGTTTAATCTCTGCGCTCTTGCCTGACAGGGTAGCCACTAAACCATATTTTTACAGAAGCTGCAACACGGGGAGGGGTGCTGGGTTTTTCCCCCTGGCCGAGGCAGATGGGGACCGCATGTACTGGCTCAGCAGGGGCTGGCAGGGACCGTCCTGCGGCCACCCTCAGTGATGCAAAAGTACTGGCGCCATGTGCTGCCCTGGCCCTGCCGGCACAGGCAGCCGGGTCCCAGGGTCTCCCCGGGGAGCTGACCTGCTGCTCTGCACCTCTGCAGGTCTTGGGAACAGTCCTGGAGGCCCCTTCTCCCTCCAGGGAGAGCTGCCCACCGCCCTCGCCAGGGAGCTGCTGCGGAGCTGGAGGGCTCGTGCAGGCGTCAGGGCAGTGGGACGCTGTAAACCCCCACTTTGGCTCTGGCATTTTGGAGGTCTCACTTCAGGGCTCCGAGCCCTTGCCCATGGTCTGCAGATGGCCATGCCCACTTGCTGGCTGCTCTTGTTTCCAGCTCTGAACACTTGGAAAGGGCAGAAAGCATGGGGAAAGCATTTTGTACTCACCTGCCAAGGTAGTTGCACTTGTAACGTTAACATAGAGTCAGTATAAAGCAGGTGGGAGTAAGCCAGTGCTATGGATGTCCAGTCCAGCCAGGGGGATGATGCCATCCATCTGCCTCCGAAGGTGGCCCTGGGCTCCCCACCTTTGCTGGGCTTCATGTCCCAACAGCCAGGAGGTCGGCACTGGTGGCCTCAAAGCCTTTGCACGCCTCTCCCTGGAGAGCAAGGTTGCATCTGTAACTGGCAAGAGCTGGGGAAAGGAGTTCCCCAGTGGCCAAGTGGTGGGTCAGGCCCAAGGTAAGGAGCTGCAGGCTGGGTCCCGGAGGGAGGGAGGGGGCAGCGGGGTGGTACCATGTCTCAGTGCTGCTCCAGTGTCCCCCAGGCTGCACAGGGCTCCGACACAGGTGCCTGGTGGGACCAGCCTCTGCTGTGGCTCAGGCAGACTGAGGACCCTACTCAGGGCACAGCACCCCAAGGGAGGCACATCGGGGTGCCCTGTTTCGCCTGGCCGGATGCTGCCACACGTGGTACCGAAAGAGGCTGGGGTGTCCTGCAGCGGTGTCACTGGTTGTGTCAGTCTGAGTCGCGCTGGAGCAGGGCTGAGTCACCACTGGTGTGGTGTGAGCATCAGCTCTCTCACACCCACCCCACAGTGACACCGGCAGTGGCTTCTCGCTGCCTTTAGGGAGGGACAGAAAGCCGCAGGGGATTCGCTAGAGGAGAGTGCAGCAGGAGGTCGCTGCACACCTGCACAGAACTGTGGCAGAGTGGTTTAGTTGCCTGCTGTCCCTGCAGGCTCGTTTGTCACCACTCATCACTGCTTGTCACCACTGGCCTGAGGGCACCTGCCCTGCTGCTGCTTCACCCCACCCCGGGGCAGGGGTTCCCCACCACTCTGCAGCATGCACTCCATACTCGGTGTGCAAGGTGGCCCTGCCCACAGCTCCAGGGAAAAACACATTTTTCTAATACCAGGTCCCAGCTGCCCGTCGTGTTTGCGGGTGGCAGAACAGCTCCAGCACCCCTGTCCTCTTGTCACAGCACCCAGAGTGGCAGCGTAGAGTGGGGGCAGATGGACGGGGTGTGGCGGGATGAGCCCTGCCCTGAGCCTGCTCCTGTCCCTGGCCAGCTGCACCCTGCTCCGGGGTAAGTCCAGGGGCTGGGGGGCGGCCCTGGCTGCAATGTGGGGAGAAGCGCTGGGACACAGAATCCCAGAATGTCAGGGGTTGGAAGGGACCTGGAAAGCTCACCCAGTGCAATCCCCCCATGGAGCAGGAACACCCAGCTGAGGTTCCACAGGAAGGGGTCCAGGCGGGTTTGAATGTCTGCAGAGAAGGAGACTCCACAACCTCCCTGGGCAGCCTGGGCCAGGCTCTGACACCCTCACCCTGAACAAGTTTCTTCTCATATCCAAGTGGAACCTCCTGTGTTCCAGCTTAAACCCATTGCCCCTTGTCCTGTCACTGGTTGTCACCCAGAAGAGCCTGGCTCCATCCTCCTGACACTGCCCCCTTCCATATTGATCCCCATGAATGAGTCCCCCCTCAGTCTCCTCTTCTCCAGCTCCAGAGCCCCAGCTCCCTCAGCCTTTCCTCACACGGGAGATGCTCCACTCCCTTCAGCATCTTGGTGGCTGCGCTGGACTCTCTCCAGCAGTTCCCTGTCCTTCTTACTGTCAGACCTACAGAAGGTACCTCCGGGGGGAGGGGACCAAGTGGTCTTCAGGGTGTGATGAGAAAGAAAACCCCAGGGTCACCAGCAGCCAGGTCAGGGTGTCGGTGCCTTTGAAGGGACCACAGATTGGATGCTCCAGGATGTGCAAGAGATTGACGGGATGCAAGTGCTGAGCAGCCAGCCCTTGCCCGAGCCTGGCACAGGGTCGGTGTTTACCTGTGCGGGACTGGAGGCGGTGACTGGCCATAGAGCAGGGCCCGTGGACCAGAGCACCGCAGCCTGACCCCCTCTGCTTCCCCCCAGGGACGCTGCTGCCTCCGTGGGACGTGAGGCTGGAGGCACAAAACTTCCACGTCCGCCTGCTGTGGGAGCCGGACCCCGGCTGGCCTGGCGGAACCGCGTACCAGGTGGAGTGGAGGAGACGGTAGGTGAGGCGGCGGGCAGGAGCGGGCAGGGTGGCTTGTCCCCCCTGACCCCGGCAGAGGGCCGGTGGGGAGCCCTGATGGCCAGAGGATTGTTACCTGTCAGTAAATGCCATGGAGTAACAGAGCAGCGGAGCTGGCAGGGACCAGCTTGTCCAGACCCTCTCCAGGCAGGGTCAGCTCAGGGCTGTGTGCTGTTGGGTTTTGACCGCCTCTAAGAATGGAGTCTCTACAACCTTCTTGGGCAACCTGTTTCTTTTCCTGGTCACCCTCACAGCAAAAAGAAAATTAAAAAATAAAGGGAAACAGTTGCATTTGGGCATTTGTTTTGGGTGTTGGTTGGTGTTTTGGGTTTTCGTTTTGGTTTTTTTTCCTTATGCTTTAATGGAATTTCCTGTGTTTCAGCCTGTGCCCACCGCCTTTTGTCCTTTCAGTGGGCACCGCTGAATCACTGAGAAGTCTTCATCTTCTTTACTCCATCCTGTTGATAAGACCCCCCCCACCCTATGCCACCTTCTTTTGCCTCCCTCATACCACAGATGCCTCGACCCCTTGGTCATCTTTTTGGCATTCTCTTACACTAATGTGTATTTTCTTGTAGCGGAGAGCACAGGCCAGGGCACAGCCCTCCAAGTGCCATCCCACCAGTGCCGATGAGAGGGGCCTTGTCTTGCTGGTGTTGCTTTTCCTAATGCAGCCCAGGATGCTGTTGGCCAATATCTGTGCTTTCCCACACTTTCCATTCAGACAGGATGGCAATGGCTAGGCAGCCTTCTTTTTTGGCTAGGAAGGTGCCAAAAAGGAGAAATCCCTGCATTTTGTTTATGGGCAGAACCAAGGGCTGGACCAAGGCAGATGCCTGCTGGGGGAACAGCACCAACTCCTCCAGGGTGTGTGAGCTGTATTTTGACGACATCCACAATATCTACTGGGCAAGGGTGAGAGCGGTGGCCGGAGAAGAAGTGTCCAAGTGGGCCTATTCCAGCGAGCTGCAGCCGTACAGAGACAGTAAGCACCACGGAGCTCCTTCAGCTGGGCTCCTGATCTTCACGGGGGGCCAATGGGGAGAGGGGTCCTCGGAGAGGTCTGGTGGGATAGTGTAGGAAATCATACAAAGATACTGGTGAGAAAAGTGCCCTGAGCCCCTGGAGGAAATGGGTGGGAGTAGAGGTGCTGGAGAAGGGCTGGGTGAAGAGCAAGGGGTCAGAGGAGGTGACACAGTGAGGTGAGGACCACGGATTGGAGGCCCCAGGGCACTGACGCGCTATGAGAATTTGGGCCTCTGGAGAACACACCAAGATGGGGTAGGAAAGAGGATGCCCCTCCAGGACTGACTTTTTAAAGCATTCCCTGTTCATCCCTGCCACGGGTCTGGGAGATGCTGGGGAGTACATTTTTGTTCCAGCAGGGTAAAGCTGGCTAAGGCAGAAGTCCCTCTGGCACTGCCTTAGTCCTGGCTGCTGCGTGAGTGAGGTGCGGGCACGTGTCTCTTCTCAGTCACAGCCTGGCTCTCCTGTCCATAAAGGGGGAAGAAAAAGACTTCAGGACCTAAGGTTGTCACAATGAAATGAACATGCAAGCGGCTAAAATAGGATGTACATCAGCTTTTTGGGTTCCCTTTTTCATTCCCTCTGCATCCAGCTGGCATGGAAATAGATAGTCTTGGCTAAAAGAGCCATTGCTGCACTCCGCAGCGAGTCTGTGGCCGTTGTGCGATGGCTCAGCAGCTGGAGGTGCCAGCAGGTCTGTCCTGGCCCCCATTGGTGTGGCTAGAGAAGGCAGAGCAGAACTGGCTGCCATTTCTAGAGCTGGTTTCACAGCACAAAGTGCCATTGGGCTAGACCTGAGGAAGTTTCTGTGTTCTGGGAGTGGGACATCCATCAGAAAAACAGCACTTCTAGGGAAATGAGATGCCTGCCTTCTGTTTTGAAGGGCTTAATTTTCGTTGTTCACTTTTTCCCCTCCTTACAGCAATTGTGGGCCCGCCCAAGTTGTCCTGGCTGCTCCAGGGTCAGAACCTCAGTGTAAATATCATCATGCCACTCACTCCTTACCGAAGCAAAACTGGCTCTTACAAACCGGTTGACCAAGTGCTGCAGAAGCTGTGGTACCAGCTGAGCCTGTACGAAGGGGATGTGCTCATCCAGCAAGTACGTGGTGGGTTGGGCAAGGCTCGGGGTGCACAGCGCCTGCAAAAGCTTTCCTGGTGCAGCAGAGATGCCGGTGTCCAGGTGCACTGGTGTGGTGGTGCCTGTGCCCGTAGATTTGCCCCAGCCCTGCCCACACACAGCAGTGCAAGCGGCCGTGAGATGCTTTGCACCCCCAGTTTGGGGCTCGCAGCCTGGGAGTGACAGGAGATCCCTTTCCTCTTCTAGTCTGCATGAATAAGATAAACTTGCACCAATTTCTGTTCAGATGAAAGCACGCAGTAAGCATTTAATGAGATGCTCTGAGACCTGAAAGCCTCCTGGGGTGAAGGAACAAGTGCTGGAGGTGCTGGGGAGCAGGGAGGGTGGAAGTGGAGCAGTGCACAGACCCCACCTAGACCACGCATCCCCTCTGGTTCCAGGTGCCCTGCAAACGCAGCGGGGGGGAAGCATCCTGCACCTTTGAGCACCTGAAAGCCAGCACGCGGTACTGTGTCCGGACAACAGCAGTGGGCATGGCTGAGGAGCAGAGCCGGGAGGCCCAGCAGTGCGTGGTGACGCTGGCGGGCCCTGCAGGTGGGAGCTCTCTCGCCAGCTCAGGCACTGCAGTTGCATCTCAGGTTCTGCTTGCAGCATGAACATGTGTGGAGATGTGGGGTTAGGGTTAGTGGCCCAGCAGTGCCCTGTGGGGACCTTCCTGGGGAGGTGCTCACTTGTCATCTGCCTTGGGCTTTCCCCACATCTCCTCGTTGAACACCCCAGCGTGCCGCAGGGGCTCTGGCGAAGCGCTGATGTGGGGTGGGCTGGGGGATATGCCGTCTGGGGTCCTTCCACCCCTCAGCCTGTTGTGACTTCCCGGCAGGCTTTTCCTGGGTCCTCATCCTGCTGAGTGGTGTCTTCCTGTCACTGGCCATGGCTGGAGCCTGCATCATCTATCTGTACATCTCCCCCAGCCCGTCGGAGATGTGCCTCCCGAAAACGCTTGTGAGTGAACAATCCTCCTCCAGCCTCTGCCCCCATGTGCCATGGCCGAGCTGGGGTCCTCTGAATTTGCAGGGGGCTCAGCACCTCCTTCCCTCCACCTCTTGCAACATCAGATGTCTTGTTGCCCAGGTGCCTTCCCCACTGTCCGACCCGCTGTACCCACAGGCCTTGCTGCATGGGAGAAAATACTTGTGGGGTGCATCAGTCAGCCATGGGTCACACTGGAGCAGGGTGTCTCGGGCAGCAGGGAACCTGCAAGCACAGCCCTCCGTGTTAGGACTCTCTTGCTCTAGATGCTTGGCTGTATGTGCATCTCAGAGAGCTTGAAGGGGAGAAAGAGGGGGAGAGAATCAAGCATCAGGGCTGCTGTCCCGGGACAGTCTGGCCTGGGTGAGACTCACCACTCTGTCCTTGGGGTAAATGAGGCTCAGAGATTCTCCCAGGGCTGCAGCCCTGCTGAGCTGATCCAAAAGGTGTTCTGAGTCAGCAGGACTGAGCTCTGTGGAAACAGTCACCAGGACAGCCCTTCTCCCCAAGTCCCAGTTCCTCTCTGCTTCCCACTGTTCCAGTGCTGGGGTGGCAGCAGCAGCCTGTGTTGAGCAGCTCTGGGGACAAAACCAACTTGCTAATCTAAAGATGTCCCCTGTGCCAGTGTGGAGAGGAGGTGGCAGGCTGCTCTGCCTGCCCTGGCCCAGCTCAGCACCAGGGCCCTTTGTTTTCCTATTCTTCTGGCTTCTGCGCGGGGGTTGCGGGGACCTCTGAGCTGGTGACAACTCTTCCATCAGCCCCTGACAGCTGGAGCGTAGCTCAAAAAGCAGCAGTGTGACAGCTGCCGTGACTGTCCCCCTGCAGCAGATGCCCTGTGCTGCGATGATTAGAGCCCTGTCTGCATTCCTTCCAGGTGTGAGCACGAGCTGTCCAGGACCATTCCCTTCCTCGGGGTGTGCGGGTCAGGACGTTTTGGCAAGCTGAGGCTGACTGCTGTGCTGCTTATTTCCCAGCAGGCTCTCCGGAACAGGGAGTTGAGTGTGACCATCGCGGTGCCCACCCTTGAGCTGATGGAGGACTCATTGACCCTGCTCCTGCTGACCGTGCCCCCCTCCCGTGGGCCACCTGCTGCTGAGCAGACACCCACAGTCCAGCTGCTCCTCGGAGAAAGCCTTTCTCAGGACACCAGTGGCTACTGCGCCAATGGGTTTGGGCCAGAGCACCTGGAGGGAAGGGACCCATCCTGCACCCACAGCCAGCTGAGGCATGCCTTGGGGTCCCAGCTTTCATCGCGGCTGGAGGAGGATGGAGAGGCATGCCATGCGGATGGTGTGCTGGAGCAGCCAGTGCTGATGGGGCTGACCAGAGACAGCTACACAGGTGACAGGGACTACCAGACATCCAAGACGTGGTGCTCTCTGCACCTCCTGCTTTATTCTAAATGCCAGTGCCTGGCCCTGGGAGCCAGCAGCTGTGTCCCTCTGCCCACAGCTGGCAGGAGCTCCAGCTGCGAGGACCAGCAGGAGAGCCCTGGCATGGCAGGGCGCTGGGTGCTGCTCAGCTCGGTGAAGCTGCCAGCCAGCGAGGAGGAGGATGGAGGGCAGCTCATCCGTGCTCTCCAGCCGCTGCATGGCCATGGGGCTGAGTCACAGCCGGGTGACAGCAGGGAGCAGCAGGGCGAGTTGGAGCAGGCAGCACTGGCTGTCTCCCTGCCCGGCCCCTGCCAGCGGCCCCCTGACATCCCACAGGCAGCTCCCTTCTCCGGCTACGAGCTACGGCCCCCGGTTGCCAGTGAGCTGTAGCAGACAGGGACACACTGGGAGCTCCCAGCGCCTGAATCGCAGTGTCCAGCAGAGCTCAAGGTGCTGCCCAGAGCTGCCCCAGCCACAACAGCTGCCTACCGGGACCTCCTTGTGCCTTGCTGGGGACAGGACCGGACAGGTTCTGGTGCGGGCAGGCATGGGCACGCTCTGGGCACAGTTGTCATGGATGGGCAAGATAAACATCTTCAGAGCTTCCTTCTGTGGCTTTGGTGCTCTTGGACCAAAGCATAGGGAATACATATCGAAGTTGGAGTCTCAAAGATTTGATCAATTTATCCATCTATATGTGTGTTTATGTGTCTGTACAGTCTATGTACTAACGCAATTTATGTATATAGTCCAGCCCCACCACCGGTCCTGAAGGTCTTCACATGGTGGCATGGCATTTGCAAAGAGTGATTCAACAGGAGCATCAGTCAAAGCTGCCCTGTTGTTTGTGCCATTAGACTCTGGGAAAGAGCCACATCCTGAGCCTAAGGTCCTCCAGCCCAAGCGAGGAGCATGCACCGTGCCAGCCCAGGCTGTGCTGCACCCGCCAAGACCTGCGCTGTTTGCTGGGAGGGGCTGACCCAGCACCGTGGGACCAGGCTGTCTCCATGCTGCCTTGTTGGGTGTGTGGCACAGCCAGGGCCTTTTAACAGCCTGACAGGTCTTTAAAGATCAAAAGAAAAACAGCTCTTTTCTGAGTTTCTGGCAGGGCGATGGTGCTGGGATCCCCGCGGGTGATTCAGGTGAGTTACTCACCAGCAGCGGGGACTCGCCGTGGCCCAGGGGGTGGCTGAGGCAGCTGCGATGTCCCTGTTCTGTATGAAACAGCGTGCAGAATGGAAAAAGGCAAAAGGTTTGTGACCTTTCAAGATGCCATTTAGCAGCTGAAGTTTCCGAGTGCATGTGAGAGGGGTTTTTTCCTTCACTTCGGAGGTGCGAGTGGGGCTCTGCAGAGCCACAGTGAGAATGATCCTCACTGCGGGGGTGAAATCCCGGCATGTCCCGGCATAGGCCTGCCACCACCCATCAACGCGGAGACTGGCCACTACTTCTGGTGCTGGCTGCAGGCCCACAGCCACAGCCTTGTGCCTGGAGGTATTTGGTGCGGAGGTTTGCGAAAGCTCTGACTCATGGTGATCGATCGGCTCGTTCCTGGCTGCGCTCCGTGCTGTTGGCAGTGTTTGCAGCTTCTGCTGGTACCAGATCAAAGCAATGAGAGGAATGCAGCTGAAAACAGCTCTTTATTAGAAACAGCAGTTTTAGGACTATGCAGGAGGGTATTTCTTATTACTAATTCTCAGAGAGCTGAGCTGCCAGACTATAAAAGTATTGGGGAGTAGAAAATTGCTATGCGGGGGCTAATGGGACTTTTACAGCTGCCATATATGAAACATAACACCTAACAAACACAGGGAAATGGCAGCTCCTGAAATGATGGGGAGAAATTAAGCTCTAATACTCTGCAGGCTGCCAGAACAAAGGAAGATCCTTATTTGTCTTTAAAAGTCATGGAGGGCAGAGATGCAGAAAGCAGCATCTCGAGCTACTGCCCCCGTTAGATCTGTGGTGGCCCTGTGCCCACCCTGCTCTGCCCGCTCTCCATCCTGCCTGCCGATGCTCTGAAACAGCCCAGAGCCACCCCAAATCCTTGCAGCCATCTCAAAATGTGTCTGGTGTGTGTCTGTGTCACCTGGCAAGGGATCTGGGACTGTGAGGCCACCAGCACACTGAGTGAGGCTCTGTTATCCAGCCACCCCCATGCAAGGTGCCTTTGTGACAGGCTCTGTAGCTCCAGGTGGATCCCTGGCATGACATGGAGCAGCGGGGCCAGAGCTGTCCTGCCAGACCCCATCCTTCAGACCAAAAAGGCTTCACGGTTTCATAGAGTCACAGAACAGTTTGGGGTGAAGGAACAGTCCCAGCTCCCCCAGTCCCCCCTGCCATGAGCAGGGACATCTTCACCAGCTCAGGTTGCTCAGAGCCCCATCCAACCTGGCCTGGGATGTCTCCAGGAATGGTTCATCCACCACCTCTCTGGCCAGCCTGGGCCAGGCTCTCATTCCTCCCTCATGTCCAGCCTGAATCTCCCCTCTTCAGCTGAACACCCCAGCTCTCTCAGCCTGTCCTCCCAGCAGAGCTGTTCCAGCCTCGGATCATTGCTGTGGCTCCTCTGACTCCTCTCCAGCAGGTCCATGTGTGTCCTGTGCTGAGGACCCAGAGCTGGACCAGCACCGCAGGGGGTCTCACCAGAGCAGAGCAGAAGGGCAGGAATCCCCCCAAACATGCTGCCCACATGGTTAGGGTTAGGGTTAGGGTTAGGGTTAGGGTTAGGGTTAGGGTTAGGGTTAGGGAGCCCACGATCAGATTGGCAGGTCTAAGCCACGATGTGACGCAGACCGGGCTCCTGCTGCATCTCTCCCCTCAGTGCTGGACCAGCAGGCCAGATGTGTGGTCCCAGCTGCTCGGCTTGGCTGGGAAGCCCACTGGGGTGTGAATGGGACTGTGGAACCCCCAAAAACCAGAGACTGCGCATAATGTGTTTGGAGCACATGCATGGAAAGGGCTGATAGGCTACAGAGATGTGAGTTTGTTGGTTCAGACCTGGGTGATTTCTCCCCATGCAGGAGCTTTCCCATAGCTCAGCGGGTCAGGGCCCAAGCCCTGGGTGCTGACCGGTGACGGGGATGCCCAGGTCTTCCCAGGGCCAGGCTCTGGGGCTGGGAGGCTGCGGAGCAAAACTGTTCCCACTCCATGTGCTGGTCTGGGAGTGCCCTCATCTGGGGACATGTGGCAAGTGTCTGCACACGGGAGGTGCCATGAGCACACAGGAGGCGCCATGAGTGCCCTACTGAAGCTGACCTGACAGAGCCATGTGTCACCCAGCTCTGTCACCGCGTCCCCTTGCTCCACAGGATGAACTCCCCTCTGTTGGATGGAGGAGCCTGACAGCTCACCCGGCACTTCCCCGCAGCGGGCTCAGACAGGGTCAGTGAGACATGGCCAGTCCTTGTGCTCTCCATCCTCCTGGTGCACACGTCAGGGGTTTTCTGGTCTGTGGGCAGGGAATGGACAGGCGGCTCAGCTCGATGCCTTCCCGCTCCCCTCGCACTGCTGCGGGCACGCCGGTCTGTAGCTCTCTGCCCTCTAGACCGGGTGCACATCATCTCATGTGAGGCACACATGAGTTCGGAGGGGGTTTCCATGCTTTCTCCCCGGGGGCTCTGCTTCCTGCCCGCGTCCTGACAGCAGAAGCGATGAGCCTGCCTGCGGGATTTTTCATCATATGGCATGAAACCTTGGATCCAGGCGATGGGAGCAGCTGGAAAACAGGCTCGATATGGATTTTTGTCAGAAGAGAGGTCCTAGCTGAGCAGCGTGCCCAGTTGGGATGGATGAACATCTCACCTCATCTGTCTTTCAGTCTGATCTGTGTCTGACAGACAAGGATTTGCAGAAAGAAGTAATGATCTCTTGTTAATGCACTTTCAACCACTTTATGAAAAATGAAGGCCTGTGGCTGGGCGTGCAGACACTGCTGTCTCCCTGTTTTGTGGTCAGCAGGGTCGTGGTCAGTCTCTTGGTTAAAAACCAGATGCATAGGCTCCCAGCACCCTGCCCAGTCGTCCTTGGGAAAGACACCCTCATGTCACAACCCACAGTGGAGAGGACAGATTAGACTGGGAAACATGGATCTCCCACCAAGATTTCAAAGAGACTTTCCCTGTGGCACCTCTGAAGCAAGTACCACTCAACCTGGTGAGTCCCAGCATTGGTAGAGGTAGGAAAGGGCACCAAATAAACTTTTCTGTCACCTCTCCTACATGAATAACACCCAAGGTTGATTTGCAGGTCCCAAGAGCATCATCTGATGTCTGTCGGACTCCTCCTTGCTGCTCTCAGGAAGCATGGCCTTACATGAACAAGGGTGCGAGCTGCTGTCACAGCAAAGGTGGCCTGGTTGAGGCCACCAAAGGGACCGATTTCAGCTGGGTTTCTCTGAATCAAGCCTTCCAGGCAAAGAGATTTCATTAGAAGCAATTCCAGTTGTCTGATATTACAGTGATTTGAAAGTGAAGTTTGTGAATAAGATGGGGACTCAAATGGGAGCTGGAGAAACCTGGACATGGGAGACCTGGGCTGACACAGTGAATGGCTGGGGTCTGCCTCTGTACCCGCAGGTTTGGAGAAGCGTGTGCTCCACCTCGGTGTTATTCTCCCAGGAAAGCCATTTTTCGTGACCCTGTCTCGTGGATGTGACTTTGGGACACTGGCTGCAAGGCCTCCATCACTGGCTCCCTTTTTTTCCAGAGAGAAAAAATTGTTTAACACTATGCCAAAACCACCCACGCTCCAGCCCTGGCTCCGAATTGCACCACACTCGTGCTGCTGTGAAGCCCGGCCCAAGTCCCTTCAGTCTGCTGTGACGTGCTGGCCTGGATGTCCACAGCAAGGGCAACTGGGACTCATCAGTCGCCTGGAGCTCGCACACGCATTCTCTAGAAGGGGGAGTTTCACTGCCAGCTGCTGGGACAAGGCGAGGAGCTCCTCTCAATGCCAGCAAGGTCAAATACTGTTCCAGCAGCTCTGAGATGTGAAAGACCTGAGGTAACCCTTGGGGAGGAACATCATGCAAAAAGAAAGTGTGGATCCTCAGGTTTTGTCCAAATGTTGGCCCTGTGTTCTCTCCTGATCCTCCTCCAGGCCCCACCAGAGGCATGGTTAACCTGCCCAGCCTCCCATAGTGTTTCCTCCCCCAGCATGGCCACAGAAAGCAGTGCAGCTTCTGAAAACCCAGCCAAGCATTTATCAAGCATCCTCATTCAAGAGTGACAGAGACTGAGCTGGGGGAACAGCAAGGCCAGTCATCTCCTGTCATCAGGATGGATGACCAACCCAGCAGAGAAGACAACCCACCTGATGAGAGCATATTGATCACAGAGAGCTGGAGGACATAAAAGAGAACTGCCTTACAGTTCCCGACTCACAGGCTCTTAGGAAATTGGTCCAGGCTTGGAGAAGCAGAGAAGATGCCTTCCCAGAGGATGATCATCACCTTGGCGGTACTGCTGGGGTCTTGCTGCCTCAGCGCTTATCCTGTCTACCCTGAACACAACAGTGCCCAAGGTAAGGACGACTGACTTGGGTGTTTGTGCCTGAAAGCCAGGTGGAGTGTGTCCCTGTGCGCCACTTCATGCCTGGCACTGAATGCTGGCTCAGACCACGTGGCTCGTGTCTGGTGTTTCGTGGGGGCTCAGCTGCTGCGGACACGCACAGCAAAGCAGCTTTCTCTGGTTTCTCTCTGGGTAGAAAAATCCTCTGTCCTGGGGAGGGTTTTCCCTGGTGTTGTTAGGGGTAATGTACGTCCAGCAGGGTTACACCCATTCCTAGTGTGACCAGGCTGGACAAGAGAAGACCATGCTGTGCCTGGGGCACTGCTTGGGCTGTTGTGATCTGCAGACAGCAGAGTTTGGGTGACATGTCCCGGTATTGTGGGGTGACAGACAACGTTGCCCTGGGAGTCAGCCAGCCTGGGGTGTACAAACAAAGCATCCCTCTAGTCTCAATATTCTTCTGACTCCCTCCATTGGAGATAAGGGAATTGCAGCTCCCGTGCAGAACGAGGGGTGTATGCTGGGTGGCCTGGTACAGTCTGGGACGAGGTGAGCTCTGCCAATGGTCACAGGGATAGTCAAAGGCTCCCCAAGAGCCATGAGACCCACCACTGGATGCTAGCCAATTGCCCCAGCATGGTCCTGTCCTGTGTCCCTGTATGTGGGACAGTGCCCCATGGGAGCGCAGCTGGCAGAGCCAGCATCTGCTGTGCCTGGGGCTGATGACACCTGTTCACATCCACCCTGTGGTCCTGCTCCATACGTGCTAGTACTGACCAGCACCAGTTTATACACTCTGGGCTTCCTGACTCTGCAGAAAACGTCACTTGGGCAGAGCTGAAGCCCAGAAGGAGAGTGTGACACAGCCCTGGGATCCGCTTGTGCAGCCCCTGCAAGCAGCCCTGGGGCGGCACACTGCCACTGCTTCTGGGAAACAAGGGGGACAGGGGCTCCTCTTGTTGCTTGGCTGACTCATGGGGACTTCCAGAGCTTTA
Source organism: Patagioenas fasciata (assembly GCF_037038585.1). Taxonomy (NCBI): domain Eukaryota; kingdom Metazoa; phylum Chordata; class Aves; order Columbiformes; family Columbidae; genus Patagioenas; species Patagioenas fasciata. The sequence goes on from NC_092530.1 coordinate 5,935,425, forward strand.
GTAGCTCACCCACATGTCTGAGGCAAAGGAAATACAAGGTCAAGTGCTCGGGATTGTGCTGGTTACGGAGCTTGGTGGGAGCTTCCCGGGGGCTGTGCACGGGCAGGCGCTGGAGGACAGATGGGTGAAAGGCTGAGATGCTGGAAAGCCCCGACACACCAGCTGGTTCCCATTTAAACACAGTGAGACAGCAAGGGACTTGTTGCCTTAGCTGTAGCCATGTGCCTGATGTTTGTTTTTGCGGTGACCTTAGTCTACTTCTTTCCTTAGAGCAGCATAGGCCATGGGACAGACTCACCCAGGCACGATTTCTGTTCGCACTTGCCTGAGGTGTTACCTGGGATAACAGGGTCTGAACACAGCCCTGCTCAGCTCCCAGCAGTGCAGAAGCCTGGCTGGGTGAGGCAAGGAAGGACTGCTGCCCCCCAAAAGGGTCTTCTGTGGCAGGGGGGACACCCGTGGCCAATGTGGACCTCCTCCACCTGCCTGTTGCAGTCATGCTGAGGGCAACACCAGGCAGTAGACCTTGTTTGCTTCCACTTTTGCACTGTCTCCCATAGCATCCTCATAGATGAGATGACCAAGTCCGGGTTAGATGAGCAGACGGTGAGGTGAGTTGAAAACTGGCTGAATGGAGGCTGAGATCTGTCGCACAAACTCCAGCTGGAGGCAAGTCACTGGTGGTACATCCTGAGGGTCGGTACTGCGGATGCTTCCGTTTAGCATCCTCATTGATGACCTGGATCTTGGGACAGAGCACATCCTCAGCAAGTTCACAGTTGATACAAAGCTGGGAGGAGCAGCTGATAATGTCAGAGGGTCGTTCTGCCATCCTGAGGGACTGGACAGGCTGGAGAGATGTGTTGAGAGGGACATTGTGCAATTCAGCAAGAAGTGCAGAGTCCTGCCCCTGGGGAGGAACGACCCTGGGCACCAGCACACAGCAGGGCTGTCCTGATCAACACCAAGCCGACCAGGAGCCAGCAACTTGCCCTTGCAGCAAAGGCAAGGAGAGTCCTGCGGTGCATCAGGAGTGGGGTCATCCTTCCCTTCTGCTCAGCACTGCTGAGGCCACACCTGCAGTGCATGGCCACTGTTTTGACTCCCAAACCAGGCCGGCACGCGTGGCCAGATGAGCAGCCAAACACTAGTCCCCCTCAAACCACCTGCCAGTCGTTCTTGGGAGGAGCAGGGCAGGCTTAGGTTCTTCAACCCACTGCCCAAGGAACAAGCGCACCTCAAATGAGCCGCTTTGTCCCTATCACCATCTCCCCATCCAACTCGAACGTTATGCTGGGGTATTTTAACCCAGCTGACGGTGCAGTTGGCTTTGTGGCTGACAGCTGGCTCCAGCAGGACTCCAGCCACTGGGGAACCTGCACCAGGCTCTGTCTGCACTGGGGGAAGGAACAAGGCATGGCCAGAAAGCAGCTGGTGGCAAGGGTGAGTCCCAGAGCTCCGGGTGACCTGAACCCAGGGATGGGGCCAGTGTGGCAGCACACGTGGGATGCAGGCACTGGGAGGCTCTTGAGGAGGTGAAGTTGCACCCAGGACAGAAGTGTGCTGCGGGTTGGGTGCCCCCAGGGGAGCATGGTGAGAAGCAGGAGACGGTGCTGTGTCCCCTTCCCTTCTCCCCTCTCTTCCCTTGGCTTCTGCCCCCCAGGCTGGATCCATAACCCTTGTGTGCTCATGGTATTTCATATATTTTTTTTAGGAAATAAAAGCACTTTCCAGGAGGATGTCCCGGACCGCTTGGTGAGTGGGGGCTGCCTCTGGCCTTGGGGAGATGGCCCAGGGTGATGCCACTGGGAGGGGACTCCCATGGGCCAGCTCCCAACGAGGTCCCAGCAAAGCCCATCCCTCTGGGCCGGTAGTTGGACATGAGGCAGTCCCTGACACAGCATCACTCCCTGCTCTGGCAGTGAGGGAAAAGGGTTTGGGGGTTGGTTTTGCCAGGCGAGCACCACAGATGTGTGATAGGGCTGCTGTGCCGTGGCAGGGGGAAGATCTTGATGCAGTTCTCTGGAAGATGGTGTCAGTGGGTGAGCTCCAGAGCCAGGGATTCACCCAGACAGACCAGGTCCCTCAGCAACCCAGCAAGAGAGGTGAGTGCCCAGCTCCCAAGGGGCCCCAAGCCACCACCGACCTCAAAGAGGCCATGGCAAGCAGGGGCTGGGCTTGGGATGGAGAGTGCTCATAACTTGGGGTGTAGGATGCTCAGGGTTGGGGTGGAGGATGCTCATAACTTGGGGTGAAAGGTGCCTGTGGTTTGGGGTAGAGGGTGCTCATGGTGTGGGCTAAGGCATCCAGCTCACAGGCTGTGCTCCTAGAACCGACCCCAAAGACAAAGGAGAGCCTGGGAGAGAGATGGACATCTCCCTTCCTTTACACTTTTTGGCCATAGCCAAGCACTGCTGCAGCCCCTCACATGGGTGTCTTTTCCTTTTTCTCCCAGCTTGCTTCTGGAAGTACTGTGTCACCAAGTGAGGGGTCCAGGAGGAGCCCTGCCTGCCGATGACCTGCCAGCCCGCTCCCTGCCACCGCTGTCCCCGTGCCTTCCAGCTGACCCATCCCTGCGTCACCCACACCTGGCTGTGGGCTGGTTTGCACAGAGCTCTGAAAGGTCTCCAGTCCCTTCTGGAGAAAAGGGGAGAGGGTCTGCAGTAGAGAGGGAGTGCTGTGGGGTAGCAGGAGAGTCCCATGAGGACCTGGGGTGCAGGACAGTGTTTGTCGCACACCAGAGGACGTCTGGGACCCATTGCAAAGCAGGGCTGACACCGTGGCCTGGCAGGGACATACTGGCTGCCAGCAGGAGCTGAATAAACCCCTCACACTGGAGCAGCGTCCTGTGGTTACTCCATCCCCACACTGCGCTGGGTCCTGCATCCTCCCACTGCCACCTGGGTGACACAGGCAGATGTCAGCGCGTGTGCCCCAGGGAGGGGACACTGCCCCTGCGGGCAGGGCAGGAGCTGCCACGTGCATCCCAGTGATCCAGGATGGCAGAGACTGGGGCTACAGCTTCACTTGTATGAAATCTCAAAAGGGTTTCCACCATGGGGAAGCCCCCTGCACCCTCTGCAGCACGCTCCGTGCCTGGAGGCCTTGGCCCATGCACTGACACTACACAAGCAAGGCATATTAAAATATAGTTTATTGTTGTTCTTAGTTAAAAAAAAGAAAAAAAAAAAAAAAACAACACCAAACAGACCAAAACCCATTAACAACAAAACCAGTCCCCAAACCCAGTGCTATCAGAGGCAGGCTTGCGAGGACACAGCTTTTAGTGCAAAGAGGGAAGTGGCAGTGAGGCTGGTGGGGGCTCTGCCGTCACCGTGTCCCCGCAGGACCCACCACACTCACTGTACAGTATTTTTTGCCTGCAGGGCTGGCTGAGGAGAGCTGGCTGAATACACAGGCAGGAGCCCTTGGGGGAGCTGGAGGTGTCAGGTGGGGGAGGATGGAATGGCGTGGCTGTGCAGCAGAGCGGCTTTGACTCCCCTTGCACCAGCGACACCGGACAGGAAGGCACAATGCTGAGCCGGGGAGCACCAAACCTGACCACCTATCTCCTACAGACACGGTGCTTTGCAAAGCAGCTTTTCCCTAGCCTCTTAGGCTGTCTGGTACTGGGGTGTGGAAACCAGATAGATGCCCTACCCCAGGCCTCCATCTCCCAGTCAGGCACCTGAAGCGTTGGTGGGGGCCGGGGAGGGGATGGTGGAGCTGGAGCTGCACATGGCTGCACCTCCTACAGTGCCCCGCGAGGCAGGGAGAGGTTTCTTAGCTCACAGGAGCCAGGTGGGACCTTGCAGCCAGCAGCACATGGCCCTGGGTGCTGGCACACATGGGAGGAATCCCCTGATCCTCAGCCCTCCATCCTCATCCCTTCACAAGTCCTCCTACCCCTGCTTCCCTCCCGCCGCAGGTCCTGGCACTTTCGCACCAGGCGTCATCCCCAGCATCTTCCTGCCCGCTCGTTCTGATGTGGAGTTAGGCGCACGTTACAACTCTCTAGCAGTGAGAACAACTTGTCACTGTGATAAACCACCCGGAGCAGAGCTGTTTGGTATCTTCAGATGGAGCTCGGGTGCCTTGGTGGAAGAGAGGGCTTGCCCAAACGCAGGGTGCTGTGCAGATGGGCGACCAGGTAAATTCAAACAGCTCCAGCCCAGGTGATGCACTGGGATCCCGGGATGTCCCAGCGAGCAGGATGGCTGGGACCGCGCAGGGCTGGCAGAGCAGAGCAGCTCCAGCGGCAGACGGGGAGGTAGGGCTGGCCCAGCAATTTGGGGTCTCATCTCTTCCACCAAAGTGCTGCTGTGGAAGGCTAGCACTCGAGTTTTCCCATGGCCCATGGTCACAGACTGTGAGGCCGGTTTTCAGGGAGTAAGGATGCAGTTGCCACTGCAGCCGCGCAGGGACAGGTTGGTACACGTGGTCGGCGCTGATGGCGCACAGGGGCTGCAGCCAGCCGGCGGAGGAGGAAGAGGGAGCAGCAGGGGGCTGCGAAGCAAGGCACTATTTCTGAAAGGCGGCAGGTAGCAATGCCGTAAACCCCCTCCAGTCCCTCCTTCAACCGCGGTTTGGTTGTGTCAGGACGGCGGAGGTCGAGGGCTCGGCCAGGGGCAGCGCTGCCCGCACATCCCGAGCAGGGCTAGGTCATCTTCCTGGCAACGCTGGCGTAGGTGTGCTCTATCTCCTCGTCCGCGGGACACGTGTGGCTGAACTCATCACAGGCGTAGGCGTTGTTGAGGTAGCGCCAGACGCCCGTCATGTCCGCTGGGATCTCGAAGTCGCGGTACTTTTTGGCTGCGATCTAGAGAGGAGAGGATGAGGAGGCTGAGACTTCTCAAACCTGGGGAATATTCACTCTGTGGTTTGCAGGGGGACAAATACAGGACCTCCAGCTCCCTGTTTGCATGTGTCACCCCCTCTTGGAGCGGGTGCCCCCACCTCAGCCCTGGGAGCCGATGCCATTACCTTGATGATATGCAGTTTGGGCAGGAGGTTGCAATCGGCCAGCGTCAGGTGGTCTCCATCCAGGAATTTCCTCTTGGAGACGGTGATGTCCTCCACACTGTCCTGGTCAATCTCCTCGGGGAGAGGAGTGTTTAGATAGACATCCAGCCTCTGAAACTCCCGCAGCAGGGCCTTCTCCAGATCTGGGTGGGCAGGGAAACAAGCGCAGTCAGCCCAGCGCCCCAGGCTCCCAGCGCAGCCCAGGACTGTGCCGGGGTGACTGAGCTTTGCACAGAGGGACAGAGCCCTCAGAACCACACGGCTGGTGCACAGCACTGACCCTGACCAGTCTCTGCTCCCAGGGGATTGCAGCAGTATCACCCCATGCTCCCCTCCGGGACCTGCTCTCCCCAGCACCGGCACACGGGGCCGTTACCCTGTGCAGCACAGAGCTGCCTTCACCCTCCTGCCCGCTCCTCCTGCTGGCAGAATTTGCCCACAAGCAAAAGCATATCTCCCCACCCCCAGCCTAGCAGATTGCAGCCCCCCAGCCCCCACCTGCATTTCTTACTGATATTTGCTTCCTTGCGTGGGTTCTTGATGTATGCTGAGAACTTGGCAAAGATGTCGCTCCCCACGTCGAAAGACTCCTTATACTTGGGGCTGAGGTGCGGGTACCTTTAAATAGACACTCGTATCAGTCGCAGGCAAGGATGGGGGAAGAGATTCAGCTGCAGGGTCCCTCAGCTGCAGCGTCTCCTGAGCCAAGGTGCCCAGGGCTGGTACTGGACGATGCAGGTGATGTTCAGCTGGTTGTGGGAGAACAGTGATGCTTTAAATTCCTGCAGCTGCCACTCTGGGTGTTGTATAATCTTGTGTGTTTGCTAGGGGAAAATCACAGGGCAGAAACTCCTTGGTTTGGGGATGCTGGGGGCAGCAGAGCTCCATAGCAGAGCTCTGCCTACAGGCAGCTCCGGCCCAGCCAGAGGGTGTGTGTTGGCACCAGAGGGGTCTGGGGAAGCCAGAAGCTCCTGTGACTTCCTCAGGAACAGACTCTTGCTTGCTGATGTATCCCAGGGGGTGCTGCAAGGACAGACACATCCGAGGAGGCAGATGTCAAATGCATTTGATGCTTCCTCTTTCACAGGTGGGGAGGGGCTTGCAGCCATGAAGGGTACAGGGCGGCTGCCTTGGCGGCCATGGGCAGTGCCCTGTATGAGCTCGGGGTGGGGGGGTGCCCCCCGGCAGCCCTTTGGGGCAGCTGCACCGCTGCGTTCAAGCCAGGGCATTTGCTTTTGCTCAGCTGAGTGCAGCAGATAGAAGCGGGCAAAGGGGTCTCACGTTGCCCCTCTGCCCCGACACCCCCTGTCACAGCCAGCTCAAAACCACCAGCTCCCAGGGGTCCACCTCCCCTCGCTCTCCGTCTCCCCCCAGCCCTGCCTGCACCAAGGGACCGGTACATTTCCTCCCATTGCTTTCCACCCCAGCCTGTCCCCGTCCCCCCATAGCCTGACCTGCCACCCTCTCTGGGGGCTGCAGCCCCTCAGCATCGCAACCCCTGGCCCTGCAGAGCAAGGCTTAGGGTGGTGGGCGAGGAGCCAATCCCCTCCCCAAGCTGCTCACAAGCACCTCCTAGCACCCTGCCTCAGTTTCCCAATCTGCGGAGCACTACGCAATGCTGCGGCGTGCCTGCCGGCCCCAAAGGGGGAAGGAGCGTGTTTGCAATTACGTGGGTGGGCCCAGGGTCTGCTCCAGGAACTCCTCGATCTTGATGAAGTCTGTTTTCAGCTCCTTGTTGAACAGCAAGAAGGGTGGGTTGGTGCCCGGTGCTAAATCTTTCAACTCTTCAGGTTTCCTGGAGTGGATGAAATAAGAGTGCTCAGAGCCCGCAACCTGTCTGCACCTGCCAGCCTGCCCAGGGCGAACAGCCGGGGCTGAGAGGGTGTACAGGAGGGGGTGCAGGATCGGGATCATCCCCATTGCACACTCTGCTGAGTTTGTGGACTGGTAAGTGCTCCCAGCCTCTCGGTCTGCCCTGTGGTGCCCCGGACTCACACCCACACCCACCAGGACAGGGGTCCCTGTGTCAGGTGGGTGTTGGCCCCCCGCGCTGGCCCAACTCCTGCACCCGTGACACGAGGGGCAGCGTGCAGGCAGGGTCTGTCACCCCGTCCCTCTCGCAGTGGCACGCCGGCAGCGGTGCAGGCAGGAGGAGAGTGCTGATGGGGGGCAGCCGAGACAGAGTATCTCACCCCACTGCTGCCACAGGGCTGGGCCGTGGTGCCATCTCACCTGGTCATGTCCACTGTGGTGACGTTGAACTTGACCCCTTTGAGCCACAGCACCATGAACAGGCGCTGGCAGAAGGGGCAGTTTCCAATGTTTTCTCCATCCAGACCAGCCTGTCGGGAAAGCGGAGAAATGAGGATTTAACCCATCGGCCGGGCTCACCCAGCCCAGATAGGATGCCTGGAAGTGGAGAGCCACCGAGCTGGTCTCGGGAGGAAGGCACATGGAGGGCTTGGCCCAGCACCAGGGGCTCAGCTGTAGGATCCCCTCCCCAAGTCACGGCCCTGCTGCCGCTAGAAAGCATCAGTGTCCTTAGGATGCCCGAGCTTGGATCATTCCCAGAAATGTGAGATAAAGCCGGGAGGAAGAAGAGAAGGAGGCGAGGGAAGGAGGTTGAGGGTGATTGCTGATGGATGGGGAGGAAGGGAGGGTCCGCTTGGCCGGGAGGCCAGGCTGGAGAGGGCGGTGAGAAGGGAAATGTGCTCATGTTTGCCAGGAAAAGAGCGGTTTGTTTTCGTGTGCTGCTAGTGTCTGCCTCCGGTTTTGTGTGCATTGAGTGAACCCAGGCATGACCAAGAACCACCCAAGCACCCTGCTCAGCCTCAGAGAGGAGAAGGGGCTGGGGTGGTGAGGGTCTGCAGGGGGGGATCTGTGCCGGCATCCCACCCAGCACTGGTGAGGAATGGAGCCGTGCATCAGCTCCTAAAGTTGTATCATGTGCAAACAGCCACTTTCAACACCTCTGCATGGACACAGCTGCAGTGTCTCAGCACTCAGGGGCTGCTCTGTCACCAGGAGGGGGTCAAACAACAGTGGGGACATGGGAAAGCAGGGAGCTTGGGCAACCTGCCTGAGCCTCACCACAGCTCCCTCATCGGGGTTTCGTGCAGGTGATGCCCATTCAGCAACCCCAAGGGAAAGCAGCAGCAGCTGGAGCAAAGCCCATTTCCTTGCTATGCAGCAGCTGAAAACATCCCTTGTAAAAAGGCCTGAAACTCCTTCTGAGGAGTCTGGTCAAGAGGAATGGGCGGTTGCTCCAGTGCATGAAAACCAGCATGGGTGCTGCTCAGAGAGCAAAGCTGCACGGCAGTATGAGAGGTAAAATGGCTCACAGGAAACCCAGATTCTCTGAGAGAATGGGCTGGTTCCTCAGCACACGTGAGCCATGGCCATGTGGCACGCGTGGCCGCCCCGCAGCTGCGGGGAGGAGCGGTGCGGCTCACACCAGCCCCTTCACGAGGGACGCTGCCCACACGGAGCCCAGCGGGACGGCTCGTGCCTGTGGCTCTGTGTTAAGCCTTGATGTCAGCTGGTGAGCTGAAGTCCAGAGACTAACCGGGGGGTGACGAGCTCTGGGAGGATCTGGTGATGCAGGAGTAGCGTAGCAGCAATAACACCCAAGGTGGGCAGCAAGGTGGCTCCAGAGCTCACACCTTGCTAGGGTGCTGAGATGCTTCGTTAGCAGAAGATGCAGAGACCTGTGCCTGGTTCTCCTGGGCTGGAAGTGCTATGAGTCACCTGCCTGAACCTACAGATGCCCAGAAACCTGTGGACTCCGGAGTGCTCAGCTTCTCCAGGAGAGATGTACCAGCCTCAAACTCACCCTAAGGGAAACAGCAAACTGGTCAAAACAAAACCTGGCATTCTGAGTGGTCACCTGGAGGTGATGGTCTGGTTTTCCACCATACCAACACCTTTTAGCCCTTCCAGAGGAACGGAAATCACTTTTAACCAGTATTTCCTGTGCTCAGCTGTCATGAAATAATGCTCCTGAGAAAAGAAATGGGAACTGAGAAACTTATTGATTCTCTGGGATATACCCAGAAGTGAAGCTGAATTCACACATGAGGCTTTTTGCTGGCCATTAATAAGAAATGCTTCTGGGTAGCTGCTGCTCAGGGGCGTCCCATGTCAGCTTGGAACAAATACGGCTTCTTTGGTAACAGATAAAATTGTGTATCGGATGTCCTGTGAGGGAGCCGGAGGGGAGAGCCAGAAAACAGCACAAGGGCTGTCAGTCGGCAGGAAAGCAGGGCATCTCTGCTCCCCTTCCCCTTTCCATCGTCACTGGCACCTACCACCCAAAACCAACGCCATCCTTTGGAGCATCTCCAACACCAACAACTCAGAAGGTGCTTTCCTGCCTGGTGTCCTGCGACGGCCCTTGCTGGTGGCAGAGGACAGGGCAGTCAGCCGGCCGTGCACCCCTTTGCTTCCCTCGCTCAGCACAAGGCTTGGAGCAAGGAGACTTAATTGCAAGTTATCTTCTTGGCCCCACAGGAGCTGTAGTGCTAAGCCAATGCAGCAAGTGGCTCTGGCACATGAGGAGTAACGGGGGTGCTGGAGGGGCCGGTTGGTGGGCAAGATGTCCCTCAGGGCTGCTCTGTGCCCAGGCTGTGCTGCAGGCTTTGCTGCGCTTGTAGCTCCAGCCCCTCGGCAGCTCAGGCTGTATTCTTCTCTTGTCTTTTTAAAAGAGAGATGGGGAATTTTGGACCAGAGTGAAAGGAAAATCAGGATGGGCTCTGCAGGGATAAAAATTTAATCCAGGCCTATCTTTGGGTGCTCAGAGCCAAATCTTTACCTGGAGGCAGCAGAGGGCGGCTCCACCAGCACTCGGGGTCACTGGGCTCTGGCGTGGTCCTGCTGGGACGCGCGTGGCCACGGGGAAGCCCTCCAGGAGCCAGGGGAGCTCGGGGGAAAGCAGTCTGGGGACACTCATGGCCACACGCCCTCCCTCCCCGCCAAAACCAAGCAGCACGGCGGGGTAGTCATCGCTCTTCACTTCCTTCTACCGAGAGAGCCTCTTCCCCTGCTCCCCGGGGGACTGGGGAGGGGGTGCGGAGCCTGCAGCCCCCAGACTGGCTGTCCTCACTCTTTTTCATGCCAGATGATGGATAAACCCAGTGTGGGCTAGCACAGCACCTCCAGGGAGGTGCAGGTTTTTAGCCCCAGCTCTCGGAGGCCTCACGAGGCAGTGAAACCCCAAAGTTACTTAGCAGTTCCTGTGGTTTCCCCCTCGCTGAAACAGCATGAAACAGGGCGGGAGGAAGGAGCAGCTCTGCATGCTTGGGGCACTGCTGAGTGCTCAACCCCCACCGGACCCGCCCAGGGTTCCTGCAGCCACCCCAAAAGCTGGGAATCAGCCTTGGGGGGACTAAATGCCCTGTGGGGCTGAGGGGCAGACCTTCCTCCCGGGCAGGGAGAGCCCCCGGTCAGTGGGATGATGTTGTCAGTGGGACCACAGGAGGGTGAGACATTGCAGCCCTTTGGGGACTGCCCGCCGACGCCCCAATGGCGATGCGGGGGCTGCTTTGCACCCTTCCCATCCTCTCCAAGTTAACTCCAGCATTTGCCAAAGTGAGAGCTGGGCAGGGGCAGTGGGCAGCAGCACCAGCGCTCTGTGATTCACGGCGAGGGGGTTACAGCGGCAGCGTCGCAGGCGGACCCGGCCCTGCAGAGGCACGAGGAGCCGCAAGCGCGGGACCGTGCTGAGCTGCAGTGACTTCCGAAAAGGGTCCTGAGTGGTAGGAGAGGAGGCACAGCATCAATTTGTCTGTTAACAGACAAACTAGAAGGGGTTTTTCGTGCTAAATTAAGGCACAGGGGAAGTCCTGAAGAGATGCTTCTTTGCTTTCTGTTTCCGTTCCCTCTGAAATCACCCTTGAACGTGCTGCCGCCATTACAGTCAGCTCATCTTCTCTTCTCCCCAGCCATCCTGGGGAAAAAGTGGTGCTAAGAAGGGAATTCAAGACCCAAATTACTTTAACAAAGAAAATACACTTGTCTGGATTGGGCTTAGCCAGGCTCAGTGCCTGGCAAGCACCACCACGGCCACAGTTTTGGCAAGGCGATGGGGGGCTCCCTCCCGTGAAGGCTCAGATAACTCTTTCCAACACGTATTTCCAACTATGACCCACACAAGGCGCCGCACGGTGCCCTGCGCTGCCGGCTGCCTGCGCCAGGGAGCCAGTGCCCCCAAACAGACCCCATGGTCCCTTCGAGCACCGAGCTGAGTGAAACCCACGGGAATCCACTGCCCAGGGGCTGAGCGGCTGCACGGGAACCGCCCTTAAAACCTCCATGTGGTGACACAGGAAGGCACCGCTGCCCTGGCCACTGTCACCGGCCCCGCTGGCATCGCTGCTGGTGGACAAGTTACCAGCAACCAGCTTCAACTCCCCTCTTTCTACACCACACACGTCTGCTGCAGCTGTTTGGAACTTGAGCGCTAAAATGTTCCAGAGGAAGTGTTTGGAAAATTGCTTAATGGGGAAGGAAAAAAAACAAAACAAAACAAAACAAAACACGTTTCCAGCAACTAATCCCGCAGGGCTGCCCTGCGAAGCCGCCCCATCCCGCCCATACGCGGGCACCCACGATGGCTCCCCAAGCCGTCCCCGCTCTGTTTCGCAACCCTGGCTCACAGCAGAAGCTGAAGTGGCTGCTCTCAGCCACCCGCTTGCTGTTCCCAGGCTGGGGCTGCTCTTATCCGGGTTTCAAGAGGTGCATGTGTGCCTGCTCCTGTCTTACAGCAGCTGCCAGCAGCGCCGTTCCCCTGGTGTACTGTGAGACCAGGGCATCTTCTAGGATTCTGGGTGTGACACCTCACTGGTCACCATGCCACCGTATGCCTGGTCCCCTTCTCCAGATACCCACTTAGCCAGCCTTCACAGTGAGCGATCCCAAACCTGGTACCGATTCTCAGCCTCCCAAAATGTGAATACACCCATGAATCTCCACAACCTACGCCCAGCCTGGTGAGGATGAGCCAGCAGGGAACCACCGAAGAGCAGCTGTCCTCCCCAAGACCCACCTTCACAAACAGCTCGATCTCAGGCTCCTTGGTGGCGTTGTGCTGCCGGCTCTCCATCCCGTGGTGTGGGGAGGGACCGCTGGCCGCTCGGTTCTGTGGTGAGTGGGTCCGTCCTCTGCAGAGCTCGGCGTGGGGAGGATTTTGGAGGTTCGAGCACCTCGGCTGCGCTCTCGCCCCGCGGAGGGCTGGGGCTTGCCCTTTCCTTCCTTTTGAAGCAGGGAGGAGCGATGGGGTGTGCGTCGGGACCTGCCAGCAGGGAGGGGGAAGCTGTGGGGCCTCCCAGCTGTGACTCAGCACGGGTCTATCTGGACGTGCTCACGGATCCCCTTCCAGTCTATCGCACCCGCCCAGGCGCTGCTCCAGCGCTTCGGAGCTGGTGGCCCGGGCAGCCCTGGTCCCGCTGCCGTCACCTCCCAGCTGGGCACAGAGGGGCTTGCAGGAGAAACGTCTTGCCCGCCGCTCCTCGTGCTGCTCGGGTCTGGTCTTGCCCCTTCGCCATCCCTGCTCCCGGACACCAGCACCCCAGTGCTTGCCACTTCTTTATGCCTTTGGGGTGAACCGAGCTGCCCTTCCCACTGCTCTCCCCACTCCTGCTGCTGGGGACAGCTGCCAGGAGGGAGGGCACAGCTCCTCTCCCTGCCCGCCACCCCGGGGGGGCTCCTCCGAGCACCCCTTGCTGCAGGAGCCGGTGCTGAGCGGATGAGGGATCGGGGAAGCCGAGCAGGGCAGCCTGGCCGCCTGCCACCGGCTCTTTGCAGCTGGCCGAGCGCTGCCAGGGCGCAGACCTTGGGCAGGAAGGGTTGCAAAACAGCCAGGGATGGAAAGCAAAGAGGCTGGAGTGTGTTGGGGTGCAGCGGGGAATCCCAAAGCGCTGCTGGCAGCAGCCCAGGGGGCGGTGTGTGGCAGGGCGATGGGATGTCTCCGGGACTGACCCCCCAGCAGGGCCCCGTTCCTGGAATTAGGGCTGTTTCTCAGGAAGGATGACCGGCTTGCTTTTCTCCCCAGGATGGGAGGGAAACATTTGCTGTCAGATCGGCCTGGCTGTTTTCCCAGAGGACATGGCTTCCCAACATCCACAGGCTTAACTCCTCTCTTGGGTGGGTCCTGTCTCGCACCTCAGAACCTCGTAGCTGGTACAGAGCTTTGCACAGAATGGGGATCCTGATTGCTTGACTCAGCCCCCCACCCCTCTCCCCAGCTTAGACTTTCCTAAAAATAATCAAACCCTGATAAGAAAGCATCCACCCCAAGGTAATCAGGCTTGGAAATTATTTTGGAGGCTCCTGAAGGAGTCCTCCCAAAGGAGAAGGTTTTCCTGGTCCCACTGCACAGCCCAGCGTGGTGCTTACACTGACGGCTGCACAGGAGGGGCTGGGGGCATTTTTCTTTCTGCCCCATCAAACCTTTTGGAGAACCTGAAATTCCACCCAATGGGACAGGAAACGCTGCCTGGTGCCCTCATAAGCGAGGGGGCTGAATTAAGGGTGTTGTGAATGCCAAGCAGGGCCACAGCAGCACCCTCAGCATGAGCTTGCCGCCCATGTCGCTCGCCCACAGACCCCCAGGTGATGTGTCCCTGTCCCCACTGCCCCCCGGCCCCCACCCGAGTGATGCTGAGCCTGTGGAGAGCAGCTCCGGCTCCTGGCACCACCGGCTGCTGCTTCCCTGCTGACCTCAGCCCAGGCAGCTCCAGCCCCTTGCGTTTCGCTCCAAGCTTCCAGCTGAAGCAGCGAGCAGGGGCTTGACTCCTGTGGGGCAGGGGAATGACATGGTGCGCTCCTCCGGGGTGTCAGAGCACCCACTGTCTGGCCCTGTGGAGGCTGTGGGGACAGAGGAGCAGCAGCAAAGAGGTCCCTGTCTGCAGCATTTGATGCAGGGAGGATGTTTGCCTTTTCTGTAAGAGCAGCCGCCTTGGGAGGTAGCACAGGCAGCCCTTCCCTTCCTCCTCAAATGGTGAATGGCCGGACGTTTGCTGAGATGGAGATTACAGCACACGTGTATCCAGATTTCTGCCTCACCATGCCCGTGAGAAAGCAGGGAGCAAGAAAGAGGGACCAGCCCTATAGCTCTGCTTGGCAGGAGCAGGGGCAGGAGGGAAGGGGCTGACAGTTTCTCCGCCAGCAACAGTGATGCCAAGGCACAGCGCCCGGTCACCCACCATGGAGAGCCTTTCAAAACACGTCCCTCCCTCCCCGTGGGAGGTGTCGCTGTGCTAAGGGTGCCCCCGCTGTGCAGAGCAGCCCCTCGTCCTGGGCAGCAGACAAAGAGCGGGTACACAGGCGCCCGCCCAGCCCCGGCGCTTTGGCAGGGCAGAGAAGCGAGCCATTGTCCCCGCGCGGCCAGCCCCGCACCAGCCGCTGCCAAGGACGGACCGGTGGAGGCTGCCTGGCAGGACACAGCAGAACCGAGCGGCTGCACCATGGCTGGGCTGCCGGGGCCAGCGGCAGCCCTGGTCCTGCTCTGCCTGGCCGTGGGGCTGGAGGCCAGCCCGGAGCTCTCCGGTGAGTCGGGGCGCAGGCCTGGGGATGCTGGGGACTGCGCTGGCGTGAGGGGAGGGCAAAGCAGCAGCCAGGTTGGCGGGATAGGGACAAGTGAGGCACAAACCAGTGCAGGCCAGAGGGAGACTGCCAAATTTAAAAAGAGAGGGTTTTACCCCCACGGCAGGGCTGGGGTCTGAAAACACCCCATGTATGTCCCGCGGCCTTGGTGTGAGCGAGGCAGCGCGTCCCCTCGCTGCTGCTGCACTCTGTTAGACAGTTTGGAGGCAGAAATGGAAAAAAAGCAAATCTTAAGACAGTCCCAGAGGTTTTCTGAGACCCCCCAGGCCATGACACTCATGTCCCTGGTGCTGGGTGGTGCGTGGAGCTGAAGTCTCCTGGAGCACCCAGGGCTCCCTCAAGCCTTTGTTGTTCTGAGAGGGTGAGGGAAGAGCTGGGCTGAAGCCCTGCACGGCCCCTGCTGGAGCCGGTGGCTGCTGTCCCCAGCCAGAGTCACCTGTGAGCACGGAGGCTGCGGGGGCACCGCCGCAAGGCACAGCAAAGGCCAGACCCTCTTCCCTGGGCTGAGCTTTACAGATGCAGCTGAGGCAGAAATTTGGGATCCCTTGCGCTCCAGCGCTTGGGACAGTTGGGATGGGTGCAGGCAGGCTGGGCGACCGGGGGCTGTGGTTCCTCTGAGGGATCTTCTAGAAACAGCCACCTCCTGCTCCGCTCTGCCGGGCCCGGCACGATGCTGGCGAGCGCGGCAGGGCGGGCTGCGAGGGAGGATGTGATTTCATCTGGGCAGAGCCAGCTGCACAACCGCACCGTGAGGGACTGAGTCAGCGGCACCGGTGGGGCGCCGGCATCGCTCACGAGGTCTGCCTGCAGCCTCCTTGCCATGGTTTCACCCACAAAATAAAAAATACATCTTCTAAATTGCTCACTGCCCCAAAATATGATGGAGAAACCTGCGGCTCTGTTTGAGCCTCAGTTTTAAAATACAAACCACCAGTGCTGCCAGCCGGCACGGTGGCAGAGGAGGGTGCCTTCTGCAAGGCAGGCTGGATTTGAGGAACCCCACATTCCTCCCGCGTGTCCCACACCATCCCCAGGACTGGGCTCAGCCCTCGGCGCCCAGGGCTGGCCGGGCAGCGGGGGCTCGGGCAGCCCCACCACCAGCTGTCTCAGAGATGAGCTGGCAGGTTTGGAGTTCGTGCCAAGCAGAAGTCAAGCCCCAGGTGGCTCTGGAGCCTGCACAAGAGCCTGGATGCTGCTGCAGCAGATGCAGCAGCAGGAGATGGGGACTGGAAGCCCGAGCAGGGTCCCGTGCCTTTCATGGTTCCCAGCGCCTGGTGAAATGGGGCAACCGGAGGAGAGAGAGAGGACAGGGCTTATCCTGCCCCCTCATTGTGGGCACTGCACCCCAGGAGGCTGAGCCAGATCTGCGCCCTCCAAGGCGCATCTTTGCGTCTCACTGGAGCTCTGACCTGCCTAAAACAGCTTGCCTGTTCCCATCCACCTCCTCCACCTCTGCCTCTCTCTCTCCCGCAGTGTGCAGAGCAGTGAGCAGTGGCTCACTTGCACAGGGCTGTGCCCTTCCCAGTCGCTCATCCCGTGCTTACAAGGAGGAAGGAGCAAAGAAATACCAGCAGCTGCCCGTGTCCAAGGGAAATATCAGCTCTGAGCGGGAGCAGCTCCCAGCCGCACTGCTGGTGTCCCCCGGGGAGGGATGCTGGCTGCAGATGCCAAGCAGTTAGCAGCAGCAGGGAAGGCGAAAGGAACCCTTTGTGCAGCTGAGCCTGGCACCGGTTTGCAGAGGGACAGAGGGAAAAGCACAGGGCTGGGAGCTGGGGATCCCACCTTCTTGTATTGGTTTGAAGGAGTTTGACTGGGCTGGGGTACAGGGTGCATGTCCTGCCCCAGTGCCCCCACTGGGCTGGGGCTGGGATGCCAGTGTCTCCAAGGACCCCACGGGTGGGTCTGCGGTCTGTGACCTACCCAATAGCGCAGGGTCCTGCCTGGCAGGTACCAGGTTGCCCTGTCCCCCTCCTCCCAGCTTCAAAATGATGCTTCCGCTTTGCTTTTGTTTTATTCGAAAGCCTGGTGCAAACTGCTCTGTCCAGGGCCCCACACATCATTTCTGCCAGATTTTCCTGCTTCCTCAACCTCCTCCAGCAACCAGTGCCTGCTCAGAGCACCCCTGGCAGCTTGCAGAGCTTTTATTAAAACAGTTTCCTTGTCACCCAACATCCAGCACAGCTGGTACTGGCCAGAGCTGACAGCTGCATGTTAAACCCTCTTAAAGGCTGGGCAGAACAGCTCCACCTCACCATCTCTTGCAGGGAAAACAACAAGGTGAGTGGTTTGGGACACAAACAAGCAGAGTTAAAAGAGAGAAATATCCCATGCTGGGAATTCAGAGAGAGAAGGGCCAGTGTCCATCAGCAAGGCCATGGCCTGGGGATGGCTCACACCGATGCACGGGGCTTCTCCAGCAGAGACACCCGGGGTCAGCTGGGCACAGATGTCGATTTGGCAGGTCACACCCATCCATGCTGACCCAGCCAACCGCGGGAGCTGGCATCAGCCTCTGGACCCTTCTCTCCTCCAGCCCGTGGCTCGGCATGGTGTGACAGAAAGCATCCCCCTCTCCCTGACTCCGGCCATCATCTCCGAGTGATCATCTCTGGCTCACCCTTGCTCTCTCTTCCCCGTGTCTCTACAGCAAGCCTGATTTTCCCTAAACCTTTCAGTAGTCCTCATGGGATTCTTCCATACGTGTTTTTTCTGACCTGTTATCCTGCCTCCAGCTTTTGCTTATGTTTGCTGACCAACTCAGCTACTCCGTGCTGCTTTCCAGCCTCTTGGCTGCAATGCTGCATACAAGGTTTGCTGCAAGCCCATCTTCTCTGCTGCAGCCCCACTCTGGTCCTGTTTGCCCCATAAGTGCCTCAGCTGCAGCGGATGCAGCAGATGCAGCAGAAGGAGATGGGGATCAGGAGCCCGAGCAGGGTCCCGTGTCCTTCATGGCTTCCAGCGTCCAGTGATATTGGGCAACCAGAGGAGAGAGACAGGGTAGGGCTTGTCCTGCCCGCTCTGTGTGGGCACTGTGCCCCAAGAGGCTGAGCCAGTTCTGCGCCCGCAGTGCCACCAGCTGTCCGGAGCCCAAGCACCACCACCGCCATGGTCCCGGTGTCTCCTCTGGCCAACGCCACCCATGCTTTCCCCCTCCAGGGTACCTGCGCAAGGTGCTGAGGAACCACACTGCCCACACCTGCGATGGGGAGCAGCTTCTCATCGTCTGCCCTCGCAAGACCACCATCAGCATCCTCGGCGCCTTCTATGGGCGTCGCGTACCCAGCCCCAACCTCTGTCCCAGCCCCGGCAATGCTTCCCAGGAGAGCATCGAGTGCATGTCTGCCACCGCACACCTGGTAAGGGCCCACGGTCCCAAGGGACCAGCGGCCACCCCTCCTGCCCCATGTCACTGGGCTGGGTGGTTGCAGGCAGCACAGCCTCCCTGTGCCCCGAGCGGGGCTGCTGCCATCAGCATCAGGATTCACCCTTGAGGTCCTTTCCCCAGAGCATTTTGGGGAGATAAGGGTGGACAAGACTTTGTGCGGTGGGTCCCAAGGTGGGGCAGCGCTGCCGGGGGAGCCTGGCAGGAGGCACTGGGCTGTGCTGAGCTGGGTTGTCAGTAGTCCCACAGGACGCAGCAGGCTCAGAGCAAGCCCTGGCAGCTGGGGCTGGGTCCCAGGAGAGGGGTGGCACAGCAGCTGGGGTGCCGGGCTGGAGAAGCAGGACACGGGCCCTTGAGGGACGCTGTGCTAAGTCCTGCAGCTTTGTCCCCTGGGTTAGCACAGAGCTCAGCTCTTCCTCGGTCAGAAGCAGCACCCGTCCATGCTGGCAGCTCCCAAGAAACAGATTAATGAAGCAGACCCAAAGGAGGGTCTGTTGATTGCAGATACCAGAGCAGGGAGAGGGGAGGAAAGCAGAGGCTGGCAGAAGGAAGGGACCTCTGCAATGCTGATGCCTGGTTGGAGGAAACACTTGTTGGGCTGCTGCACAAGTCCCACAGCCTGCTCCATGCTGCAGGTGTGCTCGATTCTTCTTTGTGTTTGGGGGAAAACCCTGTGCCCAGTGAGGACACCAGCCCTCCACCAGCCCCACACATGAGACATAATGAGCAGCTTGAGGAATGGGACAGAGAGGATTTAGGACAGATGTTGTTCCCTTGGCATCCTGCAGCTTTACCCTGGCTTGTGGCTCTCCACACTGGCATGGCTGGCCTCAGCACCCATGGCTTTGGGTTGCCTTGGACAAGACCAGCTGTTGCAGCTGGCAGCAGCACAGTCCAGGCATCATAGTGATCATCTGGGAGGGAGAAGGAGAGCAATAGTGCTCATTCTGCAAAGCCTTGAGCACGTGCTCTTTGCCCACCAAACTCCTCCAGTTCTCATCAACTTCTCCCTTGGCTGAACACTTGACCTGCGCTCCTCCATGGTCCTCATGCAGCCTGAGGCTGGATCTGGCCTTGTAGACACGGGAGCCTGGTCTCTGCCTTTTCTGGAGCCTTGCTTGGCCAGGCGATGCTCCCCAGCCCCAGGTGCAAAGCCCTGGTCCGGCTACTCAGCTCCATCCATGGCTGGGGAGATGCTGGAGTGAGGGTGACCCAGGGCAGTCAGGACACATGCTGGGGGCAGGCAGGAGGGTCCCTTGATGGGGAGAGGGTTTCCTGTGCTACTTTTTTATTCCTGTTCCAGCTGCCTCCTAGGGCTGGAGCAAAACCGCAGCAAACCCAGCTGCATGCAGCTGCCTGTGGGGAAGGGAACACAGAGTCAGAGAAGAGGAACAGGAGCTGAGGGGCCAGTTCCCTGCTCTGGGAGCTCACAAGGCTTTGCTGCCCGGCCCTGCTCCTGCCACAGGTCCCATCCTGGCACCTTGCATGTTCAGGAGCTCTGCAAGCACTGGGCCAGACTGTGCTGGCCTGGCACCAGGTCAGCCCCACAAACCACTGTGCAAACACAGGTCAGGGTCTCTGGAGCTTGTGTGTCCCAAGTGCAGGATGGAGGATACAGCCCAGCACAGGTGTTTGGAGACTGAAGGGCAGGTCTGTGAGCAGGATCTGTGCGGCTCAGGTTTGCAGCGAGATGGAGCTGCTCCACCCAGGGGGCAGCGATTGTACGGGGCTGGGATCCCCCCTGCCGGGAAGCTGCTGGTGGAGAAAGAACATCTGAAGAGTTGCTGAGGCTCAGCTCTGCTTAAGCAAAACTTGAGGAGAGGGATTAATTGCATTTCCTCCTCAAATTTCTCATCTAGCAGCCAGCGAAGACCAAAAGGAGGCTCCCCCCTGTGCTGGGCTGAGGGAGACAGGGTCAGGGGAAGGAGAGGGGGGGATGAAAAGGGGCTCTGCCGTCTCAGGTGGTGGGATCCCAGGGCTTGAGCCGCAGGGCCATTTCCCAGTGGGGACAGCCGAGGACAGCGAGCAGCGGCAAAGGCCACCCGGGGCCAGGCGGGGACGCTGCCCGAGCGGCACCCTGGTGCGAAACCGCGTCCCCATCTGGTGGCCTCGCTGCGCATTGCACGGAGCCCCGAGGCGTGGACCTGGGTGCACGGGTGTTGCACGGGGCCGTGTCGGTGTGCACGCCTGCACGGGTGTTGCACAGAGACGCGTCGGTGAGCACGCCTGCACGGGTGTTGCACAGAGACGTGTCGGTGTGCACGCCTGCACGGGTGTTGTACAGAGACGCGTCGGTGAGCACGCCTGCACGGGTGTTGCACAGAGACGTGTCGGTGAGCACGCCTGCACGGGTGTTGCACAGAGACGCGTCGGTGAGCACGCCTGCACGGGTGTTGCACAGAGACGTGTCGGTGAGCACGCCTGCACGGGTGTTGCACAGAGACGCGTCGGTGTGCACGCCCGCACGGGTGTTGCACAGAGACGCGTCGGTGTGCACGCCTGCACGGGTGTTGTACAGAGACGCGTCGGTGTGCACGCCTGCACGGGTGTTGCACAGAGACGCGTCGGTGTGCACGCCTGCACGGGTGTTGTACAGAGACGCGTCGGTGTGCACGCCTGCACGGGTGTTGCACAGAGCCATGTCAACATGCACGCCTCCCTGCATGTTGCACGGGGCTGTTATCTTGCACGCCTGCACAGCCGTTGCACACATATGGCGTGGTGCCGGCACAGGTACTGGCAGACGTGCTGGCACACAGCCCTGTGTGGGTGTAGAGAAGGAACAGATCCAGGAACCAACACAAGAAGCACAGTGACTGTGGCAGAGGGGTTGACGTGAGCAGCCGTAGGACCCCTCTGCAGACTGAGAGGCCGTTTCCCTGAGGCAGGTGATGGCACTGAAGGCAAGGAGGCGAGAACAGCCTCAGGAGTCCTCACCCATCTTCCTGTCTGTCCTGCTTTGCTCTCCAGAAGCTGCTGGCAGAGTGCCAGGACCAGCAGTGGTGCCAGTTCTTGGTGCACAGCCAAGTCTTTGGGCCAGACCCGTGCCCTGGGACACACAAGTACCTCATCACTTCCTACAAGTGCCGGCCAGGTAAGGTGGAGTGAGGTATGGGAAATGCTGCAGGGGGGCTTCCCTGACCTCCTGCACCTCCAGCCCTGTCCTGGGGAGCACTCAGACCCTTGGCTGGGCTCAGGGAGGAGGGGATTGCAGGTGACTCGGGACGCACTGAGACACTCTGCGGTGACATTCCCCAGGGAACCATCGAGTCAAGACTGTGTGCGAGAACGACAAGCTGAGGCTGCAGTGCCGACCAAAATCCATCCTGGCCATTTATTCTGCAAATTACGGACGATTCCTGCGGGGCAAACCAGAGTGTGAAGCCCTGAACCCTGAGGGACCCCATATAGGTATGCTAGAACAGTTTGAGCCAGAAATGACGCAGGAGCCCTGCAGAGAGCATGGCATACATACGCAATTGGGCTGTACCTGTGCCCCTTGACCACAGCTGGCTGGTGCCTGGCGGGCAGGGGCAGGTCTGCCCGTGGGTCCATGGCCCATGTCTCTGCAGAGTGCTTGGCTCCGGATGCCCTGCGGAGAGTCTCCAAAAAGTGCCACCGCAAGGGGAACTGCACTGTGGCTGCTGACCAGGCCACCTTTGGGGACCCGTGCCTCCCCGGCATGAAGAAACAGCTGCGAGTGTCCTACACCTGCGGTGAGAGCCACCCACGAGGGCTGAGCCCCCGCTGTGCCCGCCCCGTGCCGTGCAGGCAGGGCTGTGGGGCTCCTGGGGGAAGCAGGGGGCTGCAGGGGACAAGCAGAGTGGTGATGCTCAGCCTTTGCTCTCCTTGCAGTGCCCAAGCAGCTGCTGGAGGAGGTGGGCCCTGACACCTCAGACCCCTTCCTGCTCTCGGACTACATGCACGGTAACGTGGGGGGAAGGCTATGCCAAAAGCAGTGCAGCACCATGTCTGTGCCTGGGTGAATCAAGCTTTCCATGGCCTGTCTACATCTGCAGTGCCCACCACCGGCACGAGCCCTGCAGCTCCATCCCAGCATTGCTGCCCCATCAGTTGTTGCCCAGGGGCTGGAGAGATGTGCTCTGCTGGGAGTGGGGGAGCCGCAGGGGAGCACCCCAGTGGGCAGGGAAGCGCTTCTGCAGGGAGGAAAGAGTTTGGTGTGGGGAAGGAGACAGGCAGGGACAGGCAGCCGGGCAGTGGGGCGCTGGGGGTCACCTCGTGTCTCAGCCCGCGTCCCCTTGTTCGCTGCAGGTGGCTGGTACAAAGGGCCCAGGTTCTCCAGGCTCCGGGAAGACCGGATGATTTTTACTAGCACTCTGGCAGCTTTTGCCCACCTTTGGGGTACGTGCCCTCCCCAGCTCTTACACAGCACCTGGGGCAGCAGGACAGGCTTGGGAGGGTGGCTCAGGTCCTGAGGTCCCTGCTCAGCCTGGGGCTCGGCTCAAAGGCAGAGAGACCCCAGGCCCCTCCAGCAGGGTCAGCAGGCATGCGAGGGAGGAATCCAACAAGTGCCCATGTGGGGCTTGCGGGGGGGAACGTAGGGCAAGAACTCGGAGGTTGAATGAGCCCCGAGGTCCCGCAACACCAGCAGTCGCGTGTCCTGCGGTCCTGCCCTCGGAACCTCCCTTATTGATGGGCTGAATCACCTGCTGGGTCTGCTTCCTTCCTGCCCTGTCTGCAGGGGCCCTTGCTGACGGAGGACACTTCTCTGCAGGCAAAAGTTTCCCTTGCCAGCGGAAATTACTCATTTAAATCCCTGGAGAGATGATTCCTCTCACTGTGCTGCTTACCACGCCTCCCAGTGGGGGTTTCCAATGGGGAAAGGGGCATTTTGGGACACTAGTGGGTGCTGGTGAGACTCTGGTTGACACTCCCATGGTCAATGGGGCAGGGTCTGTCCTGCCCCTGCAGCCTGGGTGCTGAGGGCATCCCCGCTCCCCTCCTCTTCCTCCCCTGGGCGTGGGTCCCCAGCCAGCTGCAGAGGCAGTTTGTACCCTGGTGTCTCTTTGTCCTTCACTCCCCAGGAGTCCCAGAGAAAGTTGGCCTCTACTTTCTTTGCGGGGTCTCAGGAGGCCTCATGCTCCTGCTGTGCATCATCAGCCCCAAAACGACGTTCCTCCAGGAGCTGGGAGAGGCTCTCAAGGACCCGAAGCTGGGGAGCAGCTCGGAGCTGAGCAGGACCAAGCTGCGCGAGGAGCAGGACGAAGAGCTTCCCGACGACAGCTCCTCGGACTCCTCCTTCCGCCGCCTCACCCGCACCTACCGGGCCACCGACAGCATCTTCAGCCCCGAGCTGACGGCGGCCATGGAGGGGGCGGTGGAGCACCAGGGCCACGGAGGGGAGGAGATCTGGATGCCCAAAGAGTCGAGCCCATATGCCATCCACAAGATCAAATCGGCCACCAAATAAGAACTGGAACGAAATGGCTGGAAGAGTGCCAGGGATTAAGTGGGATATGACACAAGACACAAGAGTTTGGGCTCCTCGGGGTGAGTGGGCATCCCCAGTGGCAGCAGGAACAGGGACAGAGCAGGCCCAGTATGGCCGCCAACCCACTGCTCCACCAGTCTGGAAACCTCTAACCTGGGGTGAGATGTGGTCCCTGGGTGTGATGAGGGGCTGCAGGCTGGGTTGTGGGGCCACTGGGTCCTTTATCACAAACACGCTGCTAACCCTAAGCTAACCTCCCCGTGCTCGGCTGGCTCCAGTACTTAACCCTGCCCAGCCATGCCGAGCCCACCCTTGGCCTTGCTCTTTGCTCCTGTTTCTTCTCGGGTGCTGGCTTCCACCCCTGGTGCTGCAAACACCCCCCGGCGCTCAGACAGCGTGCAGATGGCAGATGCAGAAATGGCCAGGACATGGGGACGATGCAGGTGGAGCGGGTGGGAGAGCGCTGCGAGCATCCCCCAGCACAGCCCTGGTATCGCCCGTGGGGCTGTGGGCTTTCGGGAGCTCTGTCACCTCGCTTTGCTCTGTGCTTTCCTTCTTGTTTTCTCCGCTGGCAGGAGAGCTCCAGGCTCACTTGCTGGGGCTTTTTCCAGTAAATAAATGCAGCAGCTCATAGACACAGTGTCCCTCCCTGACCTCTGCCATTAATAGAGAAAAGGGAGGAAAAAGGAAGCAGCAAAGCTCAGTCGTCCCCGTGCGGATTTGCTTCTTGCCTCCTGCTGTTGTTTCTGGTGCTGGGCCATAGGGAGCAACAAGTTGGGCCTGTTTTAGCCTGGGAAAGGGTAAGGTTTTAGCCTGGGGAAGGGAAAGCAGTCCTTGTGGATCCCATGAACGCCACTTCCCTGCCCTTGCAACTTGTCTTGAGCCCGAGGCTCTCTGTCTGGTAAGCAATCCTGGAGCGAACATTCCCATGTGCCATGCTGAGGGGCTTCTCGGCAGCCTCACGGTGTCAGGAAACTGGGCTGTGGCTGAGGGCTCCAGCTCCATAAGGCAGCGTGGGCTCTGCAGTGTTGGGGGAAAGGGCTGGATGGGAGCAGCGACACAACTCTTGCACATTGGGAACACTGCAGGTACAAATGTTCTTGAGCTAGCACATAGCAGCGTCTGTTTATTCCTCTGCTATTGCGCATGAAGTGCCTGGGCTGGGTGCAGCAAGAGAGGGCTGTGGGGGACATCAGTGCACCCCTTAACCCAGCTGTTGGGGGCCGGGGAGGCCCCAGCCCCATCTCTGCAGCCAGAGCCGTGCTGTGCTCGTCGGTGGATGCTCTCCCGGTGCAGAGCCCAGCACCACGGCAATGCAGGAGCCTTGTGCTGCTGCTCCCGTGAGGGGGGCAGGGACTGGCATCGTGCCTGATTTGGGGAGTTATTGTGGGCTGCCCAAGGGGAGTTTGGGGGACTCTCACCTCAGACCAGCACCCAATATCCTTTGATGACAGGCAGGCCCAAGACCACACCTGGACCCCTGGCACATCTCCTGCTGCAGACCCAAGGCATTCACCTTGCGGGGTCCACTTCTTGCTTCCCCCAGCTTTCCTCCAGTCCCTCGGATGGCTGGGTGGGATTCCAGTACGTGGTGTGAGCCACAGCCTGCAGCAGGGTCTGGGTCCCCACAGCCTCCCCAGGAGCGGCAGCACCGTGGGGACTGGAAAATCCGGCTTCCCCCTGCCAAGCCCGGGCAGGACGGGCAGACACAGACCCATCCCAAAGCGGCAGCTCGCCCAAGCCCCACAGAGCCGCAGGCAGATTTAGATGGGGGTTTTTGGCTGATGATCTTATCCCACAGGCCGATGCACCGTGTTTCCATCTGCAGTGGGCTGTGTCCCAGCTCTGACTCGTGAGTACGCGCCCAACTCCTATATTTGGCTGGAGTACACACTGCCCCAACATGCACAAGGAGAGGCAGACAACCGGATCCTATAAGGATCCCAGACCGACCATGAGTGAACCTCAGGGAGCTCCCAGGCCAGGGATGGCAGCGGTGGCACCAGGGGACCTGGGGCTGGAGAATACAAGTGGCCAAGGAGGAAACAAGGCGGGCTGGAACCACAGCAGCCCTGCCCGGTTTGGGGGACTGAAGGTACCCGACATCTGTGGGACGCAGGTTCAGAGCCCTGTGGGCTCCCCTCGGCCATGCCGCACCCCACAGCCATTCTGCTGCTCCTGGCTGTCAGTGGCCCCAGGTCTTGCTGCTGGAGATGTGGCAGAGCTGCCCACATGCAGCCTGAGCTGCCCTGCTTGTCAGCACAGAGCAGTCCCCTTGGAGGCTGGCACCAGGAGGTTTCCCTACCAAGGGTTCATCAGCTCCACCAGCAACAGCAGCACATGGGTCTGAGATTATCCCAAAGGATTTCCTTGGGTTAAACTTAGGAATCTTCTGGCTGGGGAAAGCTCTCCTCTACTGCAGCGCTGAGCTCTGCTGAGCTTATCTCCACTGAGGTTTTCCCTTGAACCTGAAGCCTGACACAGTGGTGAAAGCCCCTAGGAGCTGGAGAGGGGAAGGGACCTCTCCACGACTGGTGGCACATGTGCCACCCCCCATCCCTGTCCCCAAGGGAATGGGGATCAGGTCAGAGCATCCCTGAAGCCTCTGGGACCATGGGAGCTGCTCAGACATTGTGTGGGCTGGTCAGGGGCAGTCCAGCGACAACCACCCTGCACAAACAGGGCAGGCCCTGCCCTCAGAATCCCCTTTTGCTCCCACCAGTGCAGGTCAGCATCCCCCAGTTGAGCTCAGGTGATGGGCTTGGGGCAGGTGCCAGGTTACTGCTGCCACCCTGCAGCTGCTGCCAGCCCTGCTCCCCCAGGTACTTGTCATGGCCATCTGTGGCATGGATGCTACTCGACACCTCCATTCTCCTCCCAGAAAATGAGACGTTGGGGGCAGAGGGTGGCTGGCTGGGGACTCCTCAGCGAGAAGGTCAACGTCCCCCCTTCTGATCTCAGCAGGGGGTGGGAAGTGGACGGACCCTCTGAGAGCAATCAAGCCCAGGATGAACTCTCTCGGATCCCCCGAGCACAGCAGTCAGGAGCAGAAGGCAGGGGAGGAGGCAAGAGGGACGGACCCTTTCCCCCAGCCATGCTGCAAGGGTTATTTAGGGCAAGCAGGATTCCCCCTGGTGAGCATTGAACAGCACTGTTTGAGGTCATTTGTAGCAGTGGATTGTAGCCCTTAGAACTCAACCAACAAGGGTGAACTGGTGGCTACTGGTGCCATCCCTGCCCAGCCTGGTATAACAGGCTTGCTCGACCCCTTAACTGAACATGCGATATTTGGTTCAGGCCCCACAGGAGGTAAAGTCCTGAGCCATAACTGAGCCAAGAACTTCTCTAGTTCAAATCTGTTCTCTGAAAACCCACAAAGGAGCAGGGACACAGTGAGCATCAATGCATATGAGCTTGGAACACCCATCATGCAATTAACTCACAAAAAGTGGGTGGCTTTTTCAAGACTCATTTATCAAGGAACAAAGAAAGTTGTGGGTACAAGAAGTCTCACGCAGACCTTTTGCGTTGCATACAATTTGACTACGAGTCAACCACTTTATTCTGTAGATCTGACAGCCTGGGTGAGGCTTTTTGAGCTCTCCCTGCACAGCGGGGACACCCTCGAGGTTGCTCCTCGAGACTGCTCCTCGAGACAGGACCCTTCACTGCCTGCGGATCTCTGGTACGTGGGCAATGTCTCACATAACCTTGTCACGTGGTAACTCAGATTTGTGCCTTGCTAACTTGGATTTTGTCCTGGCAGCTTTGATTCTGCCTTGGTGGTCTTGAATCATCACTCCAATGATTGTGCAGTACAGTAACAGTGAACCTCACCATCAAGCTTCATTACATTGCACTTTTACAACATCACATTAAAACCACTTTTGCTGATGCCTTCTTTAAGAGAACTAAATCACCCACTCACAGCACAAGGTGACAGGAGCTGCGTGACCAGCCAGGGTACACCCTGGCCCCGAACCAGAAACCCCCCCACTCGGTGAGAAAGCGCAGCCCCGGTGTCCGGACAGGGCAAAGCGGAGACCCACAGCCCTGGCTGCAGGCAGAAGAAAGGGGGTGGAGGCCCCGCCATAGGGATCTGTGGAGGTCGTTCCATCCCCCCATGAAGGACGGGAGAGCCGGGTCTGCCCAGGCACGGCGGCATCGCGACCAACCCACACTCGCCCACGCTCACCCACCGCCACCATAGTGCCCTGCAACGCCGGCCCCGCGAGGAGGATTTAAACGGCAATCGCCCCACCAATCACCGCGCGCCTCGGTCGGCCCGCCCCGCCTCCTCCGCAAAGTCGCCCCTCCATTGGCCGCCTGGGCTGAATTTTAAACCCTGCCGCCCTGCCCCTTAGCAACCGCATCTCTGACCGCTCGCCGATTGGCCGCACCTGGCACCGCCCCGCGCTCTCACTGGTCGACGCTCGACCAGTGCTGGCCAACCGCTGCCGAACTGCTACTTTCAAAAGCGCCGGGGCCGCTGCGGGGCTGTACTGCAGGTGAGCGGGGCTGGGGCTGGGGCTGGGGCTGGGGCTGGGGCTGGGGCTGGGGCTGGGGCTGGGGCTGGGGCTGGGGCTGGGGCTGGGGCTGGGGCTGGGGCTGGGGCTGGGGCTGGGGCTGGGGCTGGGGCTGGGGCTGGGGTTTCCTGGCTTTCCGCCTCCTGCATCCCCGTAGACTTGCTTTCCCCCCTTTCCACGGTACCTCGTGAGATCGCAGGGGTGCAGACCCCTGTACCCTGGGGTGCAGAGGTGTCCCTGAGCTCGCTTCCTCCCTGGTGTTGGGGTGTAGGGGTGGCAGAGCCCTTAAGTTGTTCTGCGGGATGCAGGGGGCTGGGAACTGCCCCTTCCCTGCTGCTCCCAGCTTCCGATGGGTGTCGTGATGCTCCGTGTCCCTCTTCCTCTGGGGGAGCACACCGATCCTTGTTGCACCCCGCTCAGGGCACTCTGCCTGCCGCGCTCAGAGAGGGGGTTGGGATCTGTCCCTTGCTGCACCTCCTGGGGGTACAAGTGCCCCGTGATCCTGCCCCTGGCTGTTGGGGTGTCCCTGGGGACGGCAGCCACCCCCATCAAGCCCTGCTCTGCTCCCAGCTCGCATATAGAGGCCGACAGACAGAATGCCGCTGCCACGAAATGCCAGGGTGCTGAGCACCAAGCAGCCCCGAGCAGGCAAGGTGGGCCCTGCTGCAGAGAATGCCAACCTGGACAAGGTGAGTCCCAAACCGGGGAGGGGGGGCTCCTGTGGGGCAAATGGCCCCCCATCTTCTAACAGCTTCTATCGCAGGAGGAGAGTGCTCAGGCCAAGAGGTCGCCATCCTCGCCCCAGGGTGGGCCCAAGAAGAGGTCGGCGTTTGGGGACATCACCAATGTGAGTGCTGCTGTGGGGTGGGGGCTTTGGTGCCCCCAATGGTAGTGGGGCTGGGTATCCCCTCCAGCAGCAGGAGGAGGGGTCTCCCTGCAGGACGCAACTCGCTGCCCTATGCACCCCTCTGAACACCCCCGTTCTCCCCCAAACAGGCTCGCAAGAGCCAGGTGGTGGCAGGAAAGAAGGAGGCTGTCAAAGCGGCACCACACAAAACACAGAGGGCCCATACTGCCCTGGGGGTGGCCAAGAACAATGAGATCAACCTGAAAAAGTGAGTATCCGGTGGAGATGGTGACAGGGACCAGGGCAGGGGGACGCTGCAGGGCCAGCACCTGTAAATCTGTTTCATGGGGAAGAACATGCAGTGATCGGGGCTTTTTTTTGGCCCATGGAGACCATGAGCCAGAAGGGAGGGGCAGACAGTAGATGAAATAGCCTCAAGTTGCGCCAGGGGAGGTTTAAGTGGATATTAGGAGAAATTCCTTCATGGATAGTATTTTCAGGCATTGGAACAGGCTGCCCAGGGAAGTGATGGAGTCACCATCCATGGAGATACATAGAAGGCCCCTATATGTGGCTCTTAGGGACATGGTTTAGTGGTGAATTTGGCAGTGTTAGGTTTACTGTTGGATTTGATGATCTTAAAGGTCTTTTCCAAACTAAATGAATCTTAGAGTCTCTATGGGGATACTTTAAGGGTGGCTTAGCCCCTTCCTGAGCAGCAAGGAGGTCTGGAGAGCCACTTTCATCCAGAAGATGTGGCCTCCTATCAGCAATGATTTATGCTCTTGTCCTGTCCAGATCAATGAAGAAAACTCCCCCAATTGAGACTCCTGCAGAGCCCAAGGAGGATCCTGTTCCAGAGAAGCCAGTGCCTGTGCAGGTACCCAAGCCCTCTGGGCCCCCAGCCTCATCCTGATGGTGCTGATCTGCAGATGCTGCTGGTGATATTGGGGCACCAGGCAGTGCTTTGGACCTTGGAGATGCTTGGGCCCGTGTGGTGGGAACCCCACCACCTTCTTCCCATGGGAAGGAGTGGGGTGGGGGCTGTGGGGTGGTGGGGGCAGATGGGAAGAGGATACAGAGCTGCAGTAGCCTTGCCCTGAGGGGTTGACCAGCACCTGCAGAGCTTGGGGCCTCCCCTCACCGCTGTCTCCTTTGTCCCACCAGGCACCAGCAGTGGAGGACATAGACAAGGAGCAGCTGGGTGACCCCTATGCTAATGCGGAGTACGCCAAGGAGATCTTTGAATACATGCGGGAAAGAGAGGTGGGTGATACCTGGCCGGGGTGGCAGCCCTGTCCAGGGATGGAGTGACCAAGTGAGCAGGGCCATCTGCTGCCCAGAGGCTCTGAGCACCTGGTGGGGGCCCACATGAGGTGGCAGGGTTCTCATTTGAGGATCGTGGTGTCCAGTGAGTCCCTGACAAGCTCATACCTTGGCAGGAGAAATTCATCCTCCCTGACTACATGGAGAAGCAGCCAGACATCAGCGGGGACATGCGTGCCATCCTGGTGGACTGGATGGTGGAGGTGCAGGTATATGGGCAGGGGCAGCAGGCATGGCCTTCTGCAGCACAGCCCCCACCCTGGGCTGTACCTGTGGGACCCCAGTGTGTTGGCAGAGGCTCCTGCAGCTGTCCCCAGTGCAAAGCTGGTCTTGCTGCTCCCCAGGTTGGGGATGAGACTACATCCCTTCCTCTGAGCCCAGCCCTTGTGGGGGGAAGCAGGGGTCAGCAGGGCCTAGCTTCTGCCTGATACCCTGTCCCCCTGCCCGCATCCTTGCAGGAGAACTTTGAGCTGAACCATGAGACGCTGTACCTGGCTGTGAAGCTGGTGGACCACTACCTGGTGGAGGTGGTGAGCATGAGGGACAAGCTGCAGCTCATCGGCTCCACTGCCATCCTCATCGCCTCCAAATTTGAGGTGACTCCTTGTGTGCTGTCCTGGGGTGCTGGGGCAGAGGAGGCTATGCCTCTCTGGTCCCCATGGGTAACTGGAGAAGGTCAGGTCCCCACAGTGTGAGACTGCTGCCCTGAGGGCTGCTGGGGTGGTATCTGTCCTTGTGTTACCCCTTGCATTAGCCCTCCCTATCCCAAGGTGAATGCAGTTCCCAATGAGCTGGATCCCATCTCCTGGTGTCACTGGAGACCTGGCTCCCCTCTGCCCTGCAGAGACCAAAAGGACACCCAAGTCTACCTCATACAAGCAAGGCTTGTAGTTAGAGCCCAGGACTGGAGCAGTAAACACAACATACAAGCCCCAGGGGATGCTGTAGAGTCCCTTTGGGGTCTGGCAGAGCACAAGCTCTTACAGGGCCTCCAGACCAGTAGGATTTCCTAAGCGTTGTCAGGATGAGCCCATCAGTGTGCTGAGCAGTTGTGCCCCATCAGGAGCGCTGCCCACCATGCGTGGATGATTTCCTCTACATCTGCGACGATGCCTACAAGCGGGAAGAGCTCATTGCTATGGAGATGAACATCCTCAGCACCCTCAAGTTCGACATCAACATCCCCATCCCCTACCGGTTCCTGCGACGCTTTGCCAAGGTGGGTGCAGCAGGAGGGTGGGCTGGTGTCCAGGTGCCTCCAGGGCCCCTTTGTGTTGGCTCCCTGGGCTCCCAGCTGGCAGCAAGGAGCGTTGGGCCAGACCTCCCGATAGAGCTGAGGATGCTGGTCTGTGTCAAGCTTGGGGTGTGAGGTCTGTGTCTTGTGCCCCAGAGGCAGCACTCTAGATCCCCAAAAAGGTTGCGGGGGAGCAGTGTTGCTAAAAAAGTTCAGCCTTTTCCTGCCTGCCTGGCCGTAGTGCGCCCGTGCCACCATGGAGACGCTGACGCTGGCCCGCTTCCTCTGCGAAATGACGCTGCAGGAGTATGACTATGCCCGGGAGAGCCCCTCCAAGCTGGCTGCCAGCTGCCTGCTGCTGGCACTCACCATGAAGAACCTCGGTGGCTGGGTAAGCGCCTGCCCAACCTGCTGTCCGCCTCCAAAGCCCCCTGGTCAGCACCACAGGGGTGCAGGAGCAGATGGATCAGTGTGGGGATGATGTTCTGGGGCTATGCTCAGATTTGGGGGAGAGGGCTGGAGAGGGAAGATGATGGGTGTTCCATCACCGAGAGGGCCCAGCTCAGCCGTGCTGCCCCTTTGCAGACCCCCACACTGGAGTACTACAGCGGGTACCACTCCCAGGACCTGCACCCCCTGGTGAAGAGGCTGAATTTCCTGCTCACATACCAGCCCCATGACAAGTTGAAAGCTGTGCGCACCAAGTACTCACACAGGTGAGCAGCGTGGGTCTCTACCTCGTGTCTGCTCCCTCCACAGAGGGCGGCACCACCAGCATGCACCCTTGGGTGCTGCAGAGAGCTGGGGGGCCCTGGTGGATGGGTGTCAGGGCTGTGGCTGAGCCCTAGTCATTGTGGGTTCCTTCCAGAGTCTTCTTTGAGGTTGCCAAAGTCACCCCCATGGACATGCTCAAGCTGGAGGAGATACTGAAGAGCTGCTAGCCCGGTCTCTGTAAATAAATTGTAAATAGCTGGGTGCTCTCTGGCAGGGAGTTCCATGTACATAAATAATACTAATTTTAACTGATGGGGAGGGAGGGGGGTGGAAAAAAAAAAAGTCATATGAAGCTGTCAATAAAATATTCTGTTTGTGTCACACGCCGGTGGCGGCTGCTGGGCCGGGGCTATGGGACGGTGCTGTGGTTCCCCTTGCCGGGGTGGGGGTGCATGGTGGGGAGCAGGAAGCTGAAGGGGCCCAGTTCTCATCCCCATTTCCCCCCCTCACCCTGCCTTCCCTGAGGTAATGACACTACACAAGCAGCAGCAATGAGTATCTCTTCTCCAAATATTTACACAGCTTAAATACCCACGGAGGGGAGGGGGATCATGGCTTTGGCCCCAGCTCCTGTAGCGACCCCACCATGGGCTGGACTGGCAGTCACACCATGTTCCCTACAGGGCTAGACCTCTGCTTTAGTGTTTCCAGCCCCACAGGCTCGGGGAGAAGCAGCAGCTCCAGGGACGCTGGGGGACAAACAGACGAAGCGAGGCAAGCAGGGGGGCTCCACACGCGTGGGGTGGGGCAGGGAGCTGGAGCCCCCCTGCCTGACCCCTGGTCCTGAGGGGCGGTGCTGGGGCTGGGCTCGGGCTCCTGCCCTGCTGCTGCCCTAGGGAGGGTTGCTGAGCTCCTTAATGGCCTGGAGGATTCTCTTCATGTGGCCCACTTTGGTGATCCCCAGGTCCTGCAGAAGGAGCGGGGAGCTGATGTGTTTGTAGGACCCCAGCCCTCGGCCCTCCCTGGCGAGGAAGCCATGGGATGGAGGATGAGGCTGCCAAGCCCAGCTCCCCATGCTCTTGCTGCCAGAGCAAGGTCCTTGCTGGGAGCCCTCTGTCTTCTGGCAAGCGCAGGAGAGGGCATGGTGCTGTTGATCCTGCTTTGGGCAGGTGCACAGAGCATTGCAAGGTAGGGGCCAGGGCCAACCTTCTCCCCTGCTTCCAGCCCCTGCGTGCAAGCTAAGCAAGCGGTGCAAGCTCAGCCCCGTGGGGCTGGGTGCAGGGTCAGCACATGCCTTTTATCCCCATGAGGGATGGTGAGAGGAGGAATGGAGGACACCATGCTCCCCAGGGCTGGGAGTCCCTCAGAGGGCACAAGGGAGGTTGTACCTTCAGGTCTCTCCTCTCCAGCAGGATCAACTCAGAGCCCTGGATGTCATGTCGGACAAAAATGTCTCTGTACTCCCCTAAACCGAGCGCTTCCAGCCAAGCTGCCACCTCCTCGGAGCCCCACTTGTCCGCTAGCAGGGAGGAAAACCACAGCGGTGGCCCGGGCTCCGGCGCAGGCAGCTGGGCGCGCGGGCAGACCGGGGCAGCGCTGGCAGCAGGCTGCAGACAGCACCCCCGCACCCCCAGCTCTGGCAGGGCCAGAGGCCTCAGCAGGCTCAGCCTGGAGCAGTTTCTACTCTCTTTAGCTTACAGAGCATCCAAGCTTCTCCCC
The DNA here is from genome assembly GCF_037038585.1 of Patagioenas fasciata. NCBI lineage: Eukaryota > Metazoa > Chordata > Aves > Columbiformes > Columbidae > Patagioenas > Patagioenas fasciata. The sequence continues at coordinate 5,969,247 of NC_092530.1, forward strand.
CTCAACGAGACCCCCCCAGCCCTGGGGCAGGGACTTACCCAAAGGGCTGAGCGGTACCAGAGCCCCCTTTTCCCACTTGCAGTGGTGATGGAGTTACAGGGCCGAGGGGCTCCGCATGTCCGTTAGCAGAAAAATTAAGCTCTATGGGACTGTTGGTGACAAAGGTGACATCCCCAGGCAGCCAGGACATGCCCTGTACCCCTCCCATAGGGTCCCTCTGCAGTGTGCCCAGGACAGGAGGCTGATGGATAAGTCAGAACGTGGGGGTCCCGACCAACATGGGCTGTGCCTGTCTCCCCCGTGCCACGCTGCCTGCTTTACCTGGGAGTGCACTGTTGGTTTTCTGCTTTTGCCCTTTGTCTTTGTCCTTCCTGGGCTTGGGGATGTTGAGGCGAAGCTTGAAGCTGCCCTTGTTGGTACTGCCGGCACTTTCCTGTGAGAAGCCAGGCTAATAGGGTGCTACACCCTCCTGGGAACGCCCGGTGGGCTACGCCACCCCGGCCCCCGTGCACCCACCTCCTCAGCGGGGTGGGCAATGGGCCCCAGCCAGTGGATGTCCAGTAGCCGCTGCAGCTCCTGGCCCAGCACGCTCAGGGGGCCGTGCAGCGCCTCCTCCTCCTGCGGCGAGTCCAGCTGTGGGGGACAGGGACCATCCCCAGAGCTGCAGGCCAAGGGCACAGGCCCCGCCGCTGGGGGGCTCGGGGTGCTCTCTGGCCCCCCACTCACCGCCTTCCCTTCCAGGAACGCCCTGGTCTCAGCATACAGCTCCTTGATGCTCAGCACCACCTCCACAGCTGCATTCCTGCTGAGAAACTGGGGGGCGTGGAGAGGTGACCCCTTTAGCAGCAGGGCCTGGGGGCGGCCGGGGGAAGGCTGGTTTGTACCCCAGTCCTGCTCACCTCTGAGGTGCCAGTGGCTTTGTTGGAGAGGGCTTCACTCAGCGCCAGGGAGCTGGTGTTGACAGCGTGCGCCAGCTCCTGCTCCATGGCTTTGTGAGCCTTGGCTGCCTCGTGGATCCTGCGGGTGAGAGGGGCTGGAGCTGCCGGGGCCCCCCCAGGCTGGACGGATGATACAGGACTAGGAGACCCTTATAGCTCTGGGTGGCCACAGTGAAGCTCTCCCCACCCATGCCCACCACATCCCCATCCCGTTGCCTGACCTGGCGATGAGGGTCTCGGCGACCTGCGAGACCTGCTGCAAGAGGCTGCTCTCCTCCTCGGTCAGGTACTCCATGGACTGCTGGGAGCTGAGCCGTGGCCGGGCAGCCGCTCGGTAACTCTCCCCCTTCTGCTTGTCCTCCCAGGACTTGAGGGTGCTTTCAAATGCCTGCAGAGGTGACCCCCCACAGCCTGTCACACCTCCCCATGCCCCAGCACAGTCCCGCCGTGCAGCCTGTGCAACCCCGAGCTCACCCTGTCCCTTGTCAGCATCTGGGCTCGGTTCTTGTGCTGAATCTTGATGATGCCAGGTGGCTGGATCCAGGCTTCTCCGTCCACCTGCACAGGGACGCCCTCGTCCCCCCGGATGGTGATCTTCACCACACGGCACTGTGGGGCACACAGCCCGGGGCTGGCATCGCGCTGGCACTGTGCCGCTGGCTTCAGCCGCTGTGCCGGGGCTGAAAAGCCTCCTGGTGCCAGGTCAGTGCCAGCCGGGAGCCCAGCACAGCTGCACCACGGGTGCCCCAACAGCTTTCTGGCACCACGCAGGGTCCCACAGGGTGCCTTGCCCCTACCTGCGCGATGCGATGGTGCTGGAGGTTGATGACCCGTGACACAGCCATCTGGATGCTGCCAAAGACGGCCACCACCTCCAGCTTCTTGTCATCGAAGGATGGAGCCCCGAAGTTCTGTAGTGGACCAGTACAAGCGAGAGTCACAAACCCAGCTCATTTTGGGACCCAGCTTTTCCCGCTGTGTGTGCCCAGGCGTGGACACCCCAGACCGCTGCTTGAGGGCCTGTGGGTTCCCTGGGACTGTGGGAAGGATGTTGTGCTCCCCTCCCTATCCCACAGCGCTCGCACTCACGTTGTCCTCCTTGGTGCCTCCCCAGAAGTTGATGCCCCCGGCGTAGCTGGGGATGTTGAGGACAGCAATGCCCTGCAGGCTGGGCAGCGAGATGGGCACCCCGTCGCACTGCAAGAGAGGGCTGAGCCTGAGGCCGCCATGCCACCACCCCCCACCCCGTCCCTGTACCCCCCAGGCCAGCACCTCCAGCTGCACCCGCTGCTCCAGGTTCTTGTAGGTACGCTGCAGGAGCTCCTTCGTGCCCAGCACCCCGTACCACATCATGTTCTTGGTGCGGCTGCTGCGGGTCAAAGAGGGCCAAGTGAGAGGGGCTGCAGGCTCCCCCCAGCCTGCCACAGGGCTGTGCCCTCCCCGGGCACTGGGCTGAACCAGCTGGCCTGGAGCACTGGTCCTGCGCCTGCCTTGGCTTCCCCGCTCCCAGAACAGGAGCCTGCCCACTTGCACAGGCTGCAGCACTTGGCATCCTCCCATGCAGGCATGGCAACGTCTCCTCTGCCCGGGTGCAGGGTGGGCAAATCCCACCAAGCTCTTCTGTGCCCATGCACACACCCGGGGGGCATCAGCAGCCAGAGCCTCACAGCATCCCTCCCCACTTCCCAGGCATATTTGCAATCTGTCACACACCCAGGGTGCTCACCCCAGCACCACGGCAATGACTGCAGGAGGAAAACCTGTCACAGAAAGGGGTTCCCAGCCAGGCATGGCAGCCCCAAGCTGACCCCATGCCTCCCAGCATCCCAATACTCCGTCCTATTTGGGGCCTCAGAAAGCCAGGGGGGAGTATATGTTTTTCCCAGTGCAATCTGGGGGGCTTCAGCGAACCTGCACTTCTTGGGGTGCTCATCTCGCTTGTTGTTGAACTCCAAGGAGATCTTCGCATCCAGGCCGATGCCAAAGTAGTTATTCATGACGCATTTCTCCAAGAAGTGGCTGAAAGTAGCGGACAGGGCGGGCAGGTTGGGAGGCAGCTGCACAAAGGCAGCCGCCGGGCTGGGACCAGAGGATGAGGTATAACACCCGCCGGAGCTGCAATGTGAGCTCCCAGAGGGGTTAGCGTTGGAAAGCCGGACCCAAGCCAGTAAGGATGGCTGGAGCGCTTTCAGTCCCGTGCCAGGACATCCCTGGTGCACCCAGGACCTGCTTGTGCTGGGCACAGGGGAGCCCCGAGCTCGCACCACGCGCACGGTGCTGGCCAAGCTGGCAGCAAGAGCTCGTGCAGCTGGCACATGCAGCACGGGCACTGCCAGGCCGGGGCGGGATGTGCCCCGGGGCTGCCGTGCCAGCAGGCAGAGGATGCCCCAGCAGCCATCACCAAGAAGCAGCATGATTCAGGTCTGCTCCCGCTGCCTGATGGGCAGCAAGGGCGGGGGGGCAGGATCCCAGACTCACAGGGCACTGGGGTCTTCGGGGAACTGCAAGCTACCGAAGGTGTCTGGCCGGTCCAGGATGATGGAGGAAGATGCGGAGGTCACCGTCTCGCGCCGGGAGCCTGGTCAGGGAGGAGAGAAGGCAACTGCTGAACTGGCTCCTAGCCTGAGCCCACCTCACAGCTCACTTCCACAGCCCCTCAAAGAGCCACATGCCACACTGGCATCTTACTGAGCCTCTCCTCCTCCTTGTTGAGTTCCTCTGAGCTGTCCTTCTTGCTGGGGCCTGTGCTGCCCCGGTAGGCTTGTGTCTGTTTGTTCTGCTCATCCACAGCTGGACGCAAAGAGAAGCATGACAGCAAGTCCCAGGCAGCCCCATAGCCCTGTGCCCCCTCCCTGGGTCAGCCTTGTGGGCTTGTGCCAGGCACGGCCCAGGGTGGCACCTTTGCCCCATGCTGGGGACCTCCCTTGGCCACATCAAGCATCAGAGAGAAGAGCACAGCACTGCTGCCACCTCAAGGATCCAGACAGGGAAACCGAGGCACGGGTCCAGCACAAACCTGCGGGGGCTCCGCAGCCCGTGCCAGGCTGCTGCAGCATCACGCGAGCTGCCAGCCCTCGCCACCCCCTCACCTTTCTCCGCCTGCTCAATGATTTGCCGCAAAGCTTTCTTCAGGCTGTTCGCCCGCAGCATGAGCTGCTCCTTGGATTTGAAGATGCGAGGCACGGAGTTGGGGTTGAAGCTGCCACCTTTCTCCTGGTCCTTGCTGTTGCCAGGGGCAGCCTGCGCCATTCCCTCGGGGACCAAGATGGCCTGAGCCTCCTCATTCAGCTCCCGCACCAGGGAGTCCAGCTTCTCATTCAGCATGGCACACTGCAGGACACCCCCACGCTCAGCACCCCGGCACAAGCCACTGCCCCCACCAGTGCTGGGCGCTCCCCTGGCACCCCGTGCCTGGCACCGGTAGCGCCTGGGCATCCCAAGCACGAGGGCACTCCATCTCTGCTGGGAACTCCACACCTGACTGGTGACCCTGAGTGCACCCCGAGCACAGTGCACCCCGGTGCATGCACAGCCAGGACATGGGCCAGCGGAGCAGACCCCGCCCCTCCGACGCTGGGGGCTGTGCCATCCAGCTCCCCCGAAACCCACCTTCCGCGCCATCAGCTCAGCCTCCTGTTTGTTCTCCATCGCCCTCTTGTAAGCCCGGCCAACTTCCGCCACAAAGTCGTTGACAGTGCCGCAGAGGAACCTGCGAGGGAAGCGGGTGGAGAGGGGCACACCCCGCTGGGCACAGGTGCCAGTGGGGGGCTGCTGGGGTAATGCCCCCTGCACGGGAGGAGCAGAGCCGGGTTAGCCGCTGGGCAGGCGCTGGTGGCCAGACGGGACAGTCTGGCCTGGGGAGGGCTCAGCACCCCTGGGGACATGCTCCCAGCTCAAGCTGGGGGGGTTTCAGCACCCTCATCACCAGCCGCCTCCTTACTTGGCAGAGGAGATCACCACGGAGTGCTTGTCCGACTCCAGGATCTTGGCCAGGTGGAAGGCAACAGAGTCGGCATAGTGGGAGATGTGAACCTGGAGGGGACAGGGTACCTGGAGCCATGACACCCCACCAGGTGCCCTGCTCCAGGATGGAGCCTTGTCCAGTCAGCCCTCAACAGGAGATGAACAGCCCCCCTCAGCCGCCCTCCCAGCCCCCAGGGCAGCCGTGCCCACGCTGCCACACAGAGCGGATGCTCAGCCACAGCAGGAGGGAAACTGAGGCAAGGGGTTGACGGGGAGCACACAGAGGAGTCCAAAATAGCCTGCTGCTCCATCTCAGCCTGCTGCCTGCTCCCAGGTGCCAGGTTGAGACCTGCCAGACTCACCTCATCACACATGACCAGCTGCCAGCCCCCTCGCAGCCCCAGTCCCCAGGGACCCCTCCATGACCTCTCCCTGTGCGAACCCAGCCTGTGTGCCCCTGAATCAGCTGATGGGGTGAACAGGAACCTGGCCCCCAGCCTGCTCTCTCCCATCTCAAGCCCTCAGTCCCCAGTGGTGCCCACCTGGATGTTGGAGTCCCCGTTCTCCTCCTCCTTCAGGGCCGGGGGGGACTGCTTGGGGGCCTCGTAGGTCAGCACACTCCACCTGCCAAGCAGAGGCCATTGCTGCCTACCACCTCCCAGCACCCCAGCACAGGGACACGTAGGTAGGGGACAAGGACAGGTTGCCTGAGAGGTGCTGAGGTGAGGGGGGAGCAGAGAGGCACACACCCCACACCAAGCTCACCGGTCCAGCATCTTGGTGGTGGCCCTTTCCAGCTTCTCCAGGATCTGCAGCAGCTGGGTGTCATCGTCACACAGGCTGCCCCAGCCCAACACCCGTGCCAGGTCATTGCCGGTCCCCAGGGGCAGGACACCCAGCTGGCACTGTGCGACAGGGACAGGGTGGGGGGCTCAGAGCAGCCCCGGGGGGCACCCACAACACCCCTAACCCCACTGTGCAGGTCGCCAGCAGCACCCCAGGGCACACGAGGGGACTCCCAGCTGCGGTGGTGCCAGCACCGGGACAGTGCCAGCCCACGCCAGCAGTGCCCCGCACTCTCGCTCACTTGTTTGTGGAGGCCAAGGGCATCGATCTCCGACAGCACCCAGCCCACGCTGCCGTCCCCCCCGCACACCAGGATCCGGAAGGTGGAGAACTTCTGGAAGAGGCGCAGCCTGGGCACGAACAGGAGAGGGGGCTGAGGGCTGTGCCAGGTGCCCGCCGGGACCCTGCCAAGGCCACCCCGGCACAGCCAGGCCAGCGCCTACCCCAGGTGCGGGCCCCCGTTCATGAGGTCGAAGACTTGGGCTGGATTGAGAAACTGCTTGAACTTGCGCAGAAACTTGACACCCTGGTTGTCCCCGCTCTTGGAGTTGACAAAGGCCAGGAGAGGGCTGGAGCAGGTGGAGGGGCAGGTGGCCTTCCAGAAACCTGCAGCAAGCCCAAGCACGTGAGCCCCCAGCCCCAGCTCCCACCCTGTGAGGACACTGATGGAGACACCTTGGGACAACAGAGGCCACATGGACACCCCGACTGTGCTGTGCCCAACCTGCAGGGTGCTGGGGCCAGGCAGGAGGGACAGTGATCGAGGTGCCCAGGATATGATGAGCGGTGGGAGGAAGAGATGCCAGTGGGTATGGGGAAGGGGATAAGATGGGAATGAGGATAGGGATGGAGATAAGGATAGGCAAGGGTAGTACTAGGGCAGATCTAAGTTAGGTTCCCGCTCCATCACTGTTCCTGTAGGCACAATGTGTCACCCAGCTGACTCACGTCCCCAGAGAGCCACTCCAAAAGGGGCAGCGGTGGTGGGTGTTCAGGAGGGGCAGTTCCTTGCTCTGCCAACAGTCCAGCTGGGACAGACCCAGCAAAACCACACAGGAATGGGGCACAGTCCCACCTGGGGGTGCTCCCAGGGGTGGCACTGTCAGCTGGCATGACCACAGGGGACCAGCTGCAGTCCCAGGGGACTGTACTGTCACCCATGCTCTGCCGCCTGCTCCTACAAGGGCTCTGGTGGGATGGGGGAGAATGACGCAGAAGCCTCAGGAGGCTTGGCAGCCAGCACCGTGCTTTTAAAGAAATGAGATGAGGAACGAAATGTGCCTGAGGCAGAAGAGGATCAATCACTGGCCCGCAGCCCGCCCCCAACTCAGGCACATCTTGGCCATCCTGGTCCTTAGGCCAGGCCTGCCCTGCTGGCCAGCCCTGCTGGCTCCTTCCCTGGGCAGCCCCGCGATGCCGCAGCGGGGGAAGCACCAGCCCTCAGTGCTGCTGGCACCGGCACAGCCCGCGGGTGCCACCGGGAGCCCTGCTGCCTCCGGAGCGTGGGGAGCAGCATCCTCGCAGCCCACCACCTGAGCACCGCTCCTTCTCTGATCCCAACCCAGCCGAGCGGATCCGCAAAGCAAAACACCGGGAGCTGCTGAGTCAGAGCGTGGGCTGCCGCAGAAGAGCCCGCTGCCAGCGGCACCGCACACTGGGGGGACAGTGCGGCGGGAGGAGGGGGCTGAGGCTCCCTGAGCTGCTTCCTGCAGCAGCACAGCCCAGCCCGGCTCGGCAGCGGTCACAGCTGCCAGCCCGCAGCCACGCCGGCCTCGGTTGACGCGGCCACCGTGAGACGGACGGGGCAGTGATGGTACCGGGGGGCCCAGCCGTGAGCAGCGCAGCTCTGAAGCTGGAGAAGAAGCCGCATGATGGTTACCCTGACAGCATCCCGATGAGTAACGAGAAGCAGATGAGCCACCGGCTGAGCCGCGCGGTGAAAATCATTAAAGAATGAGGAAAGAAATATCCGGAGGAGAAGAACAGATTTTGCTCGGTGGAGGCCAGCTGGGCCCCTCCGGAGAGGGTGAGGGAGACAGGGGGTGGTTCCCACGGGCTGCACGTTGCTTCTGTCCCCAGCACCCCGCAGCACCCACACTGCACTAACCAGAAAAACAGCTGAGGTACAGACACTGAGAAAATAACCCAAGCAAGGGCCTCATCCTGCCCTGCAGGGTGCTGAAGCTTTGGGGTGCAACAAGTGGCATCTCACATCAGGAGCTCAGGGCTGGCACCGCTGATCCCAGCATGGAGGGACCGTGACCAGGGCCACCGTGAGAGGCAGCCTGGCAGGAGCAAGTGAAGCCACAGGCAGGGCAGAATGTCACCCCAAAGCACAGCACTGTCACAGCACAGAGCAGAGCACAAAGCAACACGCGGCCCTCAACCAAAGGTGCAACAGGGAGGGGCAGTGACTCCGGAGCCTCCCGATGCTGGTGTTCCTGGTGCCGCACAGGAAGGCGGGCACAGTCACAAGTCAAGGCCTGCAGAGGAGCTCAGAGCCCTGTCCCAAACAGCCTGTCCCCCCGACCCGCAGCCCAGCCCTGTCCCCTGCAGGACTCACCATCCGAATCGATGCTGTTCAAGGCGGTTGGTGGGATGATAGACACTTTGTACTGGCCCAGGGGACATCTCTTGCCAAAGAGCTCCTTGCAGGCGCTGTGAACCTGGAGATGCAGGGACACGTGCATAAGCAAAGCTAGGGAATGCAGCACCAAAGCCCCCAGCCTCAGTTTCCCCAGCAATGCACCCAGGAGGTGCCGTGCTGTCCGCGCTGTGGCGGGGGGACAGGGAGGGACACATCCTTACGATGGCCTTGCACCAGAGACACCGCCAGTCCTGCAGCCTCCGGACGCTGCCGCAGGTCCGGTCGCAGACGGCGCAGCGCGCACTGACGGGCAGGTTCCCCTCCAGCCACTGGTGGGGCATGGCCACCTGCGGACAGGGGCAGCTGCCAGCGCCACGCCACCGCTGCTGCTCCCGCGCACTTGAGGGACAGCGACACGGGCCACCCCCTTCACCAGGCACCACAAAAGGGGCAGGCAGGGAATGATGCCCCACAGCAGGGCAAGGCAGCCCTGGGACCCCTCCCGTGCCCTCTTCTCCCTGCCTGCCTGGCTCCTTGTGCAGCTGCCAGCGCATGGGACAGGGCAGAGGTGTCCCCAGCAAATGTTTGTGGTGGTCACATTTGGAGAGCAATAAGGGATCCTGATGCTGGGTGCCACTGATGTGGGAACAGGAAGGCTGGTGGCTCTGTTGTGCCAGGGTCCCCCAGGGGGACTCCCCTGCTTACCCCGTCCTCGTCCTCGATGATTTCGGTGCCGATGGAGGCCAGAGTGGTCCACTTGCAGTTGTTGGTGGCTCTGACAGCGCAGCGCTTGTGTGCCTTGAACTTGCAGACTGTGCAGTGGGGAGCAAATGAGGAGCAGGGACGGTCCCCGCAGGATGCGCAGCCCTGGTCCCCCACCCCTCCACAGCTGGTGACAGCAGCCAGTGGGCATCAACCCGCACCCCTCCTGCTCCGGACCAACCTCAGAGGGGTCCCCCACCCCAGTCCCATCCCCATCCAACCCCCGGCAGGACCCCAGCTCTGACCTTCACAGGAGAGGCCGTGGGAGGTGACCCCCGGGAGCGCTTCGCGGCACACGTTGCAGAAGGTGGGGCGGGCGTGGGAGCAGGCGTACCAGTTGTGCATTCCCGAGAAGTGCTCCATGTTGAACTGCGTGGCCTGCTGGGGCACAGCCCTGCCCCATCAGTCCCCTGGGACCCCCCCGCCCCGGCACTCCCTCCCTCCTAATCACCGCGAGTCCTCCCAGCCCCACTCCTGCTCCTGTCCTGCCCGTGGGGCTGCACCAAGGGCAGCAGCTCCTGTTCGGCAGCCAAAGGCACCTCCTGCTCCTGAGGGGTGCCCCCTTGCAGAGAAGCACCCGCACAGTCCCCTGCCCACATCACCTCATGGATCTCCCACTTCTGGACAGATTTCAGGGCACTGATCCAGTCTTCCATCTCCTTTCGGTTCTCCGCACATAGGATGAGCTTCCGGAATGGCGTGATCACCTGCAACAGCCACCGTCTCCATGTCCCCTTGCAAGGCCATCCCACAGCCAGCCAGCCCCGGGAGAGCAGCCTGCACTGAACCCCGGCACACGGCCACCAGTGCCACCTCCAGCAGCACGAAGCCACGCTGTGGGGTGCCCCGTGGCTCTGTGGGGAGGGGGAGGTCTGCAGTGCCCCCACCACGAGGTGCTGAGGTGGTGGGCCACAGCAGGTAGCCCTGCATCCCTCTCACCGTGAAACTGTTGTTGATGTTCTTGGTGCTGGTCTCAGCCACACTGGCATCGGACAGGTCCACCTCGTCGAAGATCAGGGACTGTAGGGGAGAAACCAGAGCCCCAGTTCAGCAGGAAGGGATTTTGCACTCCTCCCCTGAGTATGCTGGCAGTCCCCGCAGCCTACCTTGGCATCCTTGGCGTAATAGAGCGTCCTGCCCCGCAGCTTGAAGTATCGCCTCTTCCACCTCTGGAAGGAGCTCGTCTGCTTCAGCAACAGCCCCTCCTTCACACTCTTCTGCAGGGACCACAGGGTGGTGAGCTCCCGCAGCTCCAGGACCCCCAAAGCCACTCCCCCTCTGGTGACACCAGTCCCTGGGTCCCTAGGAGCTAAGAGCTGCCCAGAGCACAGATGGGACATGTTTGGGTTCACACAGTACTGGCTGTAGCAGGGTAAATGATGTCCATCGCCTGCCATCCCCTGGGCGTCGGGCACTTCATGTGCTTCGGGAGGGTGCTGCCAGGCTGGCAGCTGGAGGTGCCCAGCAGCGCGGAGCCACTGCTGCCTCTCCCCTCCTTCCCCCGAGCAGTGTCCAGGGGAGCCTCAACATGCTGCAGCTCCCCAAGAGCAGAGCTGGGGCTGGGAGAGCTCCCTTGGAGGGGACACCACTGCCCCACAGCCACCAGGACTGTGGCTTGGAGGTGGCATTAGTCGGGCACTGCAGCCCCAGCCCCTTGGCTGGCGTGGGGAGCAGCCAGCCCTGCCTGGCTCCCACAGCCCCGGAGGGGACAACCGGAGGCCGAGGACAACCCTGGGGCAAGGCAGAGCATCCCCTGCAGTGCAGCGCATCCCTGCAGCCCGGCTGCCCGTCCTCTGCCCTCCCCGATCCACAGCACCTGCCAATATTTACTCTCCTCACAGTGGTGTTTACAAGGCTCAATTAATTAGTGTTTGCAACGCGGCTACAAGCCTGTGCCGAGCGGGGTGGCAGAGATGCTCTGCATCTCTGGCACTGCCTAATCTTTGATTGTATCTTCTTTAAACACTGCCGGCAGCCCCATTCAGCTGCTCCTCTGCAATTAGCTGCAACAGCGGTTGTATTAGATTCCAGCACACAACAACAAGGAACATTTAACGGTGAATTAGCACTGGTCACCGAGACCGTTGTGAGAGAACCACGGGCTCAGCGCCCCTGTGTCCAGCCCAGGTGCTGCTGGAGGTGGCACCCAGGTGCCCACCAGCCTGCAAACACACCGGCCCCTGGCCTCGGCGTTAACCCTGCCCCGCAGCTCCACACGAGACAGCCAGAGCACCAGGAGTAGCAGGAGCCTCCAAGCTCACAAAGAAGCCAAAACCGTACCTGGGGTACTCCCCAAGCCTCAGCTCCCCCTGATTCCTGACCCCTTCCCAAGCCCCCCAGGGCACACACCCGAATTTCCATGGCCCTCATAGAATCATAGAATCATTTCAGTTGGAAGAGACCCTCAGGATCGTCGAGTCCAACCATAACCTAACCTAATTCTAGCACTAAACCATGTCCCTAAGAACCAGGTCTAAATGCCTTTTAAACCCCTCCAGGGATGGCGATTCCACCACTGCCCTGGGCAGCCTGTTCCAATACCCAACGGCCCTCTCCATTACGAATTTCAGAGAGGGAGGTTTTAAGCTTTTATTGCTCCCTATCAATGCTTTGCTCCCCCAAGACTGGTGCAGGGTTTGGCCATGGTTTCCCCATGCTGCCTGTGAGTGCCAGCACAGGTTCAAACAGCTCTGCTGATCTCAGTGCCAGCACCCAGGGACCTATCGTTCCCCTCCCCGGCCTCTCAGCTGCAACAACACACAGGGGAGATGGTGAACACAGAGATGTCGTGAGCCCAGACAAGCCACAGCCAGCAAGGGGAGCGCAGCCTTTCAGGGGGTTCCAGCTGCGATCCCCAAATCCACATACAAACCATGCACCCCAGTAGGGCACGTGTCAGGAAGGGACAGGGCAGGGTCCTCCCATGGCCAGGGGGGATCCAGCCACAACCACCTCTTCCAACCAGACCTGCACACATGCAGTGGACACAGGCACAGCTCCGGGTTTGCTGCAATCATTGCTTTTGCTGCGAAGGACAGGCAGTGTGTGCTGGCGAGAGGGACCCCACGATGGTGAGGAGTGGGAGAATGTAATGACAAGGAGAAGAAAAAAGAGGCATTGCCATGCCGGTGGCTCAGGGTTAACACAGCAGGGGCTGGAGCCAGAGCTGCAGCGGGGCGCGGGTGCTCAGTTCTGCCCAGCTCCAGGGTCACGAGGGTGGCAGGACATGGCCAGGAGGGTTGCCCTGGGGGGAAAGGATGCCAGCCCCAGGCTAGAGCAGAGCCCGAAAGGCAGAACTCCCACCTCCCTCACCACACACCCGTTAGAGTTTATGACACCCACAGTGCTGTGGCTGGGGGGGGGTGTGCCTCAGTTTACCCTCACTGCAGACTAAACTAATCACCAGCATCCTACTGTGGGGCAGCAAAGCTGGTGCAGAGGAGCTTGGGAAGCACCTCTCCCCACATCCACCCTTAGGTGCTTCCCAAAACATGTGCGGGGTGCCCCAGGCAGGGCAGCAAAGCCCAAGCCCTCTGCCCTGCCATGCACAGCATCTTGCCACCCTTATGAGGCTGCCTGTCCAGGCTCCGTCACTCCCAGAGCTGACATGATGGGGCACAGGTTCAGCTGACATGATGGGGCACAGGTTCAGTCCGCATGGCTGTTTCCAGCACTGGGCCAGCCAGCCTGCTCCCTGGGGAAACCAGGGCAGGTCCCCCCTTCAAAACGAGCCATGTAGCCCGGTCATGCCACGCTGCCCGGGCAGGCACACGAGTCTCTCTGCCTGGGTGCTGGAGGGTCTCATCGAGGTGAGACACACACACACCTGCTCTTCTGTCCGCAGGTCTCAGCCAGGAGCACCTGGTGCTGCCCTGTGCCGGGAGCAGCTCCACAGTGCCTCAGCAGTTTGGGACGCCTGCTTTTGACACTACGGACCCCAGCAGACCTGCTCATGCAGTAGGAAGCCGTGTTGCAGCGGGAAGCGTCAAGCGAGCCCATCATTTCCCCTTTGCAAACAGAAACACGGTGGGGAAGGCAACTGAGTGGTGGGTGCGATGTGCCAGGGTGGCATCATCCCTGCCATGCTGGATCCCTTGTAGCTCCAACCAAGGCTCCAGGTCACCACAATAATACAATTCCCTATAGCAAGTGGCTCTGAGGTACCCTATAGCTCCCAGGAGCAGTGCAACCGCAGCACAGGGTAGGGGCTGCCTCCTGCTCCTGGCGTGGGAGTTCTGTGCTGGCCGCTGCACAGCCCTGAGCATGGGGTGCCACCCTCACCCCAAACCAAGCCACAGCCCCTCTGCTTACCCCAGCCGCAGCTTTTCTGGCTGGTAAGCCCCAGCCAGCACTGCAGGGAGCCACAGCGAAGCCAATGCTGGCTCCATCTCAGCAACAGAGGAGGTGACACGGTGTGCTGATGTCCAGAGCAATGGGCAACCTGCCTGGCCACCAGCCCAAGGCTGGCTCCCTTCTGCAGGGCTCTGCTCCATCCCAGGGACCCTCCCTGCTCTCTTCAGCCCGGGGAACTCAGCACCACCTGGGCTGTACCTGGCACTGGTGGGGGGTCCCAGAGACACAGGGTGGGGAGGCAAAGGCAAGAACAAAACCATCAGGGGTATGCAGAGAAACCACTTCTGCTCAGCCACAGACAATGGAGGGTGAGCAGCACCGGAGCCTTGGAGGGGACACTGCTAAAATAGCCCCAAGGGGATGGCTGGCCACCAGCAATGTGCCAGGATCACGCTGGTGCCCAGGAGCCATCACGCCGTGGGCTGGCTGTGTGCTTGGCGCAGGCAAGGGGGCTTGAACCACAGCCCCGAGGGAGCTCACGTCCAGCCAGCACTTCCCTCAGCCCCAGGGCAGGGCCCCAGGACGCTGCTTTGAACCCCGACCCCGCTCTCCCAGCTCTGCTGCTGCTGTCCCCAGGAAGCGCCTGTAGTGTTGCCAGGTCTGACCACAGCTGGGATGGGAGGGTTTACCTGCTGGGATCAGCTTGGACAGCCAAGAGGCTGCCGGAGAAGAGCCGAGGAGGCTGAGTTACTCGCAAATGCTGGCACATATGGCTGGTGGGCACCACAACCCACCCAGCTTGCAGCCTTACACTGCTCCTGATGGGATCTGCTTGGCCCCATGGTGACACAACACTTCGTGCGGGCAAGAGGAGAGGGGACCGAACACCTGCCAATGCACTGACCTGCATCACACCAGCAACATCCTGGGCAGCTGTCCGTCCTGAGATGGAGCGTGCCGGGACAGCAGGGCAAAGCCGGCAGCCCTGCAAACAGCCTGGCTGCAGGGCCACCAGCCTCTGCTGGCACCTTGTGGGCTGGAGTCGGTTGGAAACCTTATCAGGCTCTGAGATACAGCAGAGCTCTTCCGGGACCGGGCGGCCCAGGGGCTCGGTGCCTGGGGGGTGTCACAGTCCCACAGGCTCAGCTGCATCCGCACAGCTTGAGGATGTATCCTGCTGCCACTGCAGGACCCCAAACCCCCTTCCCAACGCTGGGAGGATCCTTCAAAGGAGCTTCCAGCATTGGTCCTGATACGCCATTATGTGGTGCCACGAGACATCATCAAAAGTAGATAGAGGATTTACTGGGAGGAAAGGAAGGAGGGAAGGAACCCCCAGAGGAAGGGCAATCCCCCCTACACCTCATCCTTCAGCAGTCATGACCTTCAGCCGCTTTTCTGAAAGGAGCTCATATTTCCCACCTACAGCTGCACCGGTCCCCAGGCATCCCGCCGGCAGGGCCGGCATCCCGTACCAGCTCGCCCCGTGCCCTCCTGCCCCTTGTGCCCACATCCCGGTGGGCACAGCCACAGCTCGCCCCCCCTGCCCAGCGCTGACGGGCGAGAGCAGCTCTTGCATAATGGAAAATGTGAGCGGGGAGAGGGCAGCGCGTCTGAGAAACCTCACAAACATCCGGCTGGCGACACTGCGGCTATCTTTACACTCCAGACACCGGCTCAGTGAGCCCTGATTAAGGAGAGTAAGCCCAGCCTACCCTTCCCTGCTCGCCACCCCCTCAGCTGGGGTGGTCCCAGGCAGTGCCACCGTGCCCCACAGTACAGCCCCACTGCGGGACGTGACCCAGCGACCAGCCCGTCCCCTTGCCAGCCCCCAGCAGGACACATGCCACCAGGCTGGGAGCAACACAGGGCACGGCTGGGGTGGAGATGGGCTTCGGTGACAGGTGGCCACGGTGCGGCTGGGGCTGGCAAGGAGTTCTGAGGATAGAACCTGGGGGGATCACCTGGAGCTGCCCAGGATCACGGAGATACCCAGCCCGGGGGTTCTGAATATCTCCATGGATGGAGACTCCACAGCCTCTCTGACCAGCCCGTGCCGGAGTTTGACCAATGTCACAGTAGAAAATGTGTTTTCTTGTGTTCAGATGCAATTTCCTATTTTTTCATCTGTGCCCGTTGCTGGACACCACTCAGAAGAGCCTGGTTCCCTCTTCGATGCACCCTCCCCTTCAAGTATTTCTCCACACTCCTGAGGAGCCCCAGGCCCAGCCTCCCCTCCAGGCTGAACAGCCCCAGCAGTCCCAGCCTCTCCCCACACGAGAGATGCTGCGGTCCGTCACCAGTGCCCGCCAGGACACGCTGCCTGGGAGCCAGGTGCCACCCCCCAGCAGCAGGAAGGAGGTTTCCAGGCCTGGCCCCAGGAGCCCTATTTTGCTTTCCTTGTCTTTTGGCCAGGATGCAGCCCTCCCCACAGCCTGGCTCTGCAGCTCTGCCCTACCAGCCAGCCGCCCCAACACTCCTGCACCCACAGACACCGCTCACCCATCCCTGAGGCACCGTGAGCCCATGGGGTGCCCAGTGCCTCCAGCAAGGACCAGGACACTCCTCCCTCAGGGTACCAGTAACCCCGCTGACCTCCCCAGTCCCCCAGGAGGATGCTGGTGCGTTCCCCAGCCCCACCAAGCAGCTGTGATGTACCCCAGCATCAGGAATTTGAGAACATGATCCCCTTTGCTAAATGGAAGACAAGCCATGCCCCTACCCACCATGTCATGCACACAGTGCCCACCCCGTGGGCAATGCCCCCATCCCTGGCATGCACCCCCTGTGCCCTGCCTGGTGCCTGCAGCCCCTCAGTTTCGGGGCAAGCACTCCAGGACCAGTTGCTCGCTGCAGCTCCTTGCAGCCGGAGCCAAACGGAGCAGAGTAGCCGGATTGCTCCCCGCCTCCACTCAGCTGCCGGGAGAGCCCGTGCTGAGGCAGCGCTGGGAGCTGAGCGCCCAGCCCACGCAGGCAGGATGTGCCCCCCCGCCCGTTTGCTGGCACCTCAAATGTCTTGATGTACCCTAGATCTGGCACCCTCTCCTTCCCCACTGCCCCCTCCCTCCATGCCCAACCCAAAGGGGACCAGTGCCAGGGTGCAGCACAGCATGCCCCTCCTGCTCTGCCCTCGCGCTCCCAAAAACTGGTGCAGGCAACGAGCAGCCCCTGGTCTTGGTGAGGAGGAGGAGGAGGAGGGGGCGGCAGCAAGACCCCATCTGTCCTGGGGCCATTTAGCCCCGCAGGGGCACCTGCGCCTGGCAGCTGTCATTGTCACCAAGCACAATGGCCTCACCGCCTCCACACCGAAGCTGCACAAAGCACCCCGCGGGGTGTCCCAGCAATTACAGCCTGGAGAAAGCCAAGCTGGGGGTGTGGAGTGGGGAGATGTGATTGATGGGGAGGTTTGAGAAAGGGGTAAGGGAACAGGCATTTTGGAGGAGGCGCTAGGAATGGGGAGCAGTGATCAGGAAGGATTCAGCAGATCCCAAAATGATTCTCACCTGCTCCTGTCCCCGTGGGGCTGGACAGACCCTGGTGCAGGGGAAGCTGCTCACTCCCATGGCCAGGGAGCAGGGTCCCCCCGGTCAGTGCGGGTGGGCAGACCCTGCCCAGCTCCCCAACACTGCAGGCTCCTGCGGGCTCCCTCCAGCACCCCAACTACGACCAACAGCCAAAAAACAGACCAGCCTGTCCCCCCCACCCACCCGCTAACCCGGTTACCTCTTGTGAGCTGCAGCCCTGGCACTAGACTCTCCCTCATTCATTAACTGTGTGCTAATTAGGTACCAGCCCCAGTCTCTGGGGTGCAGGCAATGGTTCCCCCCCATCTCAGCCCCACATGGGTGCACAATAGGGATGTCAACGTGGTTCGGAAAGGTGCCGGCTGTGGCACACGTGCTGCCTGTCCCTCCCTACAGCCGTGGCCGCAGCCAGAGGGACAGGCAGTACGTGTGCCACGGCTCAGCCGTGAGACCGGGACCGCCCGACCTGGGTGGCAGCAGCAATCACATCCCAAAATCCCCATCTCTGTAGGGAAGGAGCCCAACCAGCGCAGAGCCAGGCTGGCAAGCGTGGTCCTGCCTATCCACACCAAGGCAAAGGAATCCTCAGGGAAAACTCTGAACCCCAACACTGAAATCTGGCGGGGGGTGCACATATGGCTTCGTCTCAGCCCCCTCCAGCACCAGCCCTGCCCAGCTCTCATCCCTCTCTCCTCCATTCTCCTCTCTGCAGGCTATTAACCCAGCCGCGCCCCCTCTGCCTGCCCATCCATCACGCCGCCCGCTGTCGCCGGCACGCTGCGCGGCATCACCTCCTGCATGGCTAATTGCCGATGCCGGGCAGGATGCGGGCAGCAGCCGCAGCCGGCAGGGAGCCGGCAGCTCAGCCCTTCCCGACACGTAGCCTGTTGGCCAGCACGGCTGGACCTGCAGATACCACAGAGGGGCTCTGACGCCCGGGCTTGGGACTCGGGGCGCGCTTGTGTCCTGTGCTGCTGCTGCAGGACATGGGCACGGCCTGGCCACCTGCCCTTCTCTCTTGGGTTTCCTGGTACTGACAAATCCCTGCGATATCCCCCACGCTCCACAGCAGGGCAAGCCCATCTGGCATGGCAAATGCTGTGTGGCAAACTGCAGTGGCTGCTGTCACCCTTCCAGGAGGGTGCCGAGGGTTTGCACACAGGGCTAAGCATCCCCAGGACCCTGCCCACAGGCCCAGCCGTCCATCGTGTCCCCTGTGCAGCACCCTGCACTCCGACACAGCCCACGGCACCCGTCAGAGTAGGCAAAGGAGGTGCCAGCCTGCTCCAAAGAAGGGGAAACTGAGGCACATTCCTTGAGCAGCCAGAGGGACTCAGCAAGAGACCCCCTGGTGCCACCTGCTCTAAAAACATCTCCTGACAAGTGGAAACACCCCACAGCACCAGGCTGGGAGCACCGCAACTTCCATTCCCATGGGCAAACGCCCTTTGTCTCCCTCATGTCAGGGCACCAAACGTGGCCCCACAGCCAGGCCTGGGCCAGCAGAGGGGAGCTGGTCCCAGCCCCCGCAGCCCTGACAGCCACCGGCCCCAGCACACCGCCCTGTCCCCATTGCCTCCCTCCCTGCCGACTGCACTCAACACGGAAGCCTGAGGGCACCCCCTGCGTTCCCCCACGGTGTTTTCTCAGCTGTCCTCCCTTCTCGGTGCAGCACGGCCACCAAATCCCCACCGAGGAGTGGCTGGGGCTGGAAGCTGGCTGAGGGAGGATTTCTGGCACAGCCCCTCGGCAGGGCTCCCCCGCAGCGCGGCAGCCCCCGTGTGCCCGCTGCCACTGCAGGCATCGCCTTGACTCACACCACCGCCTCCTTCCCACAGCCGGCAGGTGGATGCAAAGGGACCGCGCACCTGGCACGTCGCCCCGAGCATCCTCCCAGTGTCATGCCCACAGCCCCCCTCTCCAAAATGCCCCCCCAAACCTCTCCCTCTCCTGGCTTCCCACCTGGCCATTCAGCCCAGGTTATTGCTCCCCGCGCTTCAGGCAGGAGGTGTCTGGCCATTTCACTGTCCTCACCTAGGACACCCACAGCCACCCACTCCCATTTGGCCGAAGGCACCACACCCTGTATTTTCGTAGGTCCGACCAAAATAGCTTCCTCTGAGCAAGCTGCACACATACACACACAAGCTGCCCTCATGCCAACAGCTGGGTGGCAAGAGTGTCACGTCCAACCTCAAAGGTGTCCCCATCCACCCAGCAGACCAGCACAGGGGACTGGATGTAGGAGTGGGGCCCGCAGGGGAGCTGGCACAGCCGAATTAATCTGGGGCACTGGGAAAGATGCCAGCTCCATTTTGCCGCCCACCAGGCCCCACACGTGCTCTGCCAGCAGTGGGGTACGGGATCTCAGGAGCCTACAGCACTGCGCTGATCCTAAATCTCACCTCCAGAGGGTCCACGGGGCAGAGTCTTCCTGAAAGAGCCTCTTTTCCCAGGGACAGGTGGAGGGAACCCAAGCGATACAAACATGGGATGAAGGCAACTTGGGGGGGGTGGGTATGGGAGAGATCCTGCCCCCGAAAAGTGGGGTAAAATCCATGCTGCACAGCCCCACGGGACCAACGCTGACTCTGCCACCATGGGGTGTGCACCCTTCCCATGTGCCTTTCCACAGGGCACAGGGGGCCAGACCCCTCCTGGCACTGCCCTGGGCACCGGCTCAGTTGGGTCTGCAAGCAGCAAGCGCCTGGCGCTGATTTACGCCCCAGTGCGGGTGAATCCTCCCGCTGCGTTCTCATCGGGGACCCCGCAGACCAGCCAGCCCCTCGCCCCAGGCCCCCACACCGCTGACCTTGCTCCTCATCTGCCCCGAGGTGGACACCTTCCGGATGAGCTTGTGGGAACTGTCCTCCTGCTCGCCCTCGCTGTCAGACGACTCCTCGCCACCCGCCTCAGGTGAGATGGGTGACAGCTTGTCCGAGTCCAGGGATGACACCGATTCCCGGGTCTTCCTCAGGAACAGGTCCCCAGGCACCAGCTTCTCAGCCATCTTTCCACCGGGCTTGGCTCAGGGCTCCGCTGCCTCCTGTGACAGCCCTGAGAGGACAAGGACACATACGAGTGAAGGAAGAGACCTGAAAGGGCGTCCACAGCCCCTCATCTTCTGTGGCTTGGCCAGCGGGAGGTGCAATCCTGAAAATTGGGGGAGATGGTGCTTCCTCACCCAGGAATGCCCCTCGGAGTGGCTTCCTTGCAGGCAAAGTTTTCCTTCCTTGCCTTTTTTTTGGTGTCTCTTCCTCACCCTGCCTGGCATGCCAACGCCATCCCTCGCTCCACCGTGGGAGACGGCCCTGGCAGTGGGGTGCAGCTCCCCTGCCGCAGCCCCCGCTCCCGTGCCCATCCCGGGGTGCTGGGCTGCCCGCAGCGCCCGGGCTAGAGGGGGAGACTCCATGAAAAGCAGGAGCTGCCTCCCGCCATCCATCCGCCGCGCTCCGGCAGCCGGGCAGGGCTGGGAGCATCTCCCGGCCCCACGCCGGTGGGTCGCCGGTCCCCGGCAGGTGGCTGCGGGTGGGGTGGGATGGAGGGGGGGACGCGGGGCTCCCCGCATGCGGGGGCGGCCATCTCCCCACGGCATCCCTGCCCGCTCCGGGGGCTGCGGGCGGGCTGGGGGGGCACCTACCTGGGCGAGCGAGCTTGGCCGGCTGCAAGGCTGCCGTGCCCGGGCCGGGGGTGGCAGAGGGCACCCCACGGCACTGTGCCGGGCCCCACGCGGCTCCCGCGGGCCGGCTCCACCGGCCCCCCCCGCGGCTGCCGGCAAACGTGGTGCCGTCTCCCCGCGCAGCAACAAGCGTTTCGGGGCGGGGGGGGGGCGCGGCGGAGGAACCGAGAGCCACGCAGCGCTGCCGTCCTCCACCCCTCGCGGTCGCAGCCCCCCTCGCTGCGGGCCTCGCACCCCCCCTCCAACCTCGGGACTGCCGGGTCTCCGCCGAGCATCCCGCAGCACGCCCAGGAGCGGGGAGGCGGGCGGAGCGCTCCCCCCCCGCCCCGCGCACACACCTTGCACACCGCGAGCCGCCGCCGTCGCTTATGCAAGGTCGCTCTTCCTCCTGCCCCCGCCCGCCGCCCCGCAGCCCCCCCGGCCCCGCAGCGCGGCCCCGCCGGGATGTGCCTCTGCAGGCAGCCCCGGCCCTGCCCCTGCGCCGCAAGCCCCGGCCTGCTCCGGCGCGGCGGGCGCTGCTGCGCACCGCGGCACCGGCAGCCCACGCACGGCCCCGAGCACGCGGGCACGGGCGGGCACCCGCGCGGGCACGGGCGAGCACCCGCACCGCCGCCGTGCACATACGTGTGCAGCGCCCACGCGGGCACGGGAGAGCACAGGAACCACGCCGTGCACACACGTGTGCGCCATCCGGGTGCACACAGAGCAGCACGTGCAGGGGCATGGGTGGGCACATGCACGGCGGCCGTGCCCGTGTGTGTGAACGTGGGCACGCGTGCACGTATGTGTGCGTGGACATGGGTGAGGACGTGCGCCGCCACTGTGTGCATACGCGTGCACCACCCACACTGCAAGGCCATGCACATGGGTGGCATGCGCAAGTGTGCACATCATGGCCATGCACATCTGCGTGCACACGCCCACACGTACGTCGCTAGGCACAGCTCAGGCATGGGCATGCAAATGCACTGCTGCCATAAACATACATGTGCCCACACCCCTACAGGCACACGCGTGCACATGTACAGGCATGGGTGAGCACACGCACACTGCTGCCATGCACATATGTGTGCGCATGCCCACACACACAGGCATGCACACCCCAGGCACGGGGAAGCATGTGCATCACCTCCATGCCACCATACTTGCACATGGCCACACTTGCATGGTGTGGGTGAGCACATGCAATGACCCCTCCACACACATGTACACACACCCACACCTGCACACAAACTACATGAGCTGGCAACATGCACTTGCAGGCCAGAAAGCCAACCATGTCCTGGGTGCATCACCAGCAGTGTGACCAGCAGGTGAAGGGAGGGATTCTGCCCCTCTGTCCCCCTGGTCAGGCCCCCCTGGAGCTCTGTGTCCAACCCTGGGGTCCCCAGCACAAGGAGGACATGGACCTGTTGGAGCAGCTCCAGAGGAGCCACGGAAGTGGTTGCAGGGCTGGAACAGCTCTGCTGGGAGGAAAGGCTGAGAGAGTTGGGGTGTTCAGCCTGGAGAAGAGAAGCTCCGGGGAGACCTTATCGTGGCATTTCACTTTATAAAGGAGGTTTCTAAGAAAGACAGGGAGTTTTTACCAAGGCCTGTAGTGACAGGACAAGGGGCAACAGTTTTAAACTGAATGAGGGTAGGTGGTTTATGTTGGACATAAGGAAGAAATGTTGCGTGATGAGGGTGGTGAGACACTGGAACAGCCTGCCCAGAGAAGCTGTGGATGCCCCATCCCTGGAAGTGTTCAAGGCCAAGCTGGATGAGGCTTGGAGCAACTTCATGTAGTGAAAGATGTCCCTGCCCAATGCCAGGGGGTTGGACTAGATGGGCTTCAAAGGTCCCACTCCAAACCTTTCTGTGTTTCTATGGTTCACGTGCCTGCAGACACCCCACAAAGGTATATTTGTATAGGAACATGCTCCGGAGTGTGTGTATGGAGCTCACACGTGTATACACCTGGGGGTGTGCCCCCAAACACACTGCTAAGAGGGTCTGGCCCCACTTTCCAGCCCATGGTGTGCACAGAGCCCCAGGCCCACTGCCTGGGGTGCTGTGCCCCCTGTGCCAGCCCTCACCTGCTGCTGCTCTGGGACCCCCATGCTGTCAGCCAGCCAGGCCCAGAGTCCCACATCCCCCACACCGCAGCTCACACCCCATGGGCCATGCCCTGGGCCAGGGGCACTGGGGCTCCCTTGTCCCCCACCTCATGTGTGGCTTTGCCCTTCAGGCTGTAATAAGCAGATGGGGGCTGAGGGGAACGCTGTGGGGTTTGGACCTCCACAGTTTAGGACTCCTCATTTCCCATGTGGGGCAGGGGCAGGTGGTTTGGCTCTCATTGAAGCATCACTGCCCCGCATGTCCTCATCCTCCCCCAGCACCAGTAGTGCAGTATATGGGGGGGGGACAGACTAGGGATCTGTAAAATGGAGAGATTGTAGTGGAGGAGAGGCAGACAGCAAGGCCAGGGCTGCCCCGGCATGCCTGAGTCCTGCCCGCACCTCTGGGAGACCCACAAGCCCTGCATGCTACAGTGAGCCGGCTGGTCTGCAGCTCTGCTGGCGTCCCATGCAGGGATCCCCGGTATCCCCCCCACATCCAGCGTAGGCACTGAGGGCCCCAGTACCCAGCAGCCTGTTTGTGCCCCCCATGCCCTGGGTCCGTGGTCCAGGCTGGTGGTGGTGGGAACAGCATGTGGGGGCAGGCGGGTCTCAAACAGGCCATGGGGTACACAGTTGGGCTCGATGCTGTGGGTCTTGTCCAACCAAAAGGATTCTATGATTCTATGACACATACATGCATGCAACCCATTCCTGCAGTTATCAGTGCATATGGGCCTGCACAAGTGGCCCTGCCCACGCACACGTACACACCCATATGTGCACGCATTCACCCCTATGTGCTTACCTGCCTGCGTTAGCTCACCTGCATGCGCACACACACTTGTGCATGCATTCACATGTGCACATCACACGTGCGTGGACACATCCACCCGTGCAGTCACTCATCAGTGGTGCTTGTGCTCCTTCCTGTGCATGTGTGCTCACACGCATGGAGTGTAGTTACCTGTGCGTGCACGTGTGTTCACGTGTGTGCATGCATGTGCTTCCTTGTGTGCATGTTCAGTTGTGTGTGCTCATGTGCGCACGCGTTCACCTGTGTGTGCATGCGTTCACCTGTGTGCGCATGCGTTCAGCTGTGTGCACCAACCTGCATGTACCTGCATTCCCGCATGCAGCTGTGTGCTCCCTCAGCGTGCTTGCAGCTGTGCGCCTACATGCTCCCACATGCATGCATGCATTTACCCCAGTGTTTGCTCACATGCATTCACATACACTGACCCTGTGCACATGCTCACATGCATTCACATACACTGACCCTGTGCACATGCTCACATGCAAGCATCCTTCCGTGTTTCCATGCCAACATGTGTGTGCATACACATGTGCATGCACCCACCACTGCATGCCCGTGCCCACCCACATGTGTGTGTGCTCACACACCTGCACTCACACCCCCACGTGTCCCTGTGCGCACTCCCACCCCCGTGTGCACGTGCTCACACACAAGTGCTGGTGCCGTCCAGCTGCCAGCGCTGCCCTTGCACCTTGCCCTTGCGTGCTGCCCTGGCATGGAGAGAGCGTGCCAGGCCCTGCCCTGTGGTGCCCAGCTGGCTCGCAGAGGCCATGGCAAGCACATCTGGCTAGCAAGGGGACGGTGGCTGTGCCCATCCACACCTCCCTGCAGTGCCCAGCTGAATCAGGGCACCCCAGAGCCAGCCCAGCACCAGCAGCACTGCACCATCCCCAGGCATTGCCATCCCCGCTGTGTCAGCCTCTCCTCGGTGCCACCCCAAATGTTCTCGCAGCAATGCCGTGGTGTGAGTGCCAGGGACAATGCTAAAACTGTCACCCAAGTGCTGTCCCCCGTCCATGTGCCGCTGGGGAGGGGTCCAGACACTGCCCCCTTCCCTGGCCCAGCCCGGTAGCACCGGGTGCAGAGGATCCCCCTGCCCACGGCTGCACCCCACGAGCCTGCAGTGCCACGAGGGCACTCAGTGCCCAAGAGCTTGCCCCTCCCAGGGTGGGCACCTGCCACCCCCGCTGCCACAGGGACAAACCACACAAGACAGAACCTGGACAGATGTGCAGCTGCTGCTGCTCCTTTAGTGTGAGAGAGACACAACAGCACGCGGCGAGGCATGGGCACCGGCACACGCTGCTGGTGCGGTGATGAGCTGAGGGCTGCCAGCCCTCCCCACAGCAGCACATCCCCCAGCACCCAGTGGGTGCAGTCTTTGGTCCTCGTAGTGTCCTCGGGTGAGCACGGGGGTAGCTGAGATGGGAGGGATGCAGGGGACCCCACTGCTGCCGGGCACTGTCCCAGGGTAGGGTTAGGTAGGCGTGGGGTATAGTGTTCAATGGGCCGGGGAGGCCCATGCGTGGAGCAGCCCCGCAGGGCTGTGCGGTGCCAAGCGGGCAGGCGTGGGTGCTGCCTGCACCCTGGGGCTGCGCTGCCTGGCTGGGGTCACCCCTAAAAGGGCTCAGCCCACCCTGCCTCCCCAAAAGGCTTCCTCCCCCGCCCCAAGCTGCCGCTGGTTGCACGAAACCCCTGTGCAAAATCAGTGTCAAGGCACTTTCCTGTCCCATGAGGACAGACAGCGGTGGGGCGAGTGGATGACACAGGTTGAGGTCTAAGTGCTATCTGAGGCTGCTGCAGCACAGAGGAAGGGTGCAGGTAACCCATTTTGTTCTTAGCATGGTTTTTCCTCTATTAATTTCTCCTGGTGCCAGGGCAGAGGCTGGAGGCACAGGCTGGATGACACCGGGTATCCCTTTGCCCACAGAGCTGGTGGCAGGGGGTACCTGCAGCCCCTGGTCTACTGCTCCCAGCACCTCCTTCCCTGGCAGGGCACCATCCCTGGGCACCCAGCACCCACCTCAGCCCCCCATGGTGCCTCCAACTGGCGGGGAGCGGGTTAAGGACCTGCTGGCCACGGCCATTGTTTTGGACACAATGGAGAGGAAGAGGATGCCGGAGCCGAAATTCCTCCAGCTCCCACCGGACAGATGGACAGAGCCGGACAAATAGACAGGACAGAGGGCGAGGATGGTTTAACCCTTCCAGGCGCTGCGTGGGGTCGCCCCGAGGCAGCCAGGGGGATGCTGTGGGACAGGCACTGGTGTCCAGGACAAGGTGGAGGGACCCCTGTAGGCATACAGAGACCTCAGGGGGTGGCAGGATGCGTCCATCTGGTCCTGCTGGGCCGCAAGGTGCTGGGTAGCCACTGAGCCCATGGCACCTCTGCAGCACAAACCCCCCACCAGGGCCTGCACTGACACCCCCTCCCCTGCTTGGTACACTGGAAAAATAAATAAAAGGCAGGGGTTGGACAGACGGACAGACACAGCGAGACCCCCTGATGGGCCAGATCCACTTTGGAAGCAAGCTGGGGCCACAGCCAGGGTCCCGGGGGAGATTGGGTGGGGGGCTAGCAGCCCTTGGGGGTCTGGCCAAGGCTCTCACGCAGGCACCGGAGCTGCTCCTGGCCCAGTTTGATCTTCTCCTCCAGCTCCCGCTGCTCAGTGATGAGGGCCGACTTCATTTTGATGAAGTGCTGGTAGTCCTGGAGGTGCTCGGCGGGCAGGTACCGCGCCACCATGGCGCCCACCGCCTCCTCCCGCCGCCCCACGTGCTCCTTCAGCTCCTTGGCGTCCTCCAGCTGCGCCACCAGCAGCTGCTGCTTCTCCCGCAGGGCCAACTGTGGGCAAGACGGGCTGTGTTAGCGGGGGTCCCGCGCCCCAACGCCCCGCGAGCGGCCCTCTGCCCACCTTATCCTCGGCGGGGGCGTGCGGCCCCAGGCTGCCCAGCGCGGTCTCCACCCGGGCCAGGCGCCCCGAGAGGGAAAGCAGGAGGTTGACCACCTTGTCCAGGTCGCCCACAAAGAGGCGGTACTTGTCGAACTCCCCCGGGGTGCAGAGGGCTTGCAGACGGGTGGCCACGTCCTCGCCCAGCGCCCCGTTGGCGCTGATGTCCTCCTGCAGCCCGCGCTGCGCCTCCCGCAGCACCGCCAGCTTGCGGCTCAGGCTCTCGATCAGCTGCAGCTGTTGGAGAGAAGGGGTCAGAGCAACTGGGGCCACCCTCTGCTGGGACCAGGGCACTGGGACATGAGCGCAGGTGTGCCACACTGCATTGGGCCCCACAGACCACAAGCACCTGGTGATGCCCCTGGTGTCCACCAGCTACCGGCAATGCCCCCAGTCCCTGTGAGCATCTGGCAATGTCTCAGACCCCGTGAGCAAACAGCAATGCCCCAGTTCCCAGGAGCACCCAGTGACACCCCCAGTCCTCGCCAGCACCCAGAGATGCCCCTCATCCCTGTGAGTATCTGGCAATGCCCATGAGCATCCAGTGATGCCCCTGGTCCCCAACAGCATACAGTGACACTCCCAAGCCCCCACAAGCACCCGACAATGGCCTCACAGTCATCTGGCAGCATCCCAGCCCCTGTTAGCATCCAGCAATGTCCCTGGTCTCTGTAAGCACCTGGTGATGTCCCTGGTCCCCATGAGCATCCAGCAACGTCCCCAGTTCCCACGAGCACCTGGCGATGGCAGTGGGGAACCCCAAGGGCATCAACCCAGAAGTGCCCACTTTACCTTCTTCTCCACTAGCTCGTGGTCCACCTCCTCCTCCTCATCCTCTGAGCTCCGCTCCACCACCTCGGGCAGCTCCTTCACCTTGCTGAGGGGCTCGGCTTTGCCCGCTGCTGTGCCGTAATACGTCGGGTAGGAGGTGGAGCTGGCAGTGCTCCCAGGGGGTGGTGAGATGGGCTCGAAGCCCTGCCTGCGGGGACAGGGGCTCAGCGTCAGGTGGTGGGTGCAGCCTGTCCCTGGCACACTGCCCAGTGCCACACCAGCCCTACCTGTCCTGCGCCAGAGCCTCCAGGTGCCAGTCCTTCTGCAAACGCTCCCGCCAGGGCTGCCGCTCCCCTGCCACCAGCAGCTCACCCACCACCTCGGTGCCGGTGCTGCGGGGAGCCGGGGGGGCCAGGATGCCGGCCAGGGAGCTGTCCCTGCCTGCCACGTCCCACAGCAGCTCCTCCGAGTCCATGCGGCGGGGCTGGGGCCGGCCCCCCTGGCAGCTCGGCCCCTCCGCTGCTCCAGGGCTGGGCTTGGACAGCTCTGAGGTGGCGGGGCTGGGGCCACCATGCAGGAGCATGGAGCACTCACCCCCGCTGTGGGGCCCAGCCCATCCCTGCTCCTGGTTCTGGCCGAGCCTTTGGGGCTGATCTTCCATCTCCCAGGGGTGCTTCGCCTTTGGTCGCTCCTCCCCGGCCCCCATCGCCCTGCTGACACACACCCGGGGAACCCACATCAGCTCCCATGCCCACCCGTGGGGGATGGCGACACACAGGGCCACATCCACCCCCATGGAAAGAGGTCAGGGACAGCCCCCACCCCAGAAACCACCCCGGCCTGGCGCAGGGGGTGGATTAGGATGCTCTGACACAGGGTTCAAAGGGCCACGTATCCTCAAAAGCCACCCAGTGTCCAGGCTGTGCCCACAGCCCTGGACCCAGCCCCATGCCATGGTGGCACTTGCCTGCAAATCTCAGTGCTGCCAGTATCAGGCTCGGGTGTCCTGCGGAGCGATCCAGGAGGCTCAGGTCGGGGCCAGGCACCTGGCAGGGCAGGGGGGCGAGCGGCGTGTCCCCGGGTCCAGCCCCCCTGCTCCCCGGTGAGGCTCTGTGACCGCTCGCGCGTGGCCTCGGCAATGCTGCGTGTTGGCACCGGGGCGGCGGCGAAAGCAGAGCTGTGCCCGGAACCATCTGGCAGGCGCTGGGACATCCGGCGCTGCCTGTACTTCTCCCAGTTCGGGGGAGGTGGGCGAGGAGGTGGGGGACCCTTCTTTTTGGGGACATCAGGGGGGTCCAGCTTGCCACGCAGAACGTCCCTCCGGTCACGGCCCCGGGGGCTGGCAGGCTCCAGGTTGAGGTGGCTCTCAGAGAAGGCTCTGCCCCGCAGCGGGCGGTGCAGGAGGTCCGGGGGGCTCTCGGGGGAGCGGGGCAGGCGGTCGCCATCCCATGAGAGATCATGCGTGGACGTGGCCCGGTAGCAGGGTGGCCACTCCGGCTCGGTGCTCTCAAAGCAGGGGCGGAATGGGCCGAGCCTTGGGAAGCCCGGTTGATAGCGGGAGAGCTCGCTGGGGAGAGAACAGGGCATCCATGCCCCCCAGACAGTCACCCCCTGGCAGCTCATGTCCACCCCTGCCTCAGTTTCCCCAGCTGGCGTCATCCAGCACCACTGGCAGGGAAAGCCTCAGCTCTCCTGGTGCCCCTGTGCTGGGCACAGTTCCCCAGAGATGCCCCAGCTCCCTGGGGATGGGTGAGGAGGGAACGACCCCTCCCTGCCATGGGCACCCTCTGGGTCTCCCAGGCCCTGCTCACCCCAGGGGGCACAGGCTCTCGCTTCGCAATGCACAGCAGGGCTGTGGCAAGGGCATTACAGGTGGTGCTTTATACATCACCAAACAAAATCACAGTGGTCCCCACCTCCCTGGCAGAGGACCCCACTGAGCAGCATGCACGTCCCGGCACCCTGGCACCCGGCATGGGCTCACCTGATGGACTGGCTGGATTTCCTGGTTATTGCCGGTGGTTCCCAGTCGTCCAGAGGAAATTCCTGCACGGGGGAAGGAGGGAGAGTGTGAAAATAGGGTCAGCATCCCGCTCCCCAGCACGCCACAGTCCATCCCTGTCCAGGCTCAGTAGGCATGCAGGGGGTCTGCAGGGCTCCCTGTGGGCACAGCACCCCCTACCCCAACCCAGGCACGCTCCAGGGGTGCAGGATGGTGCCAGTGCTGCCCCCCAGCACAGTCCCAGGGTGGTCACTCACCGGGGCGAAAGGTCTCCGGGGGGGCCAGGCGTCGCTCTCCTCCCGCCCAGGGCGAGGGGCTGGGCAGCAGCAGTCAGGGCAGCGTGCCCAGGGCTGAGGGTGGCAGCGGCAGGCACGGCCGTGGGGCAGCAGTGGAGGGCACAGGTCCCCTCCGCAGTAGCGGCAGGGCTCGGGGCGCAGGGGAACCCCATAGGGGTAGGAGAAGCCCCGCAGGTACTCCAGCTCCCCCGGCCTCCCCAGCGGCTTGTAGCAGGGGGGCTGCTCCCGGCAGCACTCGGTGTAGTGGCCAGCAGAGCTGGGGCAGCCAGGTGAGGGGGGGCCATAGGGCTGGTCCACAGAGAGACGGCGGGTGTCCCGGCGCTCGGGGCCGGGGGGCTGGAAGGCACTGGGATCCCTTGCCGGTGGCTTGCTGTGCCGGGGCGGTGTCGGCCGGCTGCTCTCCTCAAAGAACCGACGGCGGTCAGCAAAGGGCAGCAGGACGGCCTCATCGCTGCCCCGTGCTGGGGAACTGGGGGCCACTGGGCCCTGCCCATAGCCCTCCAGCTCACCAGGGCTGGGCGAGCGCTGTGGCTGTAGCTTGCGCTCTGGGGACCAGCGCCAGCGGCCCCGGACCATCGGCACCGCCCGGTCGGGGGACGGGGCCCCTTTGGGGACTGGCAGTGGGTCAGGGGTGGGTATGCCCCGGTCCCCAGAGCAGCCAGGGTTCCTGCTGTCATCGCTCAGTGCAGGGCTGAGGCACTTGGCTGGGGTGTGGGGTCTCTCAGCGGGCACACCGCCCTCGGGGGGCTCCTCCTCCACCGGCTCCTCGCCAGGCGGCGGGGCGCCGGGACCCCGGCTCTTCTGCAGCTGGGCCTTGCGTCTCTGGATCTCGTTGCGCAGGCTGGTGGCGAAGCGGTCGCTGCGGCGGCGCATCTGAGCGGAGCGGTGGGGAGGACCTGCAGCCCGGCGGCCCCCCGCCCGGCTCTCCTCCTCCGCCGGCCCCTCGGTGCCATGTGGTGGGTTGGCCCCTGGCCCATCCTGCCCGCAGGCTTGCTGCAGCTCGGGGCAGCAGTGGTAGGGTGGCAGGCGGCAGCACGGCTCTGGGCAGAGCGGGGGGTCCTGGGCAGCCCCTGCAGCCCCTGGCCGGCTGCCCTCAGGGTGAAGTGGAGAGAGGGTCCAGTGGTGCCCGTTGGGGGCCGGTGAGGCTCGGCCGCTGCCAGTGCCCACCTTGAGGGAGCGGAGCTGGGAGGCCAGCAGCTGCTCGGGAGCACTGTGCCGGTGTACTGTGTGGCCCTTGAGCGGGGAGAGCAAAGGGTTGTCACCTGCCGCCATGGCATCCGGCACTCGATGCACGCTGCCATCCGGGTACAGCCGGTTGCCAGGCTCTGTGCTCTCCCCCAGGAGCGGCTCAGCCTGGCACCGGTCCGGGTGGGAGCTCAGCATGTAATACTGGTCGGCAGAGAGACGATCCTTCATGGAGTACAGCACCGGCGTCCTCCTGCCCGCCGCCTCTGCCTCCCTGTCCTGCTGGCAGAGGAAGGTGTCGGAGATCCACCGGCCCTTGGCGTGCAGCATGTCCACCGACACCGATGCCCGGTGCCTGTCCCCTCCGCTGGCTGGGGCTGCTCGCAGGCTGTCCCTCCTGACAGGGGGCTGGGGGGGCACGGGCGCCCGCCAGGCCTCTGGGTGTTGGCTGGCAGGTGGCTCGGCCCCCGTGGTCAGGTAGCGCCCGTCGGGGGGCTTGCAGAGGCCTTGGAGGCTGGAGTCGGCAGAGGCGGCCTCCTCGGGGCGGAGGGACAGAGCGCAGTCAGAGGCGATGGAGCTGGCGGAGAAGGAGCTGTAGGCTGAGTCCCGCTTGCTGTGGTACATGCCCTGGTCAACGGGTGAGGGGTCCCCTTCATAGTAGGCCTGGCCAGGCTGGTCCAGGCTCTCCATGCTCCCGATGGAGCTGCTCCGGTCAGTGCTGCAGTGCCGGGACAGCGGGTTCCACTGCAGGGACAGCTCGCTGCTGCCCGGCCCCACGCCGGTGTTAGGGGTGCCCGCCACCCCCCGCCCAGCTCCCCGCCAGCCCCTCCGATGGGCACGAGATCACGGACGGCCAACACCTCCCTCCACATACACCCCTCCCAGGACAGAGGGGCATGGGCTGGAACAGCCCCAACTTGCCCTTCACCCCCAGGTTTGGGCGCAGCACCAGGGCTGCCCTGGCACAGCCAGGGAGAGCAGGCACAGGGACACAGGGTGTGCACCGCTCTGGCCACTTGGGATGTGTCTGCTCTGGCGGGGGGACGCCGGGACTCAGCTCCTGGCCGGCTCGGCGGAGCCACCGCCCCTTCCTGCCGGCAGTGCCGAGTAAACAGGCAGGGGAAAGGGCAGCGGGCGACAGGACGTGTGGGGATGCCCAAGAGCGGTGTGGGACAGCCAAGTGAGCTCCCGCCCCGCGCCCCCTCCACCCCAACTCAAGCGGGCGCCTCGTCTGCCCCCTCCTCTCGTGCGGTCCCATGGGTGCCCTCAGGGTGGGTCGGGGGTCTCACCTGACATCACACCCTGAGGGCCAGGAGAGGCTGAAGGCGTCAGCAGGGCAGTGCATGGCAGGGGCGTCGGGGCGGCTTTCGGCAAGTTTGGCCACGTGCCAGGAATGGGGCCGGAGAACGGGCACGCTCCTCCTGCCAAGAGCAACAGCGGGAGAGGACAAGAATGGGGAGGAAGCCGGGCCGAGGAACCGGGGCTGAAGTCACTTCCTACGAGGCTTCCTGTCCCCCTCAGGCCAGCGCCCGCCCGAGGGGGACGGCAGCGAGGAGGGTCCAGCCCTGCCAGCACCCGGCGCGGGCAGGGGGATCTCACAGCTCTCCCTGGCTGCTGGGGCTCCCCTGCCTGCAGTGTCCCTGCTACCAGCAACAAGAAGGGACCAAGGACATGGCCCTAGTGCAGCCCATGGACAATGCCCCAGCAGGCCAAGGGTCTCTGCCAGGACTGGAGCAGCTCGGCAGGCATGTCAAGGGACCCTGAGGCCACATCTGTGTCCCCACCACAAGCCTGACCTTCCCCCCTTGTCCCTCAGCATTTACAGCAAGCACCAGCCACATCACATCCTCCGGAAGGGGTCTTGTGTCAGGCCCCGTCCCACCCCCTGTGCCAGACAGCCATGGGGGTCTCCAGTCCTACCAGTGCATGCAGGCGGCGATGTCCTGTGCCACCACACAGACATGTAGGCAGATGCCACCTCCTGTACCCCCCAAGTGTCCAGTGCTGCCCCAGCATCCATCAGGTCAGCAGAGAGGGTGGCAGGGATGAGCTGTGAGGTCAGCACAGGGATCCCTCCCCACCCAGAGCCCCCAAACTCACCATGGATGCTGCTGAGCCCCAGCACAGCTCCGTGGCACCCCCTGCCCTGTGGGCAGTGCCCCAGGCTGCCCCAGCCCCTGGGTGCTGCCGGAGCTGGAGCCGCGTCAGGATGCAGCCAGGGAGTGGATGCGGGTCAGGGAGGAGGGGATGACTGCAGCACCCGGCCCTGCCTCTCCTTCCTTTCCCAGGCAGGCAGCAGGCAGGCAGGCAGGAAGGGAGAGGAGCGGCCACGCTACAAGATACCGCCCAGCAAAAGGAGGTGTTGAGCCCGCCACACTGCCCCGGCTCTGCTGGCAGCACACTGGGCTGGGGAACCCCCCACCGCGGGGTGCTGGGCAGCCATGGTGGGGCTGACCCCTGCCCTGTCTGAGCACGGGGCAGCTCCAGGCTGGAGACGGGCACTGCCAGGCTCCCACCAGTCCTCCAACCGGGCGATGCCCCCCAGCCTTGGCACCACCACCCCCCTACCCGCAGCGCTGCCAACCTGCGGACGATCATCTTCAGGGTG
This sequence comes from Patagioenas fasciata, assembly GCF_037038585.1. NCBI lineage: Eukaryota > Metazoa > Chordata > Aves > Columbiformes > Columbidae > Patagioenas > Patagioenas fasciata. Next base: position 6,002,565 of record NC_092530.1, read on the forward strand.
CGGTAGGAGCCCTTGATGAGGATCAGGGCCTCCTGGCGGGACCCATACAGTGGTGTCCCGCTGATGTTCACCAGCTCATCGCCCGGCTGCAGCCGGCGGGACAGCGCAGCTTTGCCCCCGTCCTCCACCTGGGTGACAGAGCGGGGTGTCAGGGAGATAGCAGCCCCCCAGAACACCCCAGGGGGTGTGCCACTGCCTTTGGGTGCCAGAAAGACACTTCAGAAAGGGGTGCCTGCACCCCAGGAACCGCAGAGGGATCTGCGGCGCCAGGCTCCCTCCTTGCCCCAGTCACATGAATTTCTGAGCAAGGAAAGGGCATAAGGGAGGAGGAGAAGAAAAATGTCCCATCCCAGCAGATTCCCCCGCAGGCATGGGCAGCACAAGGGCCCTTTGTCCGCCACAGATGCCAGCCCCCGGCTGCTGCTCCCAGCCCCACGTTGGCCCTGCCCAGGCACCCGTGATTATTCCGATGCCCGAAGGACGCCGTCACATCGTGTAGGCCCAGGAGACCCAACAGCTGGGGAACTGCTGAGCTGTGCCTGGCCCTGGCACACACCTACCCGACCCTGGCACCTATAGCTGAAATGAGCCTGGTGCCCCATAGCACCACAGCTTGGGAGGCACGGCGCCACAGCGCTGCTGACACAGAGGGGCCCCAGCCCACCCCCTCTGCCCCAGCAGGCAGGTGCAGTGCAGGCAGAGTGCCGGTGCTGGTGCCCATTCCTGCCCATCCTGCCGCTCCTAACGTCAGGGATCACCATGCCGTGCCCCTCACACTGCAGTGCTGGCAAATGAGCCTCGCTGCTGGGTTGCATGCTAGCAGCAGTACAGGACATGCAGAAACACAGCACAGGACATGCAGACACACAGCACAGGACATAGGGTGTCTTCTGCCGCCATACCTGGCACAGATGTGGACCCCGACCTGCCTGGATGCTACAGCCCCCCACAGGGTGACGGGCAGAGCTGGCCTGGCACCGTGCTGGGGCTCCTGTGACCAACCTGCCCACAGGCTCCTCACCCTGCCCTGCCGCTCCTAGCCCGGCAGAGAAACGACCTCTGCCCGCAGTACCCACAGCAATGACTCCACAGCCCAGCCTGGGTGGCAGCCAGGTCCCAGTGCCAGGGGGCACCCACGGCTCCCCAGCAGGCCGGCCACCACACATGTGCCCCCAGGCACCTTTTCCCAGCCCTGGTGCTGGGCAGGGCTCAGGGGGCATCCCCCTGCCTGTGGGTGACATGACACCCGCGGAGCCAGGCAGGGGCAGCCAGGCCTCCTGCCCAGCCCGGCACTGCCCCATGGCTCTGTCTGGCACCGCTGTGCCCAGGGCCTCACAGCCCTCCCGTTTTTTAGGGAACTGAGCATTGCAATGCCATGTCCAGGCTGAGGAAAGCATGATGCGCCTGCCTGTGCGGGCAGGGGGCCCTGGCAGGGGGCTCTAGCTGGCTGCAAGGGCTCCTAGTCCCACCATGCACTCGCTGGAGCACCTGGGTTTAACCCCTGCCACGCAGGCAGCTCCAGCAGAGCAGGCACCCAGAGCAGGCTGCACCTTCACCCCAGTCCTCTGCCCGGCCAGATGCCCACTCCATCCTGCCCCGTGTCCACGGGGCTGAGTCAGCGGTAACAGGTCATCCTCCCCTGAGCTGTGCTGCTCTCTGGGCCACTGCGTGTGCCGGGACGGACATGGCTCAGCCCTGGCATCACTCACAAAAAGCTAAATGTGGCACAAACAGTCCCTTGTTTTGCCTTCACCACCAGTGAACTCAGTGCTGTCAGCCAAACCCTGCCGCTTGTCGCCCTGCCAGGCTGGGCCGGCACTGGTCATTTCTCTGACGTTCACTCTGGGCCCTAATGGTGGGCACCAGCTGGCTCACTGGAATATCCGCCGGCCCCAGGAGAGACTCGTCTTAGGAGTCACAGCCACGGCAGTGCCTGCCCTGTGCCCACCCCGGCCACGCTGACCTCCCTCCTTGCCCCTGATGTGCACAGGGGCCCAGCACCAGAGGGCACTCAGCAGCAGCCCCACGGACGGGCCGAAGCCCGGGCCAGTCCCGCCACGGGACTCCGCCACAGGAAGGGATCCCACCCGGAGTGGCTCAGAGATCAAGCTGTCTCACCGAGCACCGGGACCCCCTTCCCCTTTCCGGCGCAGGACGCGGGGCCCCCCGCACCGCAGGCGGGACTGCCCTCCCCGCACGGGCCGGCACGCACACACCTCGGCAGAGCCGCCCCAGGGGACCCTCCCCTGAATGCACAGAGCGCTGGAACAAGCCCCCTTTGTCTGCACGGCACACGCGGCAGCGGCGGCCCGGCCGGGGGAGCGCGGAGGCCGGCCCGCCCTGGCCCGCAAGGACCGCCCCCCCGCCATCAGCAGCGGTGGGGAACATCCTCTGGCCCCCCATCCCCTCCTCCAAAAGTCGGCGGACCCAGCGGGACCCACCGCTCCGAGGCCCGGCAGCGCCCCCCCGCCCCGGCTCCCAGCAGGGCCCCGGCTCCCGCCCGCCGGCGGTGCCACCCCGGCCGCAGGGCAGGGACCGGAGCCACTTTTCCAGCTCCCCCAGCCAGACCACGCTGCCCGCGTCCCGGCGCAGGGCGTGGAGGGCCCCGGGGCGCAGCCAGCCCGGCTCAGGGCAGGGAGGCAGCCCCGGGGCCGCGACAGAGCCCGACCCGCCAGCACCCTGGCCCCGACAGGTCGGTGGCACTGAGCGGGCAGGCAGCCAAGCCGTCCGGTGACAGAGGCTCGGCCGGGCTCCGCGGGGGGCCGGGGTGCTGGTGCACCCCCGGCTGCTGCCCGGCCCCCAGCGGGTTTCCCAGGAGGGCGATGCCCCGGCGGGGCCACGGGAATCGGTGACCCCTGCGTGGCGGGGCGTCGTGGCCGTGGGTCCGGACCCTCGCTCTCCCGGTTCCCGGCTGCAAAAGGTTCCTGGCTCGACACCACAGTCCGACACCAGTCCCCTGACTCGGGGACGGCCCTGCCCAGGAGTTTCGGGGGTGCCGGGACACGGCAGACTGGTCCCCCCCGAGTGGCACCCAACGTCCCCTCAGACGCCGGTCCCCGGGTTACCAGTGGGCGCGGCACCATGGGTGGGCAGACGAAGGGGGGACTTCCCCCCCCGGCTGCGCCCCGCGGGACGGGACCGACAGGGACGTGGGGGCCGCCCCCGCCGCCAGCCCAACGGATGTGCCAGAGGAATTTCTTCCTGCCGCCGGGCCTGGGCTGCCCCTCCGCCCCCACAGCCCCGCTCCCACTCTCCCCCGCGGCTCGGGGTGGCGGATCGCGGGGGAACGCGGGAACGAGCGGCTGCCACGGGCCCGCCCCGCCGAGATACGCGACCCCACGGCCGGGACTCCCCGCGCCCCCAGCGCCGTCGCGCACCGCGCGTCCCCCCCGTCCCGGGTCCCCCCCCTCCCGCGCCCCGCCACGGGTTGGAGGCCCCTCGCGGGATGATGCCGCGGAGCCCCCGCGGGACCGCGTCCGGCGACGCCTACCTTGGAGACGATGAGGGGCTCGCCGTGCTCCAGCCCGCCGCGCAGCGTGAAGCCCCAGGGCGCGCCCCCCTGCAGCTGCACATGCACGTACTGGGGGGCGCCGGGCCGGCCTTCGGCCCGCTCCATGGCCGCTACCGCCCCATCCCGGCCCGGCCCGGCCCGGCCCCGCACCGCGGAGGAAATGACACCCCCGCCCGCCCGGGCAGAGCGGCGGGGAGCCGAGCGGCGGGGCGGGGCCGGTCCGGCACCGGGGCTGCTCCGCCGCCGCCAATGAGGAGCGGGGGGACGGCGGCGATCGGCTCGGCTCGGCGCGGCACAGCTCGGCTTGGCTGGCTAGGCATGGCACGACTCAGCTCAACATGCCGTGGCATAGCTTGGTTCAGCTCAGCATGGCACAGCTCGGCTCAGCCCAGCACAGCATGGCATAGCACAACACAGCTCAGTTTGGCATGGCTCGGTTTGGCTCAGCTAGGCACAACACGGCTCAGCACAGCATGACACAGCTCAGCTCAGCACAGCACAGCATGCAATGGCTCAGCATAACATGGCACAGCTTGGCTCAGCCCAGTTCAGCACAGCTCAGCTCTGAACAACTCAGCTCAGCATGGCATGGCACGGCTCAACTGGGCATGGCATGGCTCAGCAGACAATAGCACAGCACCATGCTACTCAGCTCAACTGAGCTTGGCTTGGCAGAGCTCAGCCCAGCCCATGGACCTGTACTGAGTTGCTTGGCTCAGCTTGGCACGGCCCAGCCAGCATGGTTTGACTCAGTCTGGCTCAGCCCAGCATGGCATGACATGGAGGACAAGAAGGCCAGCATGGGTTGCCTGGCCCAGCACAGCTCAACCAGACGTAGTTCAGTGCAGCTCAGCTAGGTTGATGTGTTCTGCCTAGGCTGAACTCAGCATGGCGCAACATGGGGCTGGCACAGTTCAGTTTGGTTCACTACGGCATGGCCAAGGGCCTGACCTGGTGTGGCTTCACTTGGCCTGGCCCAGTTTTACTCAGTGCAGTTCAGCTTGGGTTGACATGGACAAGCAGGGCTGGCACGGTTCAGCTTAGCATAGCATGACTGAGCTTGGCCTGGCGCGGTTCACCACAGCATGGCCCGGTTTGGCACAGCATCATTAGTGTCAGTTTGGCACAGCTCAGCCCAGCACAGCTCAGCTTGGCAGAGCTCAGTTCAGCACAGCAGCGCAGCGTGGCCAGCGTTTTGGCAGCGTGCATGTGGGTACGAGGGGTGCCTGCTCAGGTGGCGGTGGAGTGTTGCAGCACCTGCTGCAGTTCCTCAGGGCAGGCGGCTCCCTGCACAACCCCACCCTGGCAAACACGCTGGCGCCCTGAGCCCCGCTGCGTGCACTGCCAGCTCCCGTAGGGCCTGCGTGCTCCAGCCCCCAGCCTGTCCTGCTGCGCTCCCTGGGGCGTGTGTGGCAGTATGGCTGCACTTCACCTCCGTCTTTCCCCCACCAGGTCCAGGAGGGGCTGTGGTCCCCACTTTGGAGAAACTGAGGCAGGGGAAGGAGGCAGTTGGGGTCAGTGGGAGAGAGCAGCGCTGGTTCCCGGGAGAGCCCAGAGCCCCTGCTCCTCCCCTTCCCGCCCGGGGCCCCGGCTCTTACTCATCTCCTTCCAGACACAGCCGGGCCGGAAAGCTCAGCGCTGCCAGCACCGCCCGCGGCCCCGGCTGCCTGCGGGCTGGGCGGGCGCAGCGCTGCGGCCCGGGAGGGTGGGCTGGCTGTGCCAGGCTGGTGAGCAGCCCCCGGGTTGCTCAGTCCCGCCACAGGAGGGGTCCTTCCAGTTTCTCTCAGCAGCCCCCATTCCCTGGCACCTGCCTTGAACGCTGTCTGCGCCCTGCCAAGCTCAGCTGCAGGCAGCCCAGTACATGTGCATAGTCCCGGTGCTGTGCTGTCCCAGGGCACAGGGATGGGGCAGTCCCCGGGCTGTTTGTGGTGCTGGAGCCCACCCAGCAGCGATGCATTGCCCCTCTCACACAGCCTCAACGTGTCCTGCCTCTCCTGCTCTCCCCCATGGCTTTGCTGCCCCCTTCGCTGTGACCCCCACTCACAGATGGCTCCTGCCATGCCTGGACTTTTCCCAGCCTCTGCCAGGCTCAGCTGCTCCCATGCCCTTTCCCAAATGAGTAACCAGGGCTGTCCACCCAGGCGTGAGGGCTCTGTGCCCTGGCTTGTCACGTGGCCCCACACCCCATTAAACACCCTAACTTCCCTGCCGCCGGCACCGCCCCCCCCCCCAGCCCTCCCAGCCCTTACTGGTGTGCCTTACAGCTGGCAAGGCACCAACGCACCCCTGCAGCTCCCCCCATGTCCCTTTGCCCACACCAGCGGTTCCCAGCCAGAGCGGCCACCCCCAGCCCTCTCCATCCTGTCAGGAAAGCAGCAGTGCCCCAGCTCAGCACCATGTCAGGCACTCTGCCAGGGGCATGTGCCACAGCTGCCTGCATCCTGCTTAGTGGTGCACCCGTGGAGCCTGCCTCCAGCAAGTGTCACGAAGCCACAGAGCGGCACCAGCGCTGGGGGGACAACGCCCTCTGTAAGGGCAATGCCTCAAATGACCTCTGCCGGTGAGAGGGTGGGCATCAGCCTTGCAACCCCTCAGCCTTGGGCACGTGCTGGTGAAAAGACCTTGGAGCCAGAACGGCCAAGCCTGGTGAAGCTGCTGCCACGGTGATGCCCACAGCTTGGGTACCACCCGCTGACCCAGCCGTGCTCCGTGCCCCAGGCTCTGGGTCACTCTGCCCACTCGTGTGTCTCAGTGCCACAGGCCCTGGGCTCGATGCTCATCTCTCAGCTGGGGAAAGTGAGGCGCAGGGCAGCCTGGCTGTTCTGTGGGGGAGGTCTGGGAGCAGACCCCAGGCTCTGTGCCTCCTCTGGGCAGTGTGTACCAGCTGGCAGCGATGGGCACCAAGTCCACTGCTAGAGGGTTGGCACAGGGCAGGGGGGAAGTGGAGGGGCTCTTAGTGAAGTGGAGCACCCTGCCTGGCTCCAACCCCCTCCCCTGGGACCCGGGGAGCGCCTGGCCCTTTAACCCCTGATTGGGGCTATGCCTTTAAAACGGGCCCCGGGGCGGGGGCTCTCACCCCGCAGGAGGAGGAGGCTGGCCAGGAGCAGGTGGCCTGAGTGAGCTGGACCTTCCCACCCCACTTCACCCCCCCCCTACCTCCACCACACTCTCTTCTCCCCTGCCCTGGCACTTTTCTAGTACCTGTAGCCAGGCTTGTGTCTGGCTGGCTTTGCCCCTGGTCTGGGTTTTAGTCTGGAATTTGCACCTCTTTTTGCATGTAGTGTGCCCCTGCCCCCTCCCATCTTTCAGTTCCTGTGCCAAGCAGAAGCAGCTGGCATGGCAGCCCTGGTTTGATAGTGGCTGCAGGACACTGAGGTCTCCTTTTGTTGGTGCCTGCGACCAGCTCTGCCTCACCAGGGGGAAGTATGACTGCAAGCTTCCCCTGATCCCGCCAGCGGCCAGCGCCACCTCACCCCGCTCACCCCCTCCACACACCTACCATGGCTTTGCTCCAGCCCTTCACCAGCCTTCTCCTCCTCTTCACTCTGTCCCTTTCCTGGGCTGCAAACCAGTCCCTGCTGCCCCCCAGCTCCCTGCCCGCCATCCCCCCGCTGCCGCTCCTGCAGGCCCTGCAAGTGCGGGCACCAGGCAGCCAGGGCTGGCGAGCGGGGCCAGCAAGCGGGCAACCCCTGCGCTACATGCTGAACCTGTACCGGCGTGCCACCGACCGCGAAGGGCGACCCCGCCATGGCCGCAGCCTGGGCACCAACACCATCCGCCTGGTCCGGGCCAGTTCCCCGGGGGGCCAGCCCTGGGCAGGTAAGGAGCGGGTGGGCACCAAGGGCAGTGCAGGCGTTAGTGGAGCCAGTGGGGTGGGATTGAGCCTTGGAGGGTCTCTGCATCCTTCTCCCCTTTACTGTGTTCTGGCCAGAGCTGGCATGTCCTGTGCCCTGCAAGGCTGCCCTTGGCCTTGGGGTCCCCCTTGGTGGGGGCTCCGGCCCTCCCTGCCCTGGGGATGAGACAGGCCCTGTGTGCCCTGTTCCCCTTCCCATCCTGCCCAATGCTGTGCCATGCCAGTGGTGTTGGTGTGGAGGATGGGAATTGTCCCAGTCACTCTTTGCCATTCACCCAGTGGTGAGCAGCTGCTGTTTGCCAAGGCTCCTGCCTTGTGCCGGGGCAGCTGGCTGTCATGGGCTGTTGGGGTGGCAGTGACACAGGCTCTGCTGCATTGTGTGGGGCTGCAGCAGCACCCTGGGAGAGGGTTGCACTGGTGTGGCATCCGCTATGCTGTACTGGGGGGACACTGACTGCTGCTTCCCCACAGGTCGCTGGTACGTGCAGCCCCTCACCTACCGCCTGCAGGGCCAGCCCAAGGCTGAACAGCTCCTCCGAGCTGCTGTGGTCTACCTGCCCAACCTGCCGCTGCCCCACGGCCGCCTCCTGTGCACCCTGGAGCTGGCAGCCACCGGTGAGGGGCCCGGGGTGCTGCTCAGCCCTGCCGCCCGCCCCCGCCATGGCTGGGCTGAAGTGGATGTCACTCCTTACCTGGTGCCAGGGAATGGCAACACAGGGAGCCTGGTCCTGCGGCATGTCTGTGTGCATGCCGGCCGGGTGGGGGGCCACGACACCCCAACGGCCCCCAGCCACCCCTTCCTCCTCCTCTACCTCAATGACACCCAGACTGGGCTGGCACCACCGGCAGCAGAGCCCCACCGGCACCGGCGCGACACAGGGACACTGGCCCATGACTTGTCCAGCTACCTGCGGGAGCAGGGAGGGGAGAAGAGTGACTGCTCCCTGCGCCCCTTCCCTGTCAGTTTTGCCCAACTGGGCTGGGACCACTGGATCATTGCTCCCCACCGCTACAACCCGCGCTACTGCAAGGGTGCCTGTCCCCGCCTGCTCCGCTATGACTACCATGCGCCCAACCACGCTGTGGTGCAGAGCTTCGTCCATCAGCTGGTGGATGCCAACGTGCCCCGGCCTTCCTGCGTCCCCTACCGCTACAGCCCCATCAGCGTCCTCATGATCGAGCGCGACGGTGGCATCCTCTACAAGGAGTATGAGAACATGATTGCAGAGTCCTGCACCTGCCGGTAACGCCTGCTGCCCCAGCACGTCACCCCCAGGCTCTGCCTGTCCCTGCTGGATTTGGACTTCAGGGTTTGTCTTGCTCTGCCTGGCGTGGGTCTGTCCCCCCTCCCCGTGCAGCACTGCTCTGCCGGAAGGTTTTACGATGGCATTTTTATGTAAATTGTGGGTTTTTAAAGGCAGGAGCCTGTGCTGGGGCAGTTGCCCTGTGGCATCTGTCCTTCCTGTAGCTCCGTGGCCACTGCCTGTTTTTGGGGGGTGGAGGGGCTTGGCTGATGCCAAGATGCTCCCAGAGAAGAGCGGGCTCCCTGGACTGGAGCACAAAGCTCTTAGCGGGTGGTGTGGGGTCTCCTGGTGGAGCTAGGGCAGGAAGGGTTGAGCGTTCCAGGTGTCCCTGTGCTTGGCACCCAGCTGGTGCCATCGCTGTCTGGAGCACCCCTGCCTGTGGGATCCGTTCCCAGCTCACATGCACCCCATTCTGTCTAGTCCTGGCTGTGGTGGTGTTGCACCAGGCTTGGAATTGGGCTGGGGAGGGTGTAAGCCCCTCTCCTTCCCTGCAGTTCTGCTCTGGGGGAAGCTGTGAAAGCTGGAGGGACCCAGGCTGCCAGCTCTGCTCCCAGTACCGGGGGCCAGGCTGTGCCTGCTGCTTCCTTTGCCACCCCTGTCCTTCGCCTCCTTGGCTCACCCTCTAGCAAGGCTGGGGTCTCACCTTCTCCCAGGGGTCAGACCCCCAGCGTGGTGTCCCTCTGCCTTTCTGCACCCTTGCTGTCCCATGGGGCTCAGGCTCTGCTGGGCTCCTGGCCAGTCCCCGTTCCTGGAGGGGTTGGTCCTATTCCCAGCACCCCTGCTTTTCCTCTATTTATTGCTGACTGTGTAATTAAATAAATTGATGGATTTTGCTAAAGACCATCTTGGCCTGTTCTTGCTCTGTCCCTGGGGTACAGCAGGTGCCCCCTGGGACAGACTGGGGTAGACTGTCCCTGTGCAGGCACCCTTGTGCCTGCATTGGAGGGAGCAGGTGCTGCTCCCTGCTGTGTGCAGGGGGTAAATCCCAGCTGGTTCAAGCAGGAGCTGGGAGAAGAGGCTTCCATAGAGATACAGACCTTCCTTTGGGCAGGGGGGACAGATGGGGCTGCAGGCAGCTGCCCCAGTGAGGCTGAGGACAAGAAATGCCCCAGATCCCTCTATATGTGTGGCCATAGGGATGCAATGATCTGGGTCTCCCTGGGCTGTCTGTCACCCTGGCCAAGGCATTTGGCTGCCAGGATTATTTTGGGAGAGCGTCTACAGGCAAACCTGCCTGTTCCTGGGCGCAATGCCCAGTGTTTGCAAAGCTAGGACAAAGTTCCCTTTCTTTGAGCAGCAAGGCATGGGTAGCAGCTGTAATCCTTGTCCCGCAGTGTTTGGTGGCACTGCCACCTACTAGCTGGGTACTTCCTCTACATCCTCAGCTCATGACTCTTGTCTGGGTCTCATCTCTTGCGTTGCCTCCAGCTCCATGTAATTGCTGATCCAAGCTCCACGGGGATGTTTCAGCACTTCCCTCCTGTGGGCGTTTGCTGTGGGGCAGGGTGCTGCCAGCTCCCATCCTTCCTCTACCCGCCAACCCCAAAGTTTCCTCCCCATCCTGGCAGAGTGAGGAGCTGCAGAGCCCCAGGCTTCTCTCCTGCCCTTGTCCCTAACTGGCTGCATCCTGGCCACCTCCAGCCAGGAGGCTGTGTGGAAGCCCCTGGACCTGACCCCAGGGGGAATATTTTCCCTTGTCAATAATTAAGCATGTGGTGTTGACTCATCCAGGCAAGTGATGATGAAAGGCATGGCAGCTGGGCATGCCCCCAGCCCTGGGCACTGCTGGATGCTAGCGCCCAGTTCTGTCCCTGGCACGGACCATCACCCCAGGCTGCTGCAGGCACCACCCACACCTGCTGGGTGCCTCGAAACGGGCACTGGGGTTTGTCTGTGCCAGCCCTGTGTCCTTACATGCACCATGCCAGTGCGTTTTTGTACCCATTGTGCTGGAGCCCTTCCCTGCATACCCCCAGGTGCCGAGGGGCTGCCCCAGAAGCAGGGTCTCCTCTGCACAGCTGGGGGGCAGGTGCTGCCCAAGGCAAGGAGCAGCAGCAGTTCAGGGAACGAGCTGCTGTCCCCAGCTGACCTTGGCTCTGTGCCTGTGTCAGCGCTGGGGCTGCCCGAGCAGAGCTGGCTGGGAGTGTGCGGGGCCCCCAGCCTGGTGAATCTCAGGGTGAGGGGGTGCTCTTCCTGGGGGTTCCACAGTCGTGTGAGCCCCTTGGGCACAGCCTGGCACCCCGTTAGCACCAGCCCCACAGGGACCACCAGGGGCCTTGGTTTGGGAACAAAGAATCATTGAATCATTTTGACTGGAAGAGACCATCAGGATCATCGAGTCCAACCGTAACCCAACTCTAGCACCAAACCATGTCCCTAAGGGCCTCGTCTAAATGCCCTTTAAACCCCTCCAGGGGTGGTGACTCCACCACTGCCGTGGGCAGCCTGTTCCAATGCCCCACAGCCCTTTGGGGAAGAATTTTTTCCTAATATTCAATCTAAACCTTTCCTGGTGCAACTTGAAGCCATCTCCTCTCATCCTATCACTTGCAGCGTGGGAGAACAGACCAACACCCTCCATGCTCCAATCCCCTTTCATATAGTTGTAGAGAGTGAGAAGGTCTCCCCTCAGCTCCTGTTCTCCAGGCTGAACAGCCCCAGCTCCCTCAACCGCTCCTCATCACACTTGTGCTCCAGACCCTTCACCACCCTTGTCACCATCCTCTGCACTCTCTCTAGTATTTCAATGTCCTTCTTATGATGAGAGGCCCAAAATATGCCCCCATCCCGTGCTCTGGCAGGGATCTTGCAGTGCCTGTCAGGCTGCTGCCCATGCTGGGGGCTGCACTGTCCCGCTGCTCTTCCCTAGGGCATCCCTGCCCCCTCCTGTCCCGCTCCCAGCCCCTTCTCCTGCTCCAAACCCCATGCTGGGACTCTGCTCTGTTTCCACCGGGTCCCCATTCACTACCCCCTGCTGCCCCTCCCATGTGGGCACTGCCACCTCTCACAGCCCATCCTCTGGGGTGACACTGAGCAGGGAGGGGATGACCTGCCCTACACGGCCTGGCAGCATCAGGGCAAATCTGGGCTGGGCACGGTGTGGGGGCACCAGTGAAGAGCTCACCCAGCTGTGGGGCACAGCTGCCCCCCAGGCACCTGGGGGGCTGCAGCTGGAGGCAGACAGTGATGCCCAGGCACTGGGTGCCTTGCGAGTGCCCTGTGGATGCTTCGCAGAGGCACTGGCAGCGCCCAGCCGGGGTGGGAGGTGGTGACAAGGGGCTGTCCTGCCGTTCCGGGCCACTCAAATTGTGCAGGACAGTGACCAGGGAAGAGCAGTGCCCAGCAGAGACACCCGACAGCCAGAGTCAGCAGCACCATGGCAGCCTCAGCACCTGTTGCGCCGGGTACCAGCCGAGGTGGCAGGGCCAGAGGGGTCGTCCCTGCCCCCCCTGGACACAGTCACCAGCCTGGCACTTCTCCTCTCCCTCCTCTTGCTTCTCCCTGGCTCCTTCCAGGTGGGTCTGAGCATGGCGGGTGGCCCCCAGGGCCCAGGGGGCTCTGCACCCCTTTCTCTGACCCATCCACCCCTCTGGGTGCTGCAGGAGCCTCGGGGAGCTGGGGGACACACGGCCTCCCGGTTGCCCTGCATGACGCCATTCTGGAGGATGGTGGGCAGCAGACCCCTGGGTGCCCACTGCCGGCATGGCCTCGAGTGCATCACCAGGGCCTGCAGGTGAGCAGGGACCCCTGCCCCTTCCCTGCATCACTCCCTGCCCAGCCTAACCTGCACCCCTGGGATCCTGCACGCATCTCCATCCCCACAGTGTCTCTAGCCCTGGGACCTACCTATGTACCTCAATGTCCCCAGCCGTGGGGCCCCACAAGTGCCCCAACCCCACCAGCCCCCTCAGCTTTGGGAGTTCTCCACTCTGGGACCCCCCACTCCTATGCCACTCTCTGCTGCCCTCAGCCTAGGGACCTCCAGTGCTTCCCAGCCCCAGTGCCCCAAGCCTGGGGACCCCCATGGCTGAGCTCTAGCAGAGCCCAGCTTTGCCCCCCACCCCAGGCACACCTAGCCCAGGGGTGACCCCCTCCAGGGACCTTGGCACAATGCTCATGGCTGCTCTGCCCTGCAGGGCCGGGCGCTGTGCCCCGCCACCGTTCGAGTGCTGACAGCCACCAGCAGCTCCAGGAAAGCCCACCCTGCACTGGGACCACTGGGGAGCAGGGTGTGCCATACCCTCACCACCAGGACAGGACCCCTCTGCAGCCACGTGCCCTGCAGGGCTGGGCTGGGGAAGGGCTGCAGCCCCAAGCCCCCTGGGGCAACACTGTGCGTGGCTCAGCCCCTCTGGATGCTCTGTACAGGCAATAAAGCACCTGTTCCCCTGCCTGCATCCAGCAGCTTCCTGCCCCTGCCTGCCTGAGCAAACACAGCTTACATGTGTGTTGGGGCCACATGAGCCTTGGGGTGGCAGAGGGTGGCATGCGGGACTTGTGGGCTCCTGTCTCATGTTTGATGGGTGCTGAATCTGCCATAGCACCCACTTGACTCCCACCTGCCTAAATGGGTCCCTAGGGTGAGGGATGGTGGGGTGGCTGTGGGCAGGAGGGACACAGGGTCCCCAGGAGCCCATGGCACCTGCATGCTGCCAGTGCTTCTCTGTGTATGTGTGAGCGTTTGTGCGTACACATGTATGTAGGTGTATATACATCCCTGTGCCTGTGTGTGTGTGTATTTGTGTGTGTGCATGTGACTATGTATGTGCACGGTAAGTATATGCTTGTGTGAATGTATGTCTATGCATGTATAAATGTGTGTGTATGTGGGTGTGCACATATGTGTGCATGTATTCCTGTCTCTGCACATGTATATGTGTGCATGCCTGTATGTGCCATGTGTGCCTGTATCTACCATGTGTGCTTGAGCGCTGTGCACACATGGGAGTGCAAGGCTCTGTGTGCGCAGGGTGTGTACACGTGGGTGTGCACAAGCAGGTTTGCCTGTGCACACACATGCAGGCTGGTGTGCACATATCTGTACATGTGCATGTGTGTGCATGTCCATGCCTCTGTGTCTGTATGTCCTCACCTGTGCAGGTCCATGTCTCTGTCTATATGCATGTGTGTGTCTGTCCCTGCACCCACAGTGGCACACATGTCCATGTGTCCACCCGTACACACACACTGGCACACGTGTGCATCTGTACAACCCCACACCACTATGTGTGTCCGTCTGTCCACGGGAGGTTCCATTTAAATTTGAGAAGAAACTTGTTCCTGGTGAGGGTGGCAGAGCCTGGCCCAGGCTGCCCAGGGAGGCTGTGGAGTCTCCTTCTCTGCAGACATTCAAACCCGCCTGGACACCTTCCTGTGGAACCTCAGCTGGGTGTTCCTGCTCCATGGGGGGATTGCACTGGATGAGCTTTCCAGGGCCCTTCCAACCCCTCACATTCTGTGATTCTGTCCGCTCGCAGCGCTGCGCAGACTCCAACCGGCAGGGGGCGCCGCTCGCCGCCCGTCACTCCGCCCCCGCCGGGGCCGCCGCGGCGGCGGGTCCTGCTCGCTCGGTAGTGTCCGCCCCACGGGCCGGGAGCGCCGTGGGCGGCGGGGAGCGCAGGGCAGCGCGGGCGGGGACGCCGCTCCGGAGGTGCCGCGGTGCCCGGGGTGGTGCAGCGGGTGCCGGGGCGGGGCGGGGCACCCCCGACCTCAGTGCCGGCCCCGCCTCCTCAGCGCCGGCCCCGCCCCCTCAGTGCCGGCCCCGCCTCCTCAGTGCCGGCCCCGCTCCCCCAGTGCCGGTCCCGCCCCCTCAGTGCTGGCCCCGCCCCCTCAGTTCTGGCCCCGCCCCCTCAGTGCCGGTCCCGCCTCCCCAGTGCCGGTCCCGCCGCTCGGTGCTGGCTCTGCTCCCGCCGCGCCGCTCGGTGCCGGTCCCGTCGCCGCCATGCGCAGCCGGAGCAACTCGGGCGTGCGGCTGGACGGGTACGCGCGGCTGGTGCAGCAGACGATCCTCCGGCACCAGGTGCGGGGGGGCTGGAACCCGCCTCGCCGCGGGCCCCGGAGCGCCCGCCGGCTCCTGGGCTGGGGAACCGCCAGGCCGGGTCAGGCGGTGTTAACTGGGAAAGGGGCCGCGGCCCCTCGGTTGTCCCTGCGCAGGACGCGGTGACGGGCCTGCTCCCCGCCAGCGCCGACCACCGCGATGCGTGGGTCCGGGACAACGTGTACAGCATCCTGGCCGTGTGGGGGCTGGGCCTGGCCTACCGCAAGAACGCGGACCGGGACGAGGACAAGGCCAAGGCCTACGAGCTGGAGCAGGTAGGAGGGAGCGGGCGGGACAGCGGGCACGGGCTGGCAGTCCCAGCCTGGCCGGTGGTACCAGGGAGCCGCTGCCACCTCCCGGCTGGTTTACTTGTGGCACGGCCTAGCTCTGGGGCCAAAAGGGCAGCCGTGCACTGAGGGCAGGGACAGGGCTGTCCCCGGCCAGAGGTGGCAATAGGGAGACAGGGCAGAGCCAGAGAGCTGCAGCTGGAGCCCAGCCCAAGGGTCCAGCTCTCTGGTTTGGGGGTGACCTGGGGACACAGCCCTTCTTGCAGGGGCTGGGGAGCTGTGCCCTGCAGCCATGCCCTCGCTCCCCCTGCACAGCACAGCAGCTCGGCCTTGCTGGCAGGTCAAGAGATCTTGCTTTGCTCTGCTGTCGCCTGGGGAGCAGGGGCCATGGAAATGTGAGCAAGGTCTCCGGTTACAGACGCCAGTGCCCTGCAAAGGTCAGCGGCCAGCTGATCCTGAGTCAGGGCTTCTTCTGGCTGCGTGGGGATTCATGAGGCTGTTTTCCTTGTTCCTGCAGAGCGTGGTGAAGCTGATGCGGGGACTGCTCCAGTGCATGATGAGACAGGTAGGGGCTGGGGAGCGCCCCTGAGAGCTGAGCGGTCTCCTTGCAGCCCAGCTCTGCTACAAAGACTGTCAGTCCCAGCTGTGCTGGCTCTCCCCTGGCGAGCGGAGGGAAGGCCTCCTTCTAGCAAGTCTTGAAACATGCTCTGACTTGGCATCTGTCCGTGGTGGAATGGAAGTCCCGGTACTGTGGGCTGGTGGCCAGTGGAGCCTTTGCCAGCTGCTCTCTGGCTGATGCTGAGACTCTGCAGCTCTTTTCCCTGAGAGCATTTGGGGTGACCCTTTCTCTCCACATAGTGCCACTATGACTGTGGGCCCTCCAAGGCTGCACTCGCTGCCTTGGTGCGTGAAGGGGCTCAGCCCGGAGGTTGTAGGATTTCTGCCCTGCTCCACATGCTGGGTTGATGGCACGGGGCAGCCCTTGGCTCTGGGGCTACCAGACATTTCTGGAAACAGCATTTGAACCCCTGCATCTCTTTGTCCTTCTTAAGGTGGACAAGGTGGAGGCGTTCAAGTACAGTCAGAGCACCAAGGACTGCCTGCATGCCAAGTACAACACCCACACCTGTGCCACCGTGGTGGGGGACCACGAGTGGGGCCACCTCCAGATGGATGCCACCTCCCTCTACCTGCTCATGCTGGCACAAATGACGGCCTCAGGTGACGCTGTTGGGGATGCCATTTCACCTGGGAGCCTGCTGATCTCCAGGGCCCTCCGTGTTGTCGGTTTGAGTGCAGCTTCCTGGGTGCCAAACTACTGTGGTGGCCTCCCTGGCTTCATGGTTTTCTTACGCTCACAGCACCCATGGTCTATTTGGGCCCCTCAATGTCCATTTCTCTAAGAGCCCCTGTTTGCCTGAAACCCCAGAGCTGCCACAGGGGGGTGGGGACAGGAGCCAGCCAGGACGTGGCTCCCGAGGGAGGGTCTGCAGTGAAGAGGAGCGATCCAGCCTGAGTTACTGCAGCCCCTTCCTAGAGATGGTTGCCTGAGGGCTTGGAGCAACTAATGTGAATTCTTCCCCCTGCTTCAGGCCTCCACATAATTCACAGCCTGGATGAAGTCAACTTTATCCAGAACCTCGTGTTCTACATTGAAGCAGCCTACAAAACTGCGGTGGGTAGCCCATGCTGGGGAAGGGGGGTGTGCCCCAGGGGTGCGGGTGGTGGGCTGGTGTCTGGGGGCAGCTGTGGGTCCCTCCTGAGCCTCGGTGGGCAGAGTCCCATGGGTCCTCCTGGGAGCACCACTGATGGGTGGGATTCAGAGGCTTGCTGGCTGTGCTGTGACCGCTGCCTGCTCCAACGTGTCACTGCCTCTGCGCAGGACTTCGGGATATGGGAGCGTGGGGACAAGACAAACCAGGGCATTACCGAATTGAATGCGAGCTCTGTCGGCATGGCCAAGGTGAGCTGGGGGGAGGTGCTGAGTGGGTGCTGGAGAGCAGCAGTGGCACTTCACTGCTTTTTTTACAGGAAAAGTTGGGCATCTTGAACTACTGAGGCTCAATGCCTCATGCACTGTTGCACCCCTGGGAAGGAAGACCTTTCTCCTTGCGTGCTGGGATACAACTTTGACCCTCTTGCCTTGGTTTTGCCTAAACTGGGAGTGAGAAATTAATTGGGGTGTGTGGCAGAAATGTCCATGGTCCTGTTGATTTCTGGCTGCCTGTGGCTTTGGAGATGTGGTCACACTCTGACCAGTGGTTGTCTGCAGCCACAGCGGGATTTAAATTTGCTTAGATTTGGGCAGTGCATTACACAGAGGGGCTGGCATGAGGTGGGAGCTCTTACAGACGAGCAGCACGGTAGAGGAGTCGCTGCTTTGGGTCTCGCCCTGCTTGCAGGCTGCCCTGGAGGCACTGGATGAGCTGGATCTCTTTGGAGCAAAGGGAGGCCCACAGTCGGTGATACGGGTGCTGTCAGACGAGGTGCAGCACTGCCAGGTGAGACCCGCATGGGCTTTACGCCACTGCAGGATTAACCGTCATCTGCTGGGGTTGTGGTGTGACTGATGCCCAGCAACCTAAACCCCTCCTCATTCCCCTGCACCCAGTCCATCCTCCACTCGATGCTGCCCAGGGCCTCCTCGTCCAAGGAGGTGGATGCTAGCGTGCTCTCTGTCATCTCCTACCCAGCGTTTGCTGTGGAGGACAGCGAGCTGGTGGAAATCACGAAGCAAGAGATCATCACGAAGCTGCAGGTGGGTGGCTTTGCCCTTGTTTTGCCCTTCCTGGGAGCCAGCTGCCCTGTTGTAGCCCTTTTTTCCCCAAAAACGTGCTCAGGGAGGGGTGCTGCTATGTCCTCTCCCAGTCTGTGACTTGTGGCAGGGCTGTGCAGAGAACCAGTCCAGCGCACTGTGGCCCTAGGCTATGATTGTATTGCCTGAGCACTAGGTGACCAAGTGAAGGGGTGTCTGGCTGGAGGAGACCCCCCGTGCATCTGTACTGAAGGTACAAGGCATCTCATGCTGCGCTTCCTGCTCAGCACCTCTTTCCTCCTCTTCCAGGGGCGCTATGGCTGCTGTCGCTTCCTCCGGGATGGATACAGGACCCCCAAAGAGGTGAGAGTCTTCAGCCCTGACAGAACTTGAGTACCGAGCAACAGCTGCCCTGGGTTGTGCTTGCAGACCCCCCAGCAGCAGCACAAAGGCGGTGGGAAGATGAGAGCCCTGAGTAGCCGCGGGCAATGTTATGTGTCTTGGCAAGGCTTCCCAAAGTGCCAGAGCCTGCTGCAGAGGTGGCACATCCCACCCATGCCCACAGCAGATGGGCAGAGCTAGGCTCTGCCTGCATCTTGGGACCTGGTAGCGTTGTGTATCTCCTGGGCTGGGGGAGACGGGGCCACTGCCCCGTGTGGGAGCCAAGGTGGGCTCTCCTCAGCTCTCCCAGGTTTGCACAAGCCCACAGCGAGGGCCAGAGGCCTGAGAAGGTGACCGTACAGTGCTTGTCTGTGACAGCCAGGGCTCTGCCACATCACTGGAGATCACAAAGCAGCTTCTGCTTCTCCCAGCACAGCAGGCAGCTCGTGTACTGCCACACTTGGCTCTCAGCGGAGCGAGCAGAGGCTTTCCTCTGCTGCTTTGGGGAGGGAAACCAGGAACATTTTATAAGCAACAGTCGCATTTGATAATGCAGAACCAGGAAACTGTACTTGGAGGCTCTTAAATTGTCACTGACTTTTGAGCCCATAAGTTGGTGAGGCTCCCTTGAGAGCCCATCAGCTTAGTGCTTCTAAGTGCTTCTCCTCTGCTGTTCCTCTTCAGACCTGACCATAATAGGCAGTGTGTGTGGCTGCATCTCTAGAGCCAGAGAAGAGCAGCAGCATCTCCAGCTTCCCAGCGCTCACGAGCTTTGCCAGCATGCAGAGCTGTGGGTTATTTCTGGGGAGCAGGGAAGCACGGGAAGGGCAGCGCTGCCTGCAGAAGCACTGCAGCTGGCTGCAGTCTAGTGGGAATCTGGAAGCTTGTGGCTGGTGTGCAGGCACTATAGAAAACATCTGGTCTCTCTGTCCTTGCTGTCACCTCTGCTTGGCACTCTGCTAAGGCCAGCTCTCTTCCTTCTCTGTAGCAAACAGTTAAAGCACTTGGCAGGGCGGTGGAGCACAGGTCCCTCGGGGCACTGCACCCCTCACATCTGGCATGGGAGGATTCAGTCTTGAGCACCTCCCTGTGTCAGGTGGGATCCTGCTCTCTGTCCCTGTGTCACCAGCCCAACCCCTGTGCCTGAGCCAGCATGGTGATGCTGGAGGAGGCAGGTGCTGAGGGGCTGGGGCAGAGCAGGCGAGGCAAAGGGGGTGCAGGTGTCCCCAATGCAGTGAAGGGGATGTTGTGATGTTGTACAAGGGTCTGGGGTGCTCTCCTGGGGCTTCCTTTGCCCAGGAAGGGTGAGTCCCTCTGATGTCAGTGCAGGGGCCTTGGAAGGGGACACAGCCTGGAGGTGAAGCTGCTTTTTGGCTCTCAGACGCAGAGGAGGACTGGGAGGGCATTTGGGGCTGGGGCCTCAGGGGAGTAGGAGCCCTGTCTGTCCAAGGGGATCCTGCCACCCACCACCTTGCTGTCGTGCCCTCCCTGCAGGACCCTAGCCGCTCCTACTACGAACCTGCGGAGCTGAAGCTGTTCGAGAACATAGAGTGCGAGTGGCCTCTCTTCTGGGCGTACCTGATCATCGACGGAGTTTTCAGTGGAAACATGGAGCAGGCAAGGGAGGCAGGACCTGCCGGGCTGGTGGAAAGAAGTTCCTGGCAAGGGAGGTGTGTGGGGAAAGGGTGCTGGGAGCCACGACCGGGGACAGATCCCCTTTCCTCTCTCCTCAGGTGGAGGAGTACCGGGAAGCCCTTGAGGGGATTCTCATCAAGGGGAAGAATGGGATGCGCCTGATGCCAGAGCTGTACAGTGTCCCACCCGATAAGGTGAGCCGTACTGAGCTACAGTGGGAGCGGGAATGTGTCGTTACCAGATAGTGAGCTTTTAACTGCTTATTAACCCAAATTGGTAGTAAAGCAGCATATGTAGGGCATGGAAACCTCATGTAAAAACAGTGTGTCTTGGAGCTGTTTTAAAACCACATTGGATAAATAAACTACCTTTTTTCCACAAAGCGTTTCTTGCCCCCTTATACAAGGGTGCTTTGCTGCCAGTCTGCTGGCCTGGAGTCAGAGTCTTCTCTCTCAGGACACGTGGACATGGGCTGTGCTGAGCTCCCGTTCAGTGGTGGGGGTGTTTGCGTGGGCCTAGACTGAGTGCAGCGGCCTCCTGGTGTTCAGGGGGTACAGGACTGGTGCTCTCCCTGCCAGCATTGAGAGCATCACCCCGCTGCTCCTGGGGTGTCCGTCGTTCCCATGGGTGGCCCATGTTGGGAACCCAGACACAGCCTGAGCAGCTGCTTTGTTGTCTGACGCAGGTGCCTGGGGGCAATCACGAGAAGAGGGGAAGAATGTAGCCAAGGATGTTTTGGACCCTCTGTAGCAAATGCTTTCAGAGGCTCTTGTTTTAAGCCTTGAACTGCTGGACTTTAAAATGCAATGATGATGCTTCCCTCAGTATTTGGTGTCTGTGGATCCCCCCCTGACCTCCTGACTTGTCTTCCAGGTGGATGAGGAGTACAGGAACCCCCACACTGTGGACAGGATACCCATGGGCAAGCTGCCGCTCATGTGGGGACAGTCCCTCTACATCCTGGGCTGCCTGATGGCTGAGGTAAGCTCACCCCTGGTGCTGGAGAGGGCTGTGGGTCCAGGCACTGAGCTTTGAAAGGGCAAATGCTGCCACCCTGAGCCACCTACTATAGGGAAGGTGTCACCTCCATCTCCCAAGACCTCTTAAAGGAGGGTTTTCCATAGGCATCACCCATTCTACCCTGCTCATGAAATGTTTGTCTCCTCACGCCTCTTTTTCCTCAGGGGTTTCTAGCTCCCGGTGAAATAGATCCCCTCAACCGCCGGTTTGCGACTGTCCCCAAGCCCGATGTGGTGGTCCAAGGTGAGGGAAAGGGACGGGTCCCAAATCCTGTGGCTGGCAGGCCTGGTACTCTGCCTGTGCAGGATTCACAGGGGTGGCTCTGGGGTGGCTCTGTTGGCTGGGTGGCTGCCGGTTCAGCCAGATCTCAGCCCTGGCAAGGTGGGTATAAGATGGGGTGCAAGTCCTTCCACTCCACCCTGTGTTGCCCCAGGGAAATGTCTCCTGCTACAAGCTCCTCTGCAGAGAGGTTGAGAACTGTCCTGTCCTCCTGCTGCTCAGCAGAGAAGGCTTGGGTGTAGAGTCTTAGAAGGAGCAAGGTAGACCTCTGGAGTGGGACCTGGTTCTCAAAGGACCCCGGACAGCTGCCTCTACGTGATGTGGCACCTTGAATGTGTCCCCAAAGGCCAGGGGCAGTGCTGTTGCACCTTTGTGCCCATGCCACACTGAGCCTGTCATCTCTCCCCAGTGTGCATCCTGGCAGAGACGGAGGGGATCAAGGCTGTCCTGAGGAAGGAGGGCATTGACGTGGAGACTGTGGCGGATGTCTACCCCATCAGAGTGCAGCCTGCTCGCATCCTTAGCCACATCTATGCCCGGCTGGGTGAGTTGGGCTCCTTGCTCTTGCAGCAAAGGGGCTGCAGAAGGGTCTGTCCCATCTCCTGGCACTTTTGCTCATAGATTCTCATGTCCTGCCCTGCTCCTCTCTGCCTGGCTGACAAGAGCTCTGCCCCCCATTCCTGGGCCTGGTAAAGCTGCTCCTGCCCACAGGGAGCTGTGTGGCTGGCAGTGCTGTTCACGGTGACTCTGAAAGGGATAAAGCTTTTGGAATCACAGTTTCACAGTCACCCCAGGGACAGGCACAGGCTCTGATCTATATAGATGGACCCCGTGTGGGCAGGAGCCAGCTTCTGTTCCTGTACCGAGATCTCAATGGAGGATGCAAGCCAGAGCCCAGAGGAGGGTCTCCTGGCAGGCTCTGGCTGAGAGAGCCCATAGCTCAGGCTGGACAGGTGTTGTTGGAGGGTTGGCAGGGCTGAGTGTGAGGGGAGGTTGTGCTCCAGAGCTCTGCACACTCATTCCCTGATGCTGCAGCCCCTTGGACATGGGGCTTGTTGTGCAGGAGCTGGAGACGCAGCCTGGGCCACAGGAGAAACCTGATCCACCACAAGCTGCACACACACGCTAATTTAAGCCACCAAAAGGCCAAGTGTGACATGGGCAAAGGGGGCAGGGGAGCAGCCTGGCAGCTGCCAGGCCTGACATGACCGAGCGGGGATGCTGCTTCTGCACTGTTCTGGGAGTAATCCAGGAGCAACGGCAACTCTGATAGAGCTGTGAGCTTTGAGGGGCCAGTCCTCTGCAAGGGGAAACCTGCCACAGCTTCTGACATCCCCAGAGAGGGAGTGGTGGCATGTCATGGAGGTCGGGATGGGCTGTATGTCCCTGTTTCAGCAAGAGTCCCTGGGGAGGGCCTGACTGTCTCTAGCCCCCTGAACATGGCTGGGGAGCAGAATAGAACTGTCCCTTAGAGCTGTGCCAGCTCGACACAGGGTCCTGGGGTACCCCAACCACAAACCAGCCTTCTCCTGCAGGCTGGTAGCACAGGGGCCTGTCTCTGCTGCTGCACCCCCTTTTGTGGGGAGGCTTGCACTGAAACCTCCTCCTCCTGCCCTCCTAGGCCGCAACAAGCAGATGAGCCTGACGGGACGGCCCTACCGGCACATGGGCGTCCTTGGGACCTCCAAGCTCTACAACATCAGGAAGAACATCTTTACCTTTACCCCGCAGGTGGGTGGCATTGCACAGGCTCATTCCAAGCTGTCAGGTGATCGGGAACTGGGCAGGAGGTTTCTCCACTCACTGAGTGCTTGAGTGGTTCTCTGAACAGCCTGGGAGGATGGAGCAGCCTCAGCTCCACGATGTGAAACAGCGGAGTGGGTCCTGGCTGTGTGTGTGCTGGGAGGAGATGGTGTCAGCTTCTGATGGTCAGTGTTGGGTGAAAATCTCTGCTCACTCTGACAAGAGCACCAGAAGGAGGTTGATGGTCGGACAGGGATCCATCTGTCCCTTGTGTGCAGCATGGTGTGGGGACAAGCAGGGCTGCGAGCCTGGCACTGCGGGAAGCGTGATTTGCTTGGGACAGGCATGGACCGGCTGTGTGGGGCCTGGGTGCCACTGCTGCTGCTTAGCTGTGCTGTTAACCTCTGTAGCTGTTGGTGGCCAGTAGCTGCTCTGGGGTTTGAGGGTCCCTTTCTAGACTGTACTGGCACCTACCAGGTAAGGTGGGATGAGCTACCGGTGCAAAGGAGCATCTCTCCTGGGCACCTGTAGGAAGACAGAGGTGGCACCAAAGTGACTTAGTGGCTGGGGTAAGGGCTGCTCATGTCTCCTGCTGTCCTCACAGTTCATAGACCAGCAGCAGTTCTACCTGGCTCTCGACAACAAGATGATTGTGGAGATGCTGAGGACAGACCTCTCCTACCTCTGCAGCCGCTGGAGGATGACGGGGCAGCCAACCATCACCTTCCCCATCTCCCACACCATGCTTGGTATGGATGCTCTAGCCTCGCAGGGCGTTTGGCTAGAGCAGCCCTGGGAATTGGGCTCTGTGGGAGGAAGGGGATGGGCAGATGTCTCGGTAATGGGGACACGGTGGGCTGGAACAGTCAGTAGCTTCCTGTAAAGCTCAAAAGAGCCACACTGAGCTGGCAGCTGTCCTGGCAGCGCGCAGGGCTGCCTGCCAAGCACAAGTGCCGGCAACTCAGGGGAGGTTTGCTGGCACAGGGGTATTTGGTCTCCGGGCAGCTGGGCTTGTTGGGAGGCCTTTTGGGAGCAAGACCAAAAAAAAGTAATTCCCCTGTGAAAGTGTTCTTGGGGCTCTTCCTGCATCTTAATTCTTCACTAAGACTGCCTTCTAAAGGCTTTCCTACACAACAGGGAGGGGAAAACAGCAACCCAGAAGGAGCAAAGAGCTTTGCAATGACGCAGAGCAAACTGGCTTATCTGGAGCAATTCACAGCTTTCCTGTGAGCCTGGTGCAGGGAAGGGGCTCTGTTCTGCTTTCTGGCCTTTTTGACTCTCCTCATGTACTTGAAGTGCCTTCAGTGTCTTGAGTGTCTTTGCTATGGAGCCTTCTGCCCCCAGCAGCATTGCTCCCTCCACTGCCCCGTGTGAGAGCCAGGGACAGGGCAGGGGCTGGTTGGGTGCTGCTGGCTGGTACTGTCGGCTTCAGCTCAAGATGAAATCCCAGGAGCCTGGAGTGCACCTTCGCCTGGCTTTCCTGGAATCCAACCTGGACAGTCCTGAATTTCCCTTTTTGGGTGGTGCTTTTTGTGCCACAGCCTGGCCGTACACTCCAAAGCAAGAGTCTGGCCGATGCTGTGTGCTTTGTGTGCTGTGTTACCCTCTTTGAGCGAGAGAGCCTGACGGCCTGTGTCTTTGTCCCCAACAGATGAAACCGGCAACAATGTGCACCCCACGGTGCTGGCGACACTGCGAAAGCTGCAGGACGGGTACTTCGGTGGCGCAAGGTGAGCACAGCTTCCTGGGGTGCAGGAGGGGAGCGGGCTGGTGGCCCCCAGGAGCCTGCTTGTGAGGGTACCTGCTGAGCCTGAGCATCAGCTGCTGGGGAACAAGCTGTGGAGGATACATTGGGCTGTGCTAGGCTGTGAGTGCGACCCAGGGCTACTATCCCAACAGAGGAGATGCAAGAGAGGACATATGTCTTTCTTCCATTAAACCCATGGCTGCAGGATCCCTCTAATAGCTTTTGGACAGCCCTTCCATGCAGGAGGAGTTGCAGGCAGCTAAAGCAGGCTCTGGGGCTTGTGTTCATTCCTGGGCGAGTGTGTCTCCCCCTGCCAAAGGGCCTGCCCTGGGTCCAAGGAGGCAAAGCCAAGGGTATTGCCTTCACCTTCTTTCTGTGTGACCTCCCCTCCTCTCGCCCAGGATCCAGACGGGTAAGTTGTCGGAGTTCCTGACAACGTCGTGCCGAACGCACCTCAGCTTTATGGACCCTGGGCCAGAGGGTAAGGTCTTTGCCAAGAGTTACGAGCTCAGCATTGGCAGCTTTGAGGAGCTAAACGCCGAGGAGTGGCTGCATGGCTTGCAGATAGCAGAGGATGGTAAGGGGGAACAGGCCAGTCGCTGCTGTGGCGTGGCAGATGCCACACTCACCCGTAAACCTGTAACACCCAACCTCCCTGCCAGCATCTACTACCGTGTTCTTTATATACTTGGGCTTTCACCGTGTTTTCGTTTCCATCTGACTCTCCATCAATTAATCTTATCATGGTGGTGTTCATGGTGACACCAGTGGGGTGGGACTGGGTGAATTGATACAGCTGTTGTACCGCCTCGCTGGAGGGGTTTCCCAGCCAGCCAGGGCTGAGGCTGATGGACACAGCATGGAGGATGCTCTGGAACAAGCCGTTCTGACTTCCGTAGGGTGTTGCATGGGGAAGAGACGAAGGCTCTGCAATGTGTCTCCACTCAGGAGATTTAGCCGAGCATCTTTGTTGCACAAGTGATGGTGCAGAAAGTGATGTCTCAGTGCCTGAGATGATGGGGAAGAGACACCATGTCCCTGAGCAATCTGAGTGTTGTTTTTCCAAAGCCTTTACCCTCCCTGGGCAGAGCTGCCCCAGTGGGTGCCAAATTGTGGCCCTGCTGCTGTGGATAGGGTGCCTTGAGAGGGCCTTGGCCCATCAGAGCATGATGGACCCACCTTGTCCTGAGACCACGGTGGGGTGCACGTTGTGCTCCCCTTGCAGGCAGGCCTGTGTTTGTCCTCCTGCGTGACTTAGTGCTGGTCATCTTCCCAGCCTTCCCGTCAGTCTGCTCTGCCTCTGCTGCTCCTGTAGCCAGTGTTTGCACGGCTGCGACTCTGAATACTTATTTCTCTTGCCCCCCTCGTGCTTTGCCTGTGGTTTCCTTGCAGGCTGCGCCCAGGCTTCTCCAAGGTGTGTGCTTCCTCCCGGCCCCAACGGGAGACAGGGCCTGCCTGGCCTCTGCAGCAGCTAGAAGATGCTCGATTTTAAGTTTTTCCTGTGGTCAGACGCTGCAGCCAGGCAGGATGATATTCTCAAGCCTGATGTCTGGGGGACTCCTCCAGCCGAGCCTTCAGGCGCTGGCACGAGGTGTCCACACCAGGTGTGGACAGGGGATGCTGTGCTGTCAGCCCCGGATGCCGCCTGCAGCTCAGCTCCTGGGGCAGATGCACTGTGGAGCTTGGCTGCCAGCTGCAGGGCAGCGAGGCTCTGCCCTGGCCCACTACCTGCAAGTGCATTGACAGCTCTGCGAAGTATTGCATTGCCTTGCCATGAGGCATCTTCCCCCAGAGCATCTCGCACCCCGATGGGCAGGGTGTTATCTCCCAGCTGAGCGGAGATGAGGGCTCTGAGCAGCCTCCACCATGTCATAGTCAGGGATTAGTGGCTCTGGGGCGCTCCATGTGACACTGGGAGTAATGGGAGCTGCCGGAGGCTGGGCAAAGAGCAAGGCAGAAACTCCTCTAACTCATAATTAGAAAAAGTGGTAATTTCTAATTAGAAATAACTGTTGCAACACCCGCTCTGCCTCACCCTGGTGCTGGAGTCCTGCTTGGATGAGGCCCTTGGTGTGCTGGGGTGCTCCTAAGTGATCTCTCCTGCAACAGGCTGCCCCTGGCTGTGCCTCCTCTTGCCCAGAGGGACAAAGCGCAAGGGTTTCACCATGGGGTTTGAGCAGACCCACTGTCCTTGTGCAGGCATGGACAAGACACACGCCCCATCGTTTCCTTCATCCAGGTGGGACTCGGAGGGAGCCCCAGCTGGCGGGCAGTGTTGCAGGCAGCGGAGCAGTGCAGAAACAGGCATGCCACGGCTGCTGTGCTTTGTAAGCCTGGCTTCTGGCACTGTCCCCCTTGCTGCCAGCACTAGCCCCACGTTGTTGCTTTGTGCAGCCAGCAAAGCTTTGCCCATGTCAAGGCACAGCTGAGGAGCTCTCCAGGGCCTGGGGGTGCCCTGCCACAAAGCAGCTGATCCCCCCCCTTCTGCCTCCCCTTCCAGCGGACACATACGATGAGGTTGCTCAGTACTTGGACCACCTGCTGCAGCGCACGGTTCCGCAGTCGAACCTCCCTCCCACTGCCCAGCGGGGAGGGCTGAACCGCTTCCGAGCTGCTGTCCACACCACCCGCGACCTCATGTCCCTGGCATCCAAGGCCAAGGACCTTCACGTGCAGGGTGGGTAACACCAGCACCCTCAGCACCTTCGCTCAAGCCCAGGGGTGAGGCTGAGGTGCTTTGGGAGCTTTCCCAGCTGGGTGATGCTGGGGCCCCAGGGAAGTGTGTCGTGGGCTGCAAAGCAACCCAGTCTTTGCCTGGGCAAGTGCACAGTATGTCCATCGTGTCAGTCCTGGCCGTGAAGTATCTTGGAGTTGGTGCCTGTGCAGTCCTCAGTGCAACTGCTGCCCGATGAGTGTTGGCAGCTCACAGTGGCATTCCTCTAACCGGGTGGGCAGGGGCTGCTGGGGAGCAGAGTGTCAGATGGGAGGTGGTTTGGGGCACAGCAGTGATGGTTGGGGTTGAGAAGTGTCTGCACCAACCTTGGCTTTCTTTTAGATGTTGGGATGTACGTCCCCACCAAGATCTTCCAGGCATCCCAGCAGTCAGTCAAGCTGCTGAGTTCACCCGACCAGCAGGATGTGGATGGCAAGGTGAGCCCTGTCCCTCCGGGTCTGTCCGAGTAGTGCTGTCCTTTCAGCTGGAGCCAGAGGGTCCTTGTGGGGCTGCATGGGGAAGGCTTGGTGTTTGGCAAGGGCAATATCCACAGGTGAATGACCTTGCCTCCATAACCAGACTGCACTTGGTGTGGAGTGCTGATGGTGCTAACCAGGATCATGGGTCTCCCTTCCCCCAGAGCCACACGCTCCATGCAGAGATGAACCTGCCCCGTGATAAGGATGGCAACGTGGACTGCAAGGCACTGGTGGACCAGCTGCGCATCTGCCCCACACTGCAGGAGCAAGCAGACATCCTCTACATGCTCCACATCCTCAAGTACACTGAGCTCCAATCCCTGCTGGCTCACTGAGCAGAGAGAGCCAGCGCAGCCGTGCATGCATCCCAACCTGCAAACCTGGGGGCTGCCAGGGAGCTGCTGCAGGGCACGTTGCTGGCTGTAACCCCACATCTCCTTTACTGCAGGGGTCCCGACTGGCACACTGGGCTCGACAGCGAGCCTGGCCCCACCGTCAAGGAGCTCCTCACTGAGCTGTACGTGCGCGTGGGGAACACGCGCCAGTGGGCTCTGATCCGGTACATCTCTGGCATCCTCAAGAAGAAGGTGGAAGCTCTGGATGAGGTAACAACCTTGCAGCTGGCCTGTAGCAGGCTGAGTCTGTCAGGGAGGAGGAAGCAGAGCGGGCAGGCAAGCCCTGGCTGCATCAGCTCTGCCTCCCTCTGCCTTGTGCTGAGGCTCCCAAACCCTTAGCTGTTGGTGACGCTTAGGATGACCCTTTCTGCCCCCAGGCCTGCACTGCCCTCCTGTCTCACCAGAAGCACTTGACAGTGGGGCTGCCCCCGGAGCCGCGTGAGAAGACAATCTCTGCGTGCGTGTGGCACCTCTCCCTCCCCGTGGTAGCTGGGTTGGATGTGAGGCTGCTGCTCCAGAGTCTGTGGGCAGGAGCGGCTCTGGGTGGCTGTCCCCAGCCTGTGTCTCTCCTCTCTGGGCTGTCCAGACCAGGAGGAATGCAGGGCTCACTCTGCCGTCCCTCACCTGCTCTGCCATTCATTCCCTCCCCAGCCCGATTCCCTACGAGGAGCTCGTTCGCCTCATTGATGAAGCCAGCGAGAAGAACCTCAGCGTGTCCATCCTCACCCAGGTGAGGGGCCAGGGCGGCAGGAGACCCCACAGCTGGATGTCTGTCCTGGCAAGGAGCAGTGGGGTGATCTGCCTCTTCCCCTCCAGGAGATCATGGTTTACTTGGCCATGTACATACGGACAGATCCTGTACTCTTTGCTGAGATGTTCCGCATCCGCATAGGGCTCATCATCCAGGTGATGGCAACGGAGCTGGCGCACTCCCTGCACTGCTCGGGTATGTGCGGTGGGCACAGCACCATGGCTGGGGTGGGTGCTGCAGTGCTGGGGGCCTGTCATCCAGGAAAGAGAAAGGCTGCTAAAAATGGGCAGCTCAGCACCAGGATGAGACCCTGCATGAAGGGGTCTGCAGCCAGGACTGTTCTCAGGCAGCACAGGGGGGTGGTTTCACTGTGGTCTCTTGAGGCGTGTGTTGGGCTAACAGGGGGAAGAGTCCCTGTTGTGGGCAGCACCTGGAGTTGGCGTATGTCCTTGGAGGATGAGATCCTGTACCAGTGCTTCCCCTACTAACAGAATGGGGTGTTGGGTAAAAATGTCCCAGGAGGGCTGTGAAGCGGGGCACAACATCCCAACTCTGTTCTCTCCAGCTGGAGAAGCCACTGAGAACCTGATGAATCTCAGCCCCTCTGACATGAAGAGCCTGCTCTACCACATCATCTCTGGCAAGGAGTTCGGAGTGGAAAAAAGTGGTAAGACACTCAGCAGGGTTGCAAGAGCATCTGTGGGCAAAGCTGGGTCCTGGTGCAGAGCGTGGCCACCTCCAGGTGTTCCCACCTGTAGGGGACGTCCCTGTCCTCCCGCACATTCAGCGCAGTGGCTTCTGCACTGCAGTGGTCCAGCGAGAAGCTGTGCTCTTCAGCAGGGTGCTGCTGAGCTCATCTCCAGGAATCAAACACAAGTCCTGTGGCTATTGGGGCTTTGCTTAGTTTTGCCCTTGGCCTGGTCGGGCCTGAATTGAAGCAGTTCTGTGCTGTGCTCATGGACCTCTGATGCTGGCTGGGACAGAGAGCAAGGGTATGCAGAGGAACCAGTGTCTGAGCAGCGATGAGGGGCAGCCGTGCCCGCTCTAGACCTCTCTTCCCTTCTAGTGCGATCAGTCGGCTCGTCGGTCACCGCTGCCATCTCCATCTGTGAGGTGGGGGCTGTTGGGGCCACCAAACCTGAGCGTGCTGGCATCGTCAGGCTGAAAAGTGAGATCAAACAGGTGAGGGCAGGTGCTGCAGGCTGGGTGACAAGCAGCTACAGGACAGGCAGGATTGATGGGAGGGCAGGAGGGAACTCTTGGGTTTCAGAAAGCTTACAGTTGCTACCAGGAGCTCCTTTTGGCTCCAGTCCTGCCCTGGGGGGAGAACTGGGGTAAATCTGTTAGTGGGGTGGAGGTTGCTCTGGCGGTGCAGTGCCGGGGAGCACAGGGGTGCTTGAGAAGGTGCGTGGGTGGGGAGGACCATGCAGTGTCCCAGGCGTGGCTGGTGTCCTGGTGGGCCTCCTTCAGCAGCAGAAACTTCATCTCCTTCTTCTTTTACAGCAACTGGAAAAACGTAGGCAGTCTCTGACTGGGAATAAGGTGAAGCCATCCTGGTCCTTCTGCAGCCTCAGCTTTTACCCATCATGCCACATAGCAGGGCAGCTTTCCGAGCATGCATGAGCTTTCCTAAACAAACCCGCTGAGCAAGCTGCTGCAGCACTGAGCTGGCTTCCCCGCTCCGCACGCTCAGGGTTCCTCTGTTTGGGGCAGGGGAAGGGGGCTGGCTCCCTGGAAGGGATCAACGTGGCTGGAGATGCTTTAGGGCCCAGCACAGCTGGGGAGCTCCCTTGTGAGTGGGACCTGCCACGTTTGGGCTGGCGGGGTGGGTGTAGTGGCGTTACAGCCAGCCGGGAGCTGTGCTCCATAGCTGTTATGGCTGAACAGGTACCACGATACCTTCAAAAACATGCACAGCATGGTGGCATGACCAGCAGTGGCCCTGCGGGGCAGTTGGTGGATCCTGTCTGTAGCTTCCCCAGCTATTTCCTCTCAGGGGAAGAGGCTCCTGCCCAGCTACAAAGGACAAGGACCAATCCTGGTGCCTGGCACGTGCCCAGGAGGAGCCCTGAGCTCTAGGGTGTCCTCAAACAGACACGGCCTGCAGGGGCCAGGCTGATGCCGCAGGTTTATGGCCACCCTGCCACAGTGTGAAACCTGGCATCGCAGGGGGACCGTGTACGTGGTGAGGTGGGCTGTCTGTGGGTAGTGACATTGCTGCTGGTCCTCTGGTCTGCCCGATACTAAATCCCTGTGTGCGGCAGCAGCCAACAGAGCAGTAGCAGCCCCGCTCCTGTGTGCTGGCCAGCATGAGCCCACTGCTGCCGCAGCACCGGCACTTGGGGGCCCTGCAGCCACTCCATGCGCTGGTGTGGTCCTTCCCCTCTGATGCTGATGTGAGGCTTCCCACAGCTCGCCTCTTGAAACTACCTCTCCATCTCCAGCTGATTGCAGCCCCTGGAATAACTGCCCTGTGACCTGAGCTTGGTCCGTGCTGCCGCTGCTCGGCTTGCTGCTCTGGCTGCCCCGCTCTGGCACAGTCTTATATTTGCCTCTCCCTTTCTCCTTCAGCCTCTCAGTTTGCAGTCCACGGAGGCCGACCTGACGTCCTCTCTGGTAACGTGCATTTGTTGGCTGAACACACAGGATCTGTCCTGTTTGTGGCTGCAGAAAGGAGCTGTGCTGCAGGGGTGCTGCGGGGTGGGCTTTGCCACGGGCAGGTGGTGGCAGCTCTGCCCTGGGAACCAGGCTGGGCGAGCACAAACTCTTGGGCAGCAGTGGGTGGGCCACGCTCTTGTGGGGTATTTGATTTTACAGCAGTCTCTATCATCCTTGTTTTGTCTGCCCAGTCTGCTGGGCACTCAGAGCTGCTGGGCAAGGGCTCCTTTTCAAGCATGCTAGAAGGCCAGAGCAGTAAGGACAGCCGCCAGGGCCAGTGGCAGCGGAGACGGCGACTGGATGGGGCCCTCAACCGTGTCCCTATGGGCTTCTACCAGCAAGTGTGGAAGGTTCTGCAGAAGGTGAGCTGGACATCTGACTGGCTCCTCCACGCACGTGAGCCTGTGGTCCCAGGCACCAGCCTTGCCAGCGGGCACCCAGGGCTGGTCCCCAATGTTGTGTAGATACGTGCTTCATGGACAAGGCCTGCAGCTGGCCCTGGAAAGCTGGGGAAGACCTGGAGCTGCCTTGTAGGCGTGCAGGACCTACCTCATGCTGTGCCAAACCTTGCATAAGGGGGTTAGGTCTGCTCAGGTGCTTTATACGTCAGCCAGGCAGGGGCAAGGCTGGGGCCACAGCTGATGCAGCTCCAGGTACAGCTCATCCTCAGCACGGTAAGCCAGGGAGCAGAGCCCTGTGCTGTTCATGGGTGGGCTCCAGCTGGTGCCGAACCGGTGGGAAAGGAACAATGCTGTACAAAGAGTCAGGGGAGCACAGGCAGCACGTGCCAGTGCTCAAGTGGAAGCAAGTTGATGGGCTGGATATACCTTTCTTAGCACAGAACCATAACCGTGGCCTCTCCTTCTTGTTCTGCAGTGCCACGGCCTCTCTGTGGAGGGCTTTGTTCTTCCCTCTTCAACAACCAGAGAGGTAGGAGGTTTATGTGAAGGGGAAACAGGGCAGGTGGGTTGGTGTTGGGTGCTGGGTTGCCCTGGGTGAGTGCCCAGCATAGCTCAGGACTTGTGCTGGCGATATGGTGCATTTCTCTCTCCCTCTTCACAGATGACGCCAGGGGAAATGAAATTTGCTGTGCACGTGGAGTCGGTTCTGAACCGCGTGTCCCAGCCAGAGTACAGGCAGCTGCTGGTGGAGACCATCTTAGTGCTCACCATGCTGGTGGACATGGAGGTGCACACCATCGGCAACATCATAGCTGTGGAGAAGATCCTGCACATAGCAAATGACCTCTTCTATGAGGAGCAGGTAGGGGCCAGGGCTGCTGGCTGCGTTCCCCACAGCTGCGCAGGGTTCACCCACCTGGAGGGTCCTGCCTGTTGCACCTATTGTGTTCATAGGGTGCAGCGAAGATGTAGTGTCCCTCTGCCGCTCGCTATCGATGTGCAACAGAGGGTGTTTGGGGTGGAAGCTGGCGAGGGGGCTGTCCTTATTCCTAATTCTGCCTTTCTCCTTTCCTGTCCAAATCCCAGAAAGCTCTGGGCGCTGATGACCACATGCTGGAGAGGGATCCTGCCACGGGCATCTGCTGCCTGCTGTACGACAGCGCGCCGAGTGGCCGCTTCGGCACCATGACCTACCTGTCCAAGTCCGTGGCCATCTATGTGTACGACTTCCTGCCCGCCGACGGCTGCTCCATGCAGTAGCTCTTGCGGCTCCTCTCCTCAGGTTGCAGACACCGCAGGAGGATTGTTTCATACAGCTTTTAAAGGTGGACATTAGGCTAGTTTGCAGGCAGCCTGTGTGGCCATCTCTCCTCCCAGTCCTGGCCTGTGGTGGGCGCAGGGGTCTCCCACAGGAGGCAGGTGTGCTGAGCTGAGCTGGGCCTGCCCCGCAGCCTGTGGAGCGAAGGTTGGCAGGGAAAGGCTGAGCTTTCAAACCTGCTTGTGTTAAAGTGTCTGCCTGTGTGGCTCCTCCTTGGCTATCGCCCCTGGAGGGGCCTGTGTCTGAGGGAGACGGAAAGTCCCCTCGCCAGGTGTGTGTGCTCGGCCCTGCAGTGCCCCTGCCCAGCTCATGCTCTCCCTGCCTCCAGCAGATTTGAGGTTTTTAACCTGTTCTGTGCTGCTTTTTATTCCAAATCTGCGGGGTTTATACTAGTGTAGGCTGGAGCTCTTGCTCTTCCTGCTGCTGATGGAAAAGCTTTGTTAGAGGAAGAGGGGATGCTGCCTCAGGCTCTCTCCCAGCACACCCAAAATCAAAGCAGTCCCGTGCAGCCCATCATGCCCCTCTCAGGGGTCCAGTGTGTGTAGCTGGGGAGACTGGGGGAGCCAGGAACATCCCAAGGTGGTAACAGATCTCTGTTAGCACCAAGCTGTGAATACAGGGCTTCTGGCTGGCTGGGGGATGTCACCGGCAGCCGCTCCCTGCTGTCTCCTCTGCCCCTGGCAGTGTTGCTAACGGGCAAGTCAAAGAATCATTCGGGTTGGAAGAGACCCTTAAGATCATTGAGTCCAACCGTAATATTAACTCCAGCACTAAACCATGTCCCTGAGAACCTCGTCTCTGTGTCTGTCCAACCCCTCCAGGGATGGTGACTCCACCACTGCCCTGGGCAGCCTGTTCCAATGCCCCACAGCCCTTTGGGGAAGAAACTGTTTCCCAGATCCAACCTCAACCTCCTCTGGCGCAACTTGAGGCCGTTTCCTCTCATCCTAAAGTCACAGGTTCCCCAGTTCATACGTGCTCTGTGCAGCAACTCTGAGCTGGCTGCTTGGCCCAGTGTTAGCGGTGCTGTCACCGATGTGCTGAGCACTGAGCTCTACCACACACCCACAGCCGTGCGCAGGACAGGGTGGGGACATCAGGGGGTCACAGCTCGGCTCTGTTCTGCAGATCAAAGCCCACACACAGTAACATGGTTGGACCGATTGGGATCAGGCACACAGAACACAAAGTGGTGGGCAGAGTGGGGTTATAGAATCACAGAACAGTTTGGGGTGAAGGGACCGTCCCAGCTCCCCCAGTGCCCCCCCTGCCATGGGCAGGGACATCTTCACCAGCTCAGGTTGCTCAGAGCCCGTCCAGCCTGGCCTGGGATGTCTGCAGGGATGGTTCATCCACCACCTCTCTGGGTACCTGGGCCAGGCTCTCACCACCCTCAGGGACAACAATTCCTTCCTCATATCCAGTCTGAATCTGCTTTAGTTTAAACCATCCCCGTTGTCCTGCCCGGAGGCAGGCGGGTGCACACGAGCCTCGGGCCTGTTTTAGTGACAGTTCTTACGTTTTTAAAGAAAACCCGCCCCTCGGACGTGCGTGGGGTCCCCAATGAACCGCCTGTAGCGCGAGTCGCGCCCCGTCCCCCGCTGCGGGAGCGGGACTACAGCTCCCGGCGTGCTCGGGGCGCCGGCGCCTCCCGCCGGGCCCGGGGCCGGAACTTCCGCGGCGGGGAGCGGGGCCCGTCCGGGGGCAGGGCCGGGGTTCCGGCGTGGCGGGCCCGATGGCGGCGCCGCCGCCGGTCTATGTGTACAGCCCGGAGTACGTGGCGCTCTGCGACTCCCTCTGCAAAGTTCCCAAGCGGGTCAGCGCCGTGGCGGGGCGGGGGCGGTGGTGCGGAACCGCGGGGCCTTGGGAGCGCAGCAGTGGGGCCGGGGGAACTCCGGGGGCTTTGGGGCGGCTGTCGGCGCCTTGGGGCAGCGGGAGGGCGCGGGCAGCTCGGGGAAGGGGCGGTGGGGGTGTGGCCCGTGTCTCCCCTCGCACCGGCGGCACTTCCCGGGCCCCCCCCGCCCCGGGGTCCCGTGCGCTGCTGGGCCCCCCGCCGCACCGGGAGCGCCCCCGCGAACCCCGTGAGCGGACCTGGCCGGGACCCGCTGCCCGTTCAGCCGCAGGTCCGCCCGCCCCGCTCGCCGAGCGTCCGTCCTGCGCTAGAGCTGCTCTCACAGTCTTCTTCTCCGTTTTTTAGGCCAGTATGGTACATTCGTTGATTGAAGCGTATTCCTTACTTGATCAGATGAAGTAAGTGCTCCTGTGTTCTGTGAACAGAATATCTTCTTTGCTGAGGTTTGGAAGATACTGAGTGACTGCAGGTTTCTGTCCCTGCTGGCAGTGTGGTTATAGGAGCACACACGGTGTGTATTTCTGAGAGCTCACAGAATCCCAGAGTGTCAGGGGTTGAAGGGCCCTGGAAAGCTCATCCAGTGCAATCCCCCCATGGAGCAGGAACACCCAGCTGAGGTTCCACAGGAAGGTGTCCAGGCGGGTTTGAATGTCTGCACAGAAGGAGACTCCACAACCTCCCTGGGCAGCCTGGGCCAGGCTCTGACACCCTCACCCCGAACAAGTTTCTTCTCATATTTAAGTGGAACCTCCTGTGTTCCAGTTTGCACCCATTGCCCCTTGTCCTGTCACTGGTTGTCACCCAGAAGAGCCTGGCTCCATCCTCCTGACACTCCCCCTTTCCATATTGATCCCCATGAATGAGTCCCCCCTCAGCCTCTTCTTCTCCAGCTCCAGAGCCCCAGCTCCCTCAGCCTTTCTTCTGTGCTTTCTCCATAGAGCATACTGTCACCTGCTGCTCTCGTTGTTCTGAGCAGAGGTTGTGGTGTAGAAACTGTCCTTGTTGGTACTGCTCCAAATCCCTGGGCCAGTGCTGATGCTGAGAGGGACCATGTTGTTTTGCTGTGTCGTGACTGATTTGGGAGACTTTTTGTGAGGTCTTGGTGCTGTTCAGGAGAGAAGATGAGGTCTGAGGCAAAAGAGTGAGAACCCTCCTGCCTCATTAGGCTCTTGACACTTGGGGAATATGAAGGGAGAAAAAGACTTAGCTCAGCTTCTCTTAGGTTGCAGTTCAGCGGGGCCAGAAAGTCCTATGGGGGCTTTTTTAAACTGTTTTTTTTTCTTTCTGGTCATTTGGTCAAGCATGCTTGGGAAGTGGTGGTAGGTACCATTATAGAGGCCGAGCCAAAGGGCTCTTCCCCCTGCTGTGGGTGAGAAGTACCCGGCGCCTGAGCTGACCTGGAGCTGGCAGCTTCTTGCAGCCTTCCAGTAGCAATAGAGCTGTACTGGGGTGCCTGTGTGTGTGCCCCCCGAGTGTGGGATTTGGAGAGGGCTTTGACATGTCACAAGATTTATTTGGGCCGATTGCAGAGCTGGGAAAAATGATGTGCAAGTTGCTGAGGACAGAGACGGGCTCTGCTTTGCATGCAGGGGGAGTTAAGAGCGTGTAAGAGGTGCTGGTCAGCTCCTGACCCAGCGGGCTGGATTCCTGCTGCAGCACTGGGCTGAGCCTGGACGTTGTCACTCGGTTACTTCCCCTGTGTGCAAGCAGTGTTAGGTCTGCTGGGGATTGCTCAAGCTGGGAGATGGGCAGAAAAGGAGAAGAAACGTGAAGCAAATTGGAAAGGTGGATGCAGGCAGCACCTGCGGTCGTTCCTGATTGGGATGGGACACTGTTGGCACACTGGGGGAGAGGCCTGCTCCAGCTCAGCTGAGCCGCCTTCTCACTCTGACTGGCAGTCCAGTGCGAGAGGAGGAGGGGATTTTGTTTCCTTATTCAACAGTGACTGCCAAAAGAAGGCTCCTAGTCCGAGGAGGTTAAAGCTGGGCATTCCGGCTGAACTCTGGAGGCTTTTGACCTGACACTCTCCCTTCCTCCTCTCTGCCCAGGATAGTCAAGCCAAAAGTGGCCTCCATGGAGGAGATGGCGAGCTTCCACACGGACGCCTACCTGCAGCACCTGCAGAAGGTCAGCGAGGAGGGGGATGACGACCACCCGGAGTCCGTGGAGTATGGACTGGGTAAGGACGCGTATGTTCAGCGAGAGATTAACTGAGCAGCAGGTCCAGGGTGGTCTTTGCTGGGGGTCGGTCAGAGGGGTGAGCTCAGGCGTGCTGCTGGGCTGTTGGCGGATGGAAGTGCTCCTTGGGGTGTTGCTGAACCCTGGCAACCAGCCGTCCCTCCTCAGGCTGGTGTGTCCACTGCTGCCGGCAGAGGGTGCTGCCAGCCCCACACTGCTGCTCGCTGCCTGTCCCTCGCACACCTGGAGCCAACGCGTTTTGCTGCTGCTTTGAGGATCCGGAGTGGGACAGAGGGTCTGATGCACTGCCCTTGGCGCAGAGCTGAGAGCGGCTGCTGCGCTGGAGGCCACGTGTGCGCAATGGCCTGAAACGCCGCCAGGGACCAGAGCGGCTGCTGTTCGCCTGGTGGCTCTGCTCCCGTCCTGAGACACCCGCGCAGTGCAGCGGTGACAGCGGGCGGGTGGCGGTGGGTACAGTCTTTGTCTCAGGAATGGGAGTGACCCAGGACTGAGGCGGTGGTGCAGGGGCTGCGCTCATCTCCTGAGTATTCCCCAAATCTGCCCTTCACGTTGCTCTGCAGAGGAGCACCCTGGGCTCACACCTTGCTGGGGTTCGGCTCTGTAGGAATAGGTGCAGATCATATTCCAGCTATAGAGCTGCAGCGTACCTAAGCCTGTCTCCTTTGTGGACGTCTGTTTTTGGCAGGAGGTACATCGGTGACTGTGTCAGGGCTCTCCTGGTAGAGCAGCCAGAGAACTGAGTGGTTTTGCGAGATGGTACGAGGGACCAGTAGGTCGGGCTGGCCGGGCACACAGGTCAGAAGTTGGTTCAAGACCCGTCTGTGAATGACCTGAGTGCAAAGAAATATTTTGATGGTTGATTTTTGCGGCAGGTCAACCCTGGCTGTCTGCCAGGTGCCCACCAAGGCTCTTTCTCTCCCTCCTCAATAGGATAGGGGAGAAGATACGATGGAAAAGATCATGGGTCGAGGTAAGGGCAGGGAGATCACTCACCAGCTACCATCATGGGCGAAACAGACCTGACTTGGGGAAATTAATTCAATTTATTGCCAATTAATAACAAAGTAGGATAGTGAGAATTGAAAACAAAACTAGAATCGCCTTCCCTGTCATACACCCCCTTTCACCGACTCAGCCTCACTCCCAGCTCTTCTACCCACCTCCCCCTGAGCGCTGCAGGAGGACAGGGAATGGGGGTTGTGGTCCATTCATCACACGTTGTCTCTGCTGCTCCTTCCTCTCACACTCTTCCTCTGCTCCACCATGACGTCCCTCCCATGGGAGACCATCCTCCACGAACTGCTGCAGCGTGGGTCCTTTCCATGGGTGCAGTCCTTCAGAACAGACCCCATGGGTCACAAGTCCTGCCAGCAAACCTGCTCCAGCGTGGGCTCCTCTCACAGATCACAGAATGTCAGGGGTTGAAGGGACCTGTAAAGCTCATCCAGTGCAATCCCCCATGGAGCAGGAACACCCAGCTGAGGTTCCACAGGAAGGTGTCCAGGCGGGTTTGAATGTCTGCAGAGAAGGAGACTCCACAACCCCCCTGGGCAGCCTGGGCCAGGCTCTGACACCCTCACCATGAACAAGTTTCTCCTCATATTTAGGTGGAACCTCCTGTGTTCCAGTTTGCACCCATTGCCCCTTGTCCTGTCACTGGTTGTCACCGAGAAGAGCCTGGCTCCATCCTCCTGACACTCCCCCTTTCCATATTGATCCCCAGGAATGAGTCCCCCCTCAGTCTCCTCTTCTCCAGCTCCAGAGCCCCAGCTCCCTCAGCCTTTCCTCACACGGGAGATGCTCCACTCCCTCCAGCATCTTGGTGGCTGCGCTGGACTCTCTCCAGCAGTTCCCTGTCCTTCTGGAGCTGAGGGGCCACAACTGGACACAATATTGCAGGTGTGGTCTCCCCAGGGCAGAGTAGAGGGGCAGGAGAACCTCTCTGACCTACTGACCACCCCCTTCTAACCCACCCCAGGTACCATTGGCTTCCTGGCCACAAGGGCCCAGTGCTGGCTCATGGTCACCCTGCTGTCCCAGGACCACCAGGTCCTTTTCCCCTACACTGCTCTCCAACAGGTCATTCCCCAACTTATACTCGAACCTTGCCACTCAAACCCAATACAATTTTTTTTCCTACTTACGCCCCCTAAATCTGCTGTGTGAGTCCAAATCCGATACCTGTTGTGAGGGTTTTGTGCCATGACTTTTTCATTGTGCCTGGAACAGAAAGTTGGAGCAGCGGTTAGAGCTCAAAACAAAGAGGATGTGCTTCCCCGGAGGAAAAGGCCCGTTGTGTCTGACACACGGACTCTCACCCGCAGGTTACGACTGTCCGGCTACTGAAGGGATCTTTGAGTATGCGGCAGCCGTGGGAGGAGCCACCATCACCGCAGCCCAGTGCCTGCTGGATGGCAAGTGCAAGGTAGCGATTAACTGGCCTGGAGGGTGGCATCATGCAAAGAAGTAAGAAAACAATCTCTTCCCTTGTGTTTTCTCACCTGCTGTCTGAACCCCACCTCTAGCTCCCTGTGCATCCAGCGGGGATCGGCTGGAAGAGAGAACAAGGTGTGCGAGGGTGAGGGAAGGCAGGAGGTGGATGGGGCAGAAGCAGAGCGTAGGGCAGAGGCCTGGGAGCCGGCTGGTTATGCCCCGTCCTGGTGCTGCCAGGGACTGCAGCGCAGGTTGGGACCGGTGTGATTAGAGGTGTCCTGCCATCCATTGGTACTTGGTTATCTCTGGGATTTCCAGTGAGAATTGATTTTGCAAAGGCTGTGGAGAGGCAAGCGATTGGTGTCGCTCCCAACGTGGAAGGGAATGAGAACGTGGCAACACGTGGCCCAAATTGTTTGGTGTGGCTTTTCTGGTTCCTTAATAAGAGGTTTGGAACAGTGTAGGACTGACCTCTGTTTTTCCCCATGCACTGTGGGTGGCTGTTTACTCTGAGCCGTAATGTCAATAATGAGCTTCCAGAAAAACAGGAGAGGAAGTGAAAATTTTGTCTCTGAATCCCGTGATTAAAATAAAGTGGTGAAAACGATTTGTTTCCATGGCTTCCCTGTTTTCCATGGGTGTATGTTTTATTTTAACTCGTGTCCCCCATCTCACAAAGCATGAGGCCTGCCTGCAAATGCAGACAATACAACACCCTCCCTTGTCCCGTTAACTGGCCCTTGCATGTTCTGTTTTTACTGGGGAGCCCCAGAAATTGTCACGAACCACGTGTCTAACCCTGACAGTTTGTACATTAATGTGTAGGTTTCTCTTCTTGCTCCAGTGACTTTTCTGACCAGGGAGTGAGGTTTCTCTGGTGATGTGCAAATCCCAGGGATGGCAGCATCTCATCAGGACCCTTTTCCTGCTCAGCGCTTTGCTGGAGGTGCCTTCAGCTACGGCTTGGTGAGACAGGAGAGAGTTGGGCTTGGCTGAGCTGCGCTCTCTTGCTCCTTGCAGGAGGGATGGCTCTTTGAAAATCTTCTGTTCTCTTTTATCTCAATTGCATGGTTTATAAAATGCCTGTAACAGAAGAAATCTCAGCAGTGTTGCTGCCGCTGAGCGGTGCTGTTGGCATTGTTCTGGGAAGCAAAAAGTCTGTGTCAAAAAGGCATTTAATACTTCCTGATCCCAAAGGACCTTCCCAGCCACCCGGGGAGGTGGCCCAGGATGCTGCGGAGTCAGCAGCAGCCGTGGTGGGTGCCAGTCCAGTGTGAAGGTCCAGCCAGACTGACACCCAACTCCAGGACTTGTGTCCTAGCAAAATACATGTCCTTTTGTCAAAACAGACCTGCTGTCTAGTAGTGTGGTTACTTTCCGAGGTCATAGAGGTAGGAATGGTAACCACTGTCACCTGGGGCTTTTATTGCTCCCAGTTCACTGGTGTGCCTTTGGGGCAGAGGGTGGGATGCTGAGCTGCTGCCTTTTCTTGACCCAGCCCTGCCCTCCGTCCTGGCAGTGACAGCCCGAGCTGTGCTGTGTGGTCTGTGGGGTCAGAAATCCCGCGTGCCGGCCCTGAGCTGCAGCTCTGGTGCTGCTCAGCCGCTGTCCGAGCCGGCGCCCTGCTCTGCTCGGCCTCAGGTTTGAGAGAGGTGGTGTGTTACAGCGTGGAGAGAGTGCCCGAGACTGGACATGGTTCGCTTTGCTTCCTTACAGGCTGGGGAAGAGGGGAGGAGTACGGTGTGCAATTACAGCTCAGGAAGATTTCCAGGACACCCGCTAACATTACTGTAAACGAACAGCGTCACTGGGAGCAGCTGTGCTCCGTGACATCTGCAGGGGATGAGAGCATAGCAGGTCTGCTGCCGCGGGCTTGCTCCTTGCTGTTAGCAGCTGTTTGCTGGGCAGGGAGTGTTGGGGGAAATGAGCCGAGTGCTGTGGCTGAAAGTCAAGAAGCATTTCCAAGAGGCAGATCTCAGATCCCGGAGCCGTTTGAGCCCGGGGCGGAGCGGTTCAGATCCTCCTGCCGCTAAGTGGGAGTGTGTATGGGCTGGTGCCAAGTGGTGACAGAGACTTAACTTTGAAGCGAGTCTGCAGTAGGCATTAAGAAACTTCCTTGTTCCTTTGATGCCAGCAATATGGCAGCTGCCCCCCCGATGTATATGAGGGATAACTTTCCTTGCAACCTCTGTCCTTTGTTTATTCTGGCTGAGCCCCGGAGCTGTATTGTGAGGGACTGCATGTGGAGCGTCCTGTTTGCATTTTCCTGGGGTGGAAGGGAGGGTGTTGCTTTGGGAAGAGGCTTAACCTTCATCCCCTGAGACTCTGGAGCAGAGCAGCAGAGTGGTGCGACTGCTTTGGACTGCCAGGACTGTTCTGGAGCAGTGACCTGGGCTGCTGCCTCTGCCTGCCCGGCGCTTGCGGGAGAATGGCCAGGCAGGACTGTCCGGGACCTGTCCTCTTGCTGCGGGGGGAGAGGAGGTACAGCAGAGAGTGGGCTTGAGTCGAGTGGCTCCAAACTTCTTTAAAATATCTCAGGTGTAGAAAGCTAATGTTCTATTTGCGTGACAGTGCAACGTTCAGGGGTGCCCTGCCAAGCGCCCATGGGGCAGGGCCTCTCTGCAGTACAGCCAGCGTTACCAGCCACCAGCAAGCCCAGGGCTGAGAAGCAGTTGGCATAAGGAGTCGTGTCCTCTGTGCTGCCCAGACGTGCTTTGAGATGTTCCTGACCCATCCCTTTGTAGCTGCTGGGCCTTTGCCGGACTCTTCATCCTCCTTTGTGCCCCTGTGAGCTGCAGGCTCATGAAGTAAAAGTGACAACTCTGAGGTCAGTGGCGATGGCGATGTTCAACTTCTCAGGCATTGTTTTTACAGAGATGAAGCTTCTGGCTTTTGTTACCTGAACGATGCTGTCTTGGGGATCCTGCGGCTGCGCCAAAAGTTTGACCGTGTCCTTTATATCGATTTGGATTTGCATCATGGGGATGGTAAGGCTCAGCACAGGCTGCAGACAGCACGGCCACGCAGACTCGGGGAGGAATGGGAGAGGTCGAGGTCTGTGGGGACAGGAGGGCTTCACCTGCTGCAGCCGCTGCGGCTTTGCCTCCTTTCAGTGCAATCAGGTTCCCCAATCCCTTTCTGCCTTGTCCTGCTTGATGAATTTGCCCTGTGCTGCTCATCAGACCTCTCTTGAGGCTCTGGGCAGCAGTCTTGTACCTAAAGCCACGAACAGCATGTTTGCATTCCAGTAATCCCCTGTGGCAGTGGCTCTCCAGCCAGGACGTCCCCCAGCCCCTTGTCTCATCCCAGCAGAACAGCTGCTGACAGTGTTTGGTTGTTTAACGCCACCAGTGCTAGATGGAGGCAGTCAGTCAGTAGTAAATGCTGCCTTTAAGAGAAGGCTTGATGCTGTAAAGCTAAAGCCAGAGCTGGCCTTGCTGAAACTGCTGTCCTTCAGCGACATTCTTTCAACACCATTTAACTTTTCCTGCTCTCCTAAATGTTATGGTATGCTTCATTTTGCTCTGTTTTCCCCCACATTTGGTTTCTCTTAAGTTTCCTGTTACTTCTTTTTCCCTCTCCACCCCACTATTGTAACGTCTTTAAGGAAAGGCCTGTGGAGCTGCAGCAGTGCTGAGAACAAGAGCTCAGTAGCTCTGGTTGCAGTCAGAGCCATCTCTGGCCGGGGCGTCCCTGCTCAGCTCCCTCCCTCAGACAGGCGAGTGCTGCTGGCGTGGGCGCTGACCTGGGCTGTCGAGACCCATCCATTGCTGATTAGCGTGACACCCACCAAATGAATGTCAGTTGTGACCTTGCTGCAGTTGAATTC
Source organism: Patagioenas fasciata (assembly GCF_037038585.1). Classification (NCBI taxonomy): domain Eukaryota; kingdom Metazoa; phylum Chordata; class Aves; order Columbiformes; family Columbidae; genus Patagioenas; species Patagioenas fasciata. The sequence goes on from NC_092530.1 coordinate 6,046,145, forward strand.
GGGTCTCTGTTGATTAAGGATGGATTTATTGACCCATGTCTGGTTTTCTGCCTTGTTCATTCCGTTCCCGCTCCGCTTGCTGCCCCATGGTTATTGAGCAGCTTGTTTGTGTGTTTAGACTCTGTCATTTATGTGAACGATGCATGGAAGCTTTTTCCTCTTCTCTTTTCTGGTAGGAGTTGAAGATGCCTTTAGTTTCACCTCGAAAGTCATGACTGTTTCTCTGCACAAGTTTTCACCAGGATTTTTCCCAGGCAAGTTGAACTTATGAAGTTGGTGCTAATTAGGTTCACACATCAGTGACAAGGCCCTGGCAAAGGCAAGTCCCATCCGTTCTGACCAGCAGAGATGTCTCGCTGCCTCTGCTGTTGACTCGGGAGAAGAGGGGCAGCTACATTGGGCATTTCCTCCTTTCTGCTTGTGGAAAGGGTGAAACTGGGGAATGAGCTGTTGGAGAGCAGTGTAGGAGAAAAGGACCTGGGGGTCCTGGGGACAGCAGGGTGACCATGAGCCAGCACTGGGCCCTTGTGGCCAGGAAGGCCAATGGTACCTGGGGTGGGTTAGAAGGGGGTGGTCAGTAGGTCAGGGAGGTTCTCCTGCCCCTCTGCTCTGCCCTGGGGAGACCACACCTGCAATATTGTGTCCAGTTGTGGCCCCTCAGTTCCAGAAGGACAGGGAACTGCTGGAGAGAGTCCAGCGCAGCCACCAAGATGCTGAAGGGAGTGGAGCATCTCCCGTGTGAGGAAAGGCTGAGGGAGCTGGGGCTCTGGAGCTGGAGAAGAGGAGACTGAGGGGGGACTCATTCCTGGGGATCAATATGGAAAGGGGCAGTGTCAGAAGGATGGAGCCAGGCTCTTCTGGGTGACAACCAGTGACAGGACAAGGGGCAATGGGTGCAAACTGGAACACAGGAGGTTCCACCTAAATATGAGGAGAAACTTGTTCGGGGCGAGGGTGTCAGAGCCTGGCCCAGGCTGCCCAGGGAGGTTGTGGAGTCTCCTTCTGTGCAGACATTCAAACCCGCCTGGACACCTTCCTGTGGAACCTCAGCTGGGTGTTCCTGCTCCATGGGGGGATTGCACTGGATGAGCTTTCCAGGGCCCTTCAACCCCTGACACTCTGGGATTCTGTGAAACTGCTGGGTGGCCACCCCAGCCCTTGAAAGCTGCAGGACAGAACTGGGCAGAGGGTGAGAAGCGGGTCTGTCCAACCCCTCCTGTGTTGGTGCTGGCAAGTGGGCTTCACTAGCACACCAAGGGTTCTGGCTCTGCTCCCATTGCACATCTGTCTCCTCCTGCTGATCCTCTTTCTCTCATCCTTAACCATGGGGTGTTTCTGGTTTTCAGGCACTGGCGATGTGACAGACGTTGGCCTGGGGAAAGGTCGCTATTACAGCGTGAATGTACCTATTCAAGATGGCATTCAGGATGAGAAGTATTACCAGATCTGTGAAACGTAAGCCTTCTTGCTCTGATGCAGTTTACTTGGATGGGATTTTAGAGGACAGAGACTGCACAGATTTTGTTTATTTACTATTTTCAATTATAGTCCTTCCTTAAGGCTTCTTGCACCCTCTGCTCTTGCCGAGGCGCTGCCAGATCAGGCATTCCTGGAGAACAAAGGCAAAGAGAGTGTGCGAAACGGTGTCACCTCCCTCGGTGCCAAGGACAGCCTCCTGCCCAGTGCTGCTGGAGACTGATCTGCCACAGCACAGTGATACAAATAAATGGGGAGGCAGTTTGGTCCTGGCATCTTGGAGCATGTGCACTTTGAGCTTTCCTTTTTATGATTTGCAGCGCTTGTGTTTGATCACTTGTGTTCTAGTAGATAAACCAGATAAACACCGCTTTCGAGGCAACGTGGCACATGGATCATTGCCTGTTGTTTCTGGAAGCTGAGTGGCACAGGCTCCAATTAAAGTATGTTGTTACTAATTTGTCCTCCTTACTCAAGGCAAGGGTAGGACAACATGGGCTTTGGGCAGAGGTGACGCCCCTCTCATCCATCCTGTCCTTGACATATGCCGTAGAGAGGCTGACTCAGGGTCACTTCAGGAAGGACGCTTATGCCGACTTGGCCGCTCTTCCCTTGGCACTGTGATTTTTCTCTGCCTCAGTCCGTTCAGCTTGGTGAGACTGTGGTCAGCGTGGGCTGGTAGCTGTCAAAACACAAATGGTGTGAGCAGCCAGCCCTGCCATGGTGCTGGGGCTGCGCTGCTGTCCCTGGGGTGAACACGCGTGCTGAGTGCAGATCCTGCTTTCACCCAGGCTCGTGTATTTACCTCTCAGTTTTTTCTGGACATTTTCTCTTCACCAGTCAAGTTTTTCCCCAATGGTGCCTGAATTTCAGCAGTGAATTTGTGGTGTTTGTAGAGCTGGCGGCCTCGGCCCCGCAGGCCCCTGCCTTGGCACTGGGCTCAGTGGGGCTCCTTGTCTGGGCGCAGTCACTGTTTAAGTTTCTTCAGGTGACTGCTCATAAATGCTCTTTGTCATGGAAGCTGCTCTGCAGTGGCTTCTAATTCCATATGAGATAAGAACTGGTGCTGCTTTGGTTCTCTTAACCAAGGCAAGAGCATTTATTCCAGGGGTCACATCTGTTTCTAGTTTAGCAAAATAGAAACTTTGTTGTGAAAGGGACATGTTTTTTTCCATTATTTGCGTTGTATTTTGGGCTTTGGGGCACAGTGCTGGGAACGGGATTATTCCCTTTGTGGTGTTCATGATACTGAAAGCCTCCTGGAGCAAAGCCAAATGTCTGACGTGCCCAACTGCCTTCTGCAGGAGAGAATACTTGGAATAAACTGGCTCCGGGGGCTGGCCCTGCTGCACCCCAGCATCCTTTAGAGCTGCAGGGAAATGTATTTCTGCCTCAAGAGCCATGTGGGAGAGAGGAGAGTGAGGACCTAGACAGAGCCTTGCTCTGCTCAACCCGGCTGGTCCTGCTGAGAGGTGTGTGAGAGTTCAGGATTGTTTTCCCAGATCCTTCTCTTCAGCGTAACTTTTACAGAGGAGAAAAGCCCCTGCATTTGGCTCTTGCAGCCCTTCAGCTCTGGGCACCGATGTAAGCGTGTGGCTTGGTGCTGTCACCAAGCTGATCAGGACTAGATCCCCCTCCCCTGTGTGTTCTTAGTGATGTTTTTGCCTTCGCCAGCCCTGTGATCAGTGCTTTGAGAGAGAAACTTACTGCAGGAGAGTAGCAGAGGGCTAACTGGGACCAGAGGGAGCTTAACGGGTATGAGGGGAGTGTGAGAAGACAATGCAGAAACCTGGAGGGGCATCAGTGGATCTGAGGGACCCAGCACCCCCCGAGCTGTGCTTACAGTAACCCCCCGCTTCTCTCCGCAGCGTGCTGAAGGAGGTGTACGCTGCCTTCAGCCCCAACGCGGTGGTGCTGCAGCTGGGGGCGGACACCATCGCTGGAGACCCCATGTGCTCCTTCAACATGACGCCCGAGGGAGTGGGCAAGTGCCTGAAGTACGTCCTGCAGTGGCAGCTGGCGACTCTCATCCTGGGGGGAGGTGAGTGCACACGCGTCCTGCTGCTCACAGGGAAAGCGGTTTGTCCTCCCACAGCCCTTCCTCGAGTGTGTGCCCGTGGGCTGGCGCTGGCTGGAGTTCAGCAGGGTGACCACTGGGCAGCATCAGGAGGACACTGTGTTTTCACAGAATCCCAGAGTGTCAGGGGTTGAAGGGCCCTGGAAAGCTCATCCAGTGCAATCCCCCCATGGAGCAGGAACACCCAGCTGAGGTTCCACAGGAAGGTGTCCAGGCGGGTTTGAATGTCTGCAGAGAAGGAGACTCCACAACCTCCCTGGGCAGCCTGGGCCAGGCTCTGACACCCTCACCAGGAACAAGTTTCTTCTCATATTTAAGTGGAACCTCCTGTGTTCCAGTTTGCACCCATTGCCCCTTGTACTGTCACTGGTTGTCACCCAGAAGAGCCTGGCTCCATCCTCCTGACACTCCCCCTTTCCATATTGTTCCCCAGGAATGAGTCCCCCCTCAGTCTCCTCCAGCTCCAGAGCCCCAGCTCCCTCAGCCTTTCCTCACACGGGAGATGCTCCACTCCCTTCAGCATCTTGGTGGCTGCGCTGGACTCTCTCCAGCAGTTCCCTGTCCTTCTGGAGCTGAGGGGCCACAACTGGACACAATATTGCAGGTGTGGTCTCCCCAGGGCAGAGCAGAGGGGCAGGAGAACCTCTCTGACCTACTGACCACCCCCTTCTAACCCACCCCAGGTACCATTGGCCTTCCTGGCCACAAGGGCCCGGTGCTGGCTCATGGTCACCCTGCTGTCCCCAGGACCCCCAGGTCCCTTCCCCCTACACTGCTCTCTAATAGGTCATTCACACAGACCTGAAATCCTTAATACCAACAGGTGTAAATCTCAATCCTGACCCTAAGTTTTTGAGTTAAAGGCTGCTTGGCTCCTCCAGGGAAGAGCAGAGGCTGTTATCCCTGATGTTAACCAGTCTGAAATCTGTGACTGTGTCAGGACTCCATCACAGGTCCATGTTTTATGCCGTAAACACCAACCTGCCTCAGTTCTCCAGTTCAACACTGCATGCTTTATTCTTTGAGAAACAGAGCCTCTACAAGTTCAGCTGTAGGATTTTCCCGTCTGCCTCCTTTTTCCATGACGTAGAATCACAAACCCATAGCACATTTTAAGTTGGAAAAGACCTTTAATATCATCATATATTAGTTTCTGATATTTTCTCACATCTGTTATTTGCTTGCTGAAGCTGCTCCATTCATGGAGTTCAATAAATGGTGTTTACCATCAGAACAATTTGATTCTAGTATGATGACCTGTATGGTTCCTGATGAGCTGTCCCTGGCTTCTCAGTGGCACCTCTTACTCCCCTCTCTGCTGATCTCTTCAGCCATTCTCTTTAAAAGTGAGCACTGTGCTCCCAAACCTTGGGCATCTGGCAATGAATGGTTCTGTTTGGATTTAAGCAGGGGCTTGGGAAAGGACCCAGGTGCCCGCACGGAACAGTGGGGCTCTTGCACCCACAAAAGCTAAGGTGGACCTAGCTCTGCCATGCTGCACAACCAGCTGCTTGTCCAGTGGGGACAGCAAAGAGTGACCCAGCACTGCGCTCGTGGAAGCATTTGAAGTGGAAATTGGGGGAAGAGTCAATACTTGACCAGGGGAAAACCACGAGAATCCCAAAGAGAAAGGAATGTTGAAAAATACAGTCTCCCTCTCTTCAAAGTGGTTTTCTATTTTACTATTTTAGTTGTCTTTGTGGGAAGACAACTCTGAGTCTCCTGCAGGATTGCTTTCAGCTCAGGTTTCTCCTTGTGGGCTCATACACTGTTACCACAGAGGTGGCCATTACCATAGTGACTATGGAACTTCATTTACTTGTAAAGCAGTCACAAGTTGTACTAATGAGCTTCCTATTTGTCCTCTCAAACATGACAGTGCTGAAGAGCTCACCAGCAAATGGCTGGGTGAGTGTGTTGTGCTTGATGGGTGGAAAACGCAGTAAGAGGGAAGAATCCCCCATCCCCAGCGCTGCCCTTCGCTGCTCCCGTCACCTTCCAGCACTCGTCCTTGTTGCCAGGGGCTTGTGCTGGGTCTGATATGGTGGCTGGAGGATCCTGGCGTGTGCCCTGTAACTGGGGTCCGGTTTGGGAGGTCTGTCCTTGCATATGGTGTCATTTGCACCTGGCCTTGTGTAGCCAGCAGGTGCACAGTGTCAGTTTTGGGCACAGCTTGAGTGGATGGAATAAGCTGAATGGATGTAAACTGTTCATCTTCCCTCTGTGGGTTTTTTTTTCCCTTCCACTAAAATCTCTCCCCTTTCTTCCCTTTCCCCACTCTTCCCCCTCCAAAATCACAATTCTTACTGGAGACAGGAGGCTACAACCTTGCCAACACAGCTCGCTGCTGGACATACCTGACCGGGCTCATCCTTGGGAGAACGCTGTCCTCCGAGATCCCTGACCACGAGGTAATGCCTTGACAACCCTCCCTTCTCCCCGCACGAGAGCCGAGTCACCCTACCGCATCCACATGGCGTCCTCGCTGCTCAATACTGTTTTGTTGAGACACTCTTGTAACAATAATGCACTGTCCTAGCAGCACAGTGGCTGCTTGTTCCCAAAACCTGAGGCTGTCGCATCTTCTTGCAAAGGATCTCAGGTGCCAATAAACTCCAGTCTCAGGTGATTACAGAGAGGATGGGGAGGGGGAGTCACTGGTTTGCTCAAATTACTCTTCAGGATGGGCGTGTACTAATGCCAGGAAAGAGCCAGGCCTTTCTCAAGGGCTTAAATGTTGGCCTTGCTTTCCTCAACTTACAGAAAGTACCAAGTTGCAGCTCAGGTGCTGTTCATCGTGACCACATATGAGCTGTCTCGGTTCCAGGGCTGCTGCTTTTAAAGTCTTGAATGGAGCTGGGCAGCTGGTTGGAGGGACACAATCTGGACTGAATTTTGGTGGAGTAAATACAAGTTCATAATAGGTCTCAAACCACAGATCAGTGTTACTGACCCTACAGAAATAAAACTGCACGTGCAAGGCCGTTCAAGCCTACAGTGACCACAGAAAATTATGGTTTTGCCTTTGTCTAAGGATCTCACAGACCAGGATACGTGAGGAAGTAAAGTGTTTGTGTGTACTGAAACTGGGAATTCGTCATTACAGACACAAGATGCATTTTGAGAGGTGTTGTGCTTAAATATGATCCTTTAGCCAGGTTTCTGCAGAAACGGGTTTTAAACAAGACTTGATATTTCTCTTGTATTCAGGAAGTCAAAAGAGTGGGTCCCTCTGCAGGAATTAACTGCTGAAAGTGTTAGGGTTTGGCAATTTGTTGTTGCTCTGAACAGTTTATTTGCTGTGTTAATGATTTCTGTACCAAGAAATGGTACAGAAATGAGGGAATAAGTTGATTGCAAGATGTCACAAGGTGCACGGCAGGGCCCTGCGTGCTCAGGCTGCTCCTTCTCAAAGGAACTGGTATCTCCGCTTGGGCTGCAGAGCTGAGCCAGCTGCGAGTTGGTGCTGCTGGCCGTGGTCTGTTTGTGTTCCCATTGCAGCAAAAACAGTGCTTGTGGTTTTGTTTCTGGAGATGAGATGAGATGAGATGAGATGAGATGAGATGAGATGAGATGAGATGAGATGAGCTGAGCTGAGCTGAGCTGAGCTGAGCTGCTCGGGGTTCACCATGGAGAACAGTTGTGAGAGATCAGCCCAGCTTATCTGTTGGAGCTGTGGTGCAGCACTTGAAGAGGGAGGAGAAACATGGGCTGTCTTGGATGGAGCAGTTGCCAAGTGCTGCTGTTCTCACTTGGGCACCTGTAGGAGACTTTTATGGCAGGCTCGTAAAACCAAGTTCCTGGCATGAACAAGTCTTGAGTCGTGCACCACGGAGAGGGATCGTCCCTGGGGTGGTGACGTTACCCAGCAAAGCAGCCGGTGAGGATCAGGAGCATGGGAACGCTGGTGGGACGCCAGGTAAAGTGTCTGGAGCGGCAGTTTGTCACAGCCAGAAAGCTCTTGGGCGAATGGAGTTTGAATTGGGAACAAGTCAGAAATCCACGGTGCTCTGCTAGAATATACATCAAGTCCACAAAGAATGCATGGGGACAGTGGCATGTGATAAACTGATTGTTTTAAGGCCAATGGCCATGTGCTTTATTGAAGCCTTTGAGATAAAGTGACCTTGATGATAAGAAATAGCCTTGGTAGGTGAGTTGAAGGGTTCTGGATCAGATAGCAGCTGAAAGATGGTGATGTCCATGTCAGTAAGCAGGGAGCAGCAGCCTGCCTTCCTGGGGTCTGCCTTTCTCTTGGTACCCAGAGGATGCAGGTCAGTGAGTGGCAGCCGATGCAGATGCCCAGGGACCAGGCCCCTCCGTTACCAGGTGGGAGCGGTGAATGGTGTTTGAAGCACGGCCCTTAGGTCACCGTAGGAACCTCCTGGTACAGCTCTGCTCCCTGGCTTTGCAGCACTGATGAACTGCTAATTAAAAGACATTGGGAGGAGCGTTCCTTGTCAACAGGTTTATCCCACAAGTGCCTCACTAGTGGCACCAGATGCTATTTTTAATTTACATTTATAATCCTGTTCTGAAATGAGTTAAGCAGTTTGTATCAACAAGTATCCTGAAAGCCAGGGCCACCGGCTGATGCTGAGAGTTTTCCAAAGGATTTCCTTTATCAGTTTTAAATGTGTTCTTGCCTCTTCCCATCAGCATGATCTGTGTTTTTAGCTCCTGAACTCACAACCAAGATCAATAATTTCTGTAAGCAACTGTGTTGACAATAACATTGAAGAATCATCTTTGTTTTCTTTAATATAACTCTGATGTAGTTACCTGCCCCTCCCTTCTAAACAGGGTTACTCTGTAATGCTGAGCGTAAGATTTACTTGCCATGGGGTAAGGATCCCTCTCATATTTTCAGATTGGCTTGTGTGCAGTCGTGCTCTGTCTTCTGGGGTCCTGGGGACAGCAGGGTGACCATGAGCCAGCACTGGGCCCTTGCGGCCAGGAAGGCCAATGGTACCTGGGGTGGGTTAGAAGGGGGTGGTCAGTAGGTCAGAGAGGTTCTCCTGCCCCTCTGCTCTGCCCTGGGGAGACCACACCTGGAATATTGTGTCCAGTTGTGGCCCCTCAGTTCCAGAAGGACAGGGAACTGCTGGAGAGAGTCCAGCGCAGCCACCAAGATGCTGAAGGGAGTGGAGCATCTCCCGTGTGAGGAAAGGCTGAGGGAGCTGGGGCTCTGGAGCTGGAGAAGAGGAGACTGAGGGGGGACTCATTCCTGGGGATCAATATGGAAAGGGGCAGTGTCAGGAGGATGGAGCCAGGCTCTTCTGGGTGACAACCAGTGACAGGACAATGGGCAATGGGTGCAAACTGGAACACAGGAGGTTCCACTGAAAGATGAGAAGAAACTTCTTCCCAGTGAGGGTGTCAGAGCCTGGCCCAGGCTGCCCAGGGAGGCTGTGGAGTCTCCTTCTCTGCAGACATTCAAACCCGCCTGGACACCTTCCTGTGGAACCTCAGCTGGGTGTTCCTGCTCCATGGGGGGATTGCACTGGATGAGCTTTCCAGGGCCCTTCAACCCCTGACATTCTGGGATGTTCTGTGATTCTGTGATTCTTAGGACTGCCCGATGACGTGTTTATGAAGTCTTGATAACCTTGTTTAGTCCCCCCAAACCACTCACAAAGCGGAGATGGTAACACTGACAGACTTTGAGCAGGGAAGGAAGAAACCCACAGCACGAGACTGATGTCCCCGAGTGTCTCAGTGGACCATGGGTGTTCATAAGACATACGAGGAGCAGTTGGGGTCACTTGGCTTGTTCAGCTTGGAGAAGAGAAGGTTGAGGGGAGAGCTCATCATGGTCTGCACCTTTCTCAAGGCAGTAGAGGAGGAGCTGCTGATGTCCTTTCTGTTGTGAGCAGAGATAGGACACGAGGAAATGGAATGAAGCATCAGTAAACAAGTGTGGAACGCTTTCATAAACGATGTTGAGATCTTTTTGTGGGGTGAGGTTTTTGTGGGGTTTACAGAATGGAGGAGGCCGAGGGTGCAGAGTGCGCGGTGTGAGGTGGCCGGGTGGGCTCTGCTCATCGGGCAGGGCCGTGTGCTGCCTGCTGGAAGGTGGCTCGCTGGGGAGAGGTTAAATGGAATCACGGGATCATTTCAGTTGGAAGAGAGCCTCAGGATCACCAGTTGAACCATAACTCAGCTTAACTCCAGCACTAACCCATGTCCCTAAGAACTGCGTCTAAACGCCTTTTCAACCCCTCCAGGGATGGTGACTCCACCACTGCCCTGGGCAGCCTGTTCAAAGCCTGACAGCCCTTTCTGGGAAGAATATTTTCCTAATATTCAATCTAAACCTCCCCGGCGCTACTTGAGACCAAACGTCACCCGGTTTTGCACCCAGCCGGGGAGGTTTTGCGTCAGTGTGACGTGCGCTTCGGCTGTGCCTGCAGGAATCAAGCGCTTTGTGTGAGATACTGGCTGCGTATAGAGAATCATAGAAGAATCATTTTTTTGGAAAAGAACTTTAAGATTGAGTCCAACTGTTAACCCAACGCTGGCTCCAAACCATGTCCCTAAGAACCTCATCTCCGCATCTTTGCCCATTTGACATATTGCGATGATCTTAAATAGCGTGGGAGCGGGCAATCTAGAGGATGGCGCCTCCTTCTCTGCAGTATTGTCCGGGAAGCTGTCAGTCTGTCTGTCTCACCTCCTCTCTGCCACAGTAGCTATGCCTGCTCTTTTCTTCCTCCAGCATTTCTCTCCCTGCAGTCATTGCACATTCCCATCTCCCGAACCCTGGACACTGCTCCTTTCTCTGGGACATCCCGTGATGGGAGGGAAGACATGGGTACGTCTCCCTCTGGGTTAAACCTCAGCTCCCTTTGGCCTGCTCAGAGCTTCAGGGTTGCCCATCAGACATCTGTGATTCTCAGTTTGGGCACGCCTGAGTTTTAAATAGGAGCAGTTGGGAGCTTCCCGGTGAGCTGCTGATGAAGGGGAGGATTTTTAGCTCTCCTTGTGAGTCTTGGTTCTGAACACTGCTTGTTTCATCCCTGAAAATGGCAAGGTTTTTTTCAGTGTATTTTGGGAAGTGTTATTTTCCCCTGTTACAAATAAATGGATGAGTGATTAGTGCAGGCATTTTGCTGTTGCTGAAGCATGAGCTTGCCTGCTTGTAATACAATATCTTCCTTATTCTGAGAGATTAAGGAGAGTTCTGAAGCACTGGAAATGACCTCTTGAATCCCCTCCAGGCTGCAAGAGAGTGGATACAAGGTGCTTGTACTATGGCTCTTCTGTAATGTCTTCAGAAATATTAAAGCTCAAGCCTCCCGCCTCAAAGAGAAAGCCTACGTTATGGGTTTGTTTTGGTGGATTTGCCTCTCTGGATCCCTGTGGTGGGTCAAAACTCAGCTGATTCCCAGGTGCTGCTTTTTGCTTCTGTCAATTGGTGAGTGGTTGAAAGAATTTCCTTTGTTAGTGCTTCCTCGAAGACATGAAGCATCTCTAGGGGCAGCAGTGAGAGGTGGCCGTGTCCTCATCCTGCTGCTGGCACAGGGCAGGAGAAGTGGGCAAGGGATCCTGTCTCAGCCCTTGTGTCTTGGTCTGGGACCGGGGGTGACACATTTTCTCCTGCCTCCTGCACAGGAACCTGCACTGGAGGGGTAGGAATGTGTTGTGTTGAGCAGCTGGGGCTGTTTGTTTCAGAGCAACTGCATCAGAGCTCTTGAATCGCAGCATCACAGAATAGTTTGGGTTGAAATGCCATCCAGTCCACCCCTGCCATGAGCAGGGACATCTTCACCAGCTCAGGTTGCTCAGAGCCCCGTCCAGCCTGGCCTGGGATGTCTCCAGGGATGGTTCATCCACCACCTCTCTGGGTACCTGGGCCAGGCTCTCACCACCCTCAGGGACAACGATTTCTTCCTCATGTCCAGCCTGAATCTCCTCTTTTTTTAGTTTAAAACCATCAGCCCTTGTCCTATCAAACAGGCCCTGATAAAAAGTCTGTTTTTGAAAGAATGCTCGTGGCTGTTCTTCAGAGACAGCTCTTCACACTCGTTCCATCTCTTGATGTAGAGGGCAACCCCTCCACCCTTCCTTCCTCGCCCGTCCCTTCCGAACACCCTGCAGACATCGATCAGCACCCTCCAGTCACAGGATCCACCCCACCACGGTTCAGCGGTGGCCACGAGGTCGTAGCCTTCGAGCAGCACGGTGGCTTCCAGCTCCTCCTGTTCGTTGCCCACGCTGCTGCGTGTGTTGGTGCAGAGGGATCTCAGCCGGGCTGTTGGCCGCGTCGCCTTCTCAGAGGAACAGCCCTTCATTCCTCTGCAGTATTTCACTGGGCTTTCCTGTTGGCCTCCATTAGCTCAGGAGCCCCTGACTCATCTCCGTGAGACTTCAGGTGTCCTCCAGTGAGGCCAACACAGTTCAGGGCCATGGCTGCGGATCCTCACAGGCACCCTGCCCCTCTAGCCTTGGCGTCTCGTCCCACTGCTTGTCACGGGTGGCTCTGATATCATCCCTGTCCCCGATCACAATGGCATTACCCAGTTCCAGATTTACCAGGGGTCCGCTGCCACTGCCTGTGCAAGCAGCTGGTTGTGCAGCCGAGACCCGTTACTGGGATGTGTGCTTTTCCATGGATGCTGCAGTCAAGATTTTAGGTGTATTTCCTTTTTTCCTGCAACTAAGCCAGCTGGCTTGGTTTGTGGAGTCAGTGGGCTTTGCCAGTGGAGCCTGTTTGCTCCGGGAGTAACCGTGTCCTGTTCAAGAGCAAACTCAAACCAGTCTAGAGGCGCCAGCTCTCGGTGAGGACTTCGCAAAACGTATCGGCTTCTTCTGCTTTAGCCATTTTCAGTCTTTCTAAGCAGGAAAAATGTCAGTGTTCCCCTCTCATGTCAGTATTTCAGCAGGGACTTTGCAAAACAATCTCTAGGCGGAGGTGGGGAAAGGAAAACGTTCAGCTATAAAGGAGATTACCTAAGAAAACTGTAAAAATAGTCTCCTTGAAAAATATACATCAGTCGTTGGGCTGACTGTGGAGAAGCTAATGAGATAATTAGCTAAGCATGTGCTCCCAATGCTGCTTGACACGGCTGGATAGGGCTCCCATTCAGGCTGGCCCTGGGTCCATCTCTGATCTGAATAGTCATGGTTGTTTTGCAGCCACAATGTACTGCAGCTTCTGCTGCCCACGTTGCTTTGGGGTTGGGTGTGATCTCATTCGCACAGCACGGAAAGCACGGATTGCATCTTTACCACTGATGTTTTGAACCCTGGTGTGTCTACTTCTTCGCTTGCTGTGGTGTGCTTGTGCAGTAAAACTGCTGGCAATCATTTGCAATTCTGCATTGTGGTGCAGAGCCCACGTGCTGCAGGTTTTTCTCCTGCAGGCTCAGCTGCGTGCACAGCCAGGAAAGACGCGTTGTTCACCTCGAAGCGCACTGATTTTTCTCCGAAAGTAAGGATATCTAATAGGCAGCACTTGAATCTTGTTTGTTAAAAAAATCAAGTTTGCAGGTAACCCTGTGTAAAATGGGCAACAACAGCTTTCCCAAATAAAGCATTGGGGTAGACATGAGGCTATTCTGGCTGTACCACTGAGCCCTTGAGTTGGTAGCAGTTGCAAACTTCAGGTGGGCACAGACACTGCAGAAGCTCCTCATTGATGTAGTTAAGCTCCATGTGCCCAGAAGATGGGGAAAATGTACCCATGGGGGGGCGTCCCTCCAGCCTCTCTGCTGACTGCCCTCTCCTCTTCCCCACAGTTCTTCACAGAGTATGGCCCTGATTATGTGCTGGAGATCACACCGAGCTGCAGACCAGACCGCAACGAGCCACAGAGAATCCAGGAAATTCTTAACTCTATCAAAGGTGAGTTGTCCAAAGCCAACACTCCTGCTTGTAGGTCATTTTGGAGAGGACTTCAGGAAAACTCGCTGAAGCCTTTCTCGCTGATGAGAAAGTTGAACCACATTCACCTGGCTGCTCATCGTGTATGACGGCATCGGTCTCCTGCTTCGTGTGTGGTTTCAGCGTTAGTGGCCCATCAGCTCGGAGATGTGGGTCCCTGTCGGCAACAGGTGCCGTTGCCTTTTCTCTGGCTGCGCAGAGCAGTGCGGGGCTTCGTCCTTGTTGGACTCATGGAACAGCCCAGGTTGTAAGGGACTTCACAGGTCATCTGGCCCAACCTTTCATGGGAAAGGGAGCCCAGGTGAAATTATTTAGCACCCTGTCCCGTATCATCTTGAAAACTTCTAGCCATGGGGACTCTCCCGTGTCGCTGGGGAGGTTCTTCCAGCCATTAGTTGTATAAAAAGTTTCTTTCTTATAGCGAGGTGATACCTCTCTTGGTGCTACTCACACCTATTGCCCTTTATCCCCTCCATGTGGCTCCTTGTGAAGAGAGAGCCCATGTCGTCTCTTTAGCTGCCCTTCAAGTACTGCAGTGCAATTATGAGGTCCTCCCGAGCCTTCTCTTCTCCAGGGAGGAGGCCCAGCTCCATCAACCTTTTGTCATAAAACAAGTTCTTCAGATCATCTTTGTGGGCCTCCTGTGGACCCTGCCTGATCCGTCCATCTCTTTGGATTTGTGGGGAGCAGAACTGCACACAGTACTCCAAGTGCAGCTGACAAGCGCTGAGGAGAGTGGGATGATCCCATCCCTATCTCTGCTGGTAATGCCCCTGCAATTGCTGCCCAGGATCCAGTTTGCCCTGGTTGCTGCGGTGACACGCCGCTGTGTCATCAGATTGCTGTCCCCCAGGACCCCCAGGTCCCTTTCAGCAAGGTGGATCCAGCCACACAGACCACATCCTGAGCTGGGTCTTCGTTGTGCTGTCCCAGGTGCTTTACCTTGCCCTTGTCTTTGTTAAAGTTCATGCTGTTCTTGTCAACTGACTCTTCCAGCTTGTCCAGGTCTCTGTAAGAGGGTTCTCCCTTCTGCCGTGTCCACCTCAACACTCAGCGTGGTGTTACCAGCTGACTTGGTGAGGTTGTTTTCAATCCCATCATCCAGATCGTTTATGGAGATGTTGAACAGCGTGGGGCCTGGTATCGATCCCTGGGGGACCCGCTTGTGACAGGCTGCCAGCCTGAGTGAAAACCATTGGTCACCACCCTCTGTGTGCTGCCTGGATGGCTGGAAGAAAGGAAACATCACGCCTGTTTTAAAAATTATAAAAAGGAATACCCTGAGAACTACCAACCAATCAGCCTCAGGTCTGTAAGGTCATATAGCTGGTCCTCCTGGAAGTTAAGTCAAGGTATATGAGTAACAGAGAGGTGATCAAAGACATCTGGTGGTCTTCTAAAATGGAATGACAGCATTGGTGAATAAGGGAAGAGCAACTGATGTCATCTCGCTGGACTTCTGTAAGGTGTTGGACATGGTCCCACACAACATCATTGTCTCTAAACTGGGGAGATATGGATTTGATGGACGGATGGATGGATGGATGGATAAGGAAAAGCTGGATGGGCGCATCCAAGGAGTTGCAGTCAATGGCTCGATGTCTAAGTGGAAATCAGTAACGAGTGGTGTCTCTCGGGTCCACACTGGGGCTGATACAACTCAGTATCTTTATTAATGATATGACAGTGGGATCAAGTGCACCCCCAGCAAGTGACACGCCTGAAGGATGGGATACATCCAGAGGGACCAGGACACGCTGGAGAAGTGGGTCAATGTTAACATCATGAGGTTCAGCAAGGCCAAGTGCAAGGTCCTGCACCTGGGTCAGGGCAACCCCCAATATCAATACAGACTGGGGGATGAAGGGACTGAGAGCAGCCCTGAGGAGAAGGACTTGGGGATACTGGGGAATGAAGGACTGGACATGACCCAGCAATGTACGCTTGCAGCCCAGAAAGCCAGTTGTAACTTGGGTACATCACCAGCTGCATGACCAGCAGGTGAAGGGAGGGATTCTGCCCCTCTGTCCCCCTGGTCAGGCCCCCTGGAGCTCTGGGGTCCCCAGCACAAGGAGGACATGGACCTGTTGGAGCAGCTCCAGAGGAGCCACGGAAATGGTTGCAGGGCTGGAACCGCTCTGCTGGGAGGAAAGGCTGAGAGAGTTGGGGTGTTCAGCCTGGAGAAGAGAAGCTCCGGGGAGACCTTATCGTGGCATTTCACTTTATAAAGGAGGTTTCTAAGAAAGACAGAGAGGGAGTTTTTCCAAGGCCTGTAGTGACAGGACAAGAGTTTTACACTGAGCAAGGGTAGGTTTATGTTGGACATAAGGAAGAAATGTTGTGTGATGAGGGTGGTGAGACACTGGAACAACCTGCCCAGAGAAGCTGTGTATTCCTGGAAGTGTTCAAGGCCAGGTTGGACAGGACTTAGAGCAACTTCATCTAGTGAAAGGTGTCCCTGCCCATGGCAGGGAGGTTGGACTAGATGGGCTTCAAAGGTCCCTCCCAACCCAAACTGTCCTGTGATTAATTCAATGAGATGAAACCCTTGCTGGACATGGTTCTGGGTGTCATCAGCCTCAGACACGTGCGCCTACCCAGAGTCTTCCTGCAGCAGAGGGTGACTGATTAGAGCTGGGCACAACAAGCTGGGCTGCAAACACGGGTCTTGGCCTGGATGCAGGGAAGGTAGGATGGCTGGGATTACTCTGTCCACAGCAGAGGAATCTCTCAGTGGGCTGCCTGGAGCTGGGGGTTAACGTTTGGATGCAGGAGGACCTGGAGGCTGTGTGGGGCTCGGAGGAGAGCAGCAGCCTGGGGACAGGGGTCTGCGCTGATGCGGTTCGTCCTGTATCACTGTTTGGTCCATCAGGCGTAGGGGTGGCAGCCCTGCCCCTGGCTGGGCCACTCCACCAGGGTGAAATATCCATGGAAATACCTCTTCCTGCCTCCTTTTCTTTGCAGGAAATCTGAAGCACGTTGTTTAGTGGAGAAGGAAGACTCAGGTTTCCGCAAGAGGATTTCCCGTGGGGAAGACAGTGTATTTATGTGAGCAGCTGGTGAAATTTGTGGCTGCGGGTGAAATTTGGAAGAAGTTACTGCTGGTTGATTCATTTTTTCTCTCTTTATAGAAGAGAATAAGAGCACTGTGGCTCTCCAGGCAGGAGTGTGGGCCCTCCAGCAACAGCCTGCTGGTGCTGGCAGAGCCTCCCTTGCTCCTTCCACTCTCCTTTATTAACACCGCAGAGTTCATTCTCACAACTGGTTTTCCATGTTTTTTAAGAGAGGGGCTGTTTGGAGCTGTGAACCCTCCCCGGCTGGAGCCCAGCACCACATCACCGTCCTGGCAGGAGCTCAGCCCCTGAGCTGCCCCAGGAGCGGTGCTGAGGGCCAGCCGGGCCCGGGCTGCGCCTCTTGCCCACAGAAAGGCGCAGCCGTTGTGTTTTTAACTGGGACTTTTTTTAAATAAAGTGTTTGAAATATTCCTTCAGCAGTTTCTTTTCTCCCTGCGCCACCCTGCCTTGCCAGCGCTCTTTCCTGTAGCACTTCACGTGTGCACTGAAGGTCCAGCCAGCGCTGGAAAGCAAAGCTCTGCAGTTGCGCTTGCGACCTTCCCTTCCAGCCCAGTCACTGAAGGAGCACAGGGCGAGGGGTGGGCTCCTGGAATCCTGTGTGACCCTATGGGTGCTGCAAGGGAGATGCAGAGCAGGGTGGCAGCTCCTGTCCCGGGACATCTTGGATGAACCTCCAGATGCTTCAGCATCTCAGCGAGGGGACAGGTAAACAGATACCTGGGGCTGATCCCTCCCAGTGCCTCTGGCCATGGAGCCTGGCCTCTGCTGCCCTTGTCTGCTCCTTCACCTGGCCCGCAGAGCTTTGGTTTGTGCTGTTTCTTTTTAAAGATGCCCAGTCACCGTGGGAAAGCGTATTTCCCGTTGCTTTAATTAGCTGATGCTGGAACAAATAGCAAGAGGAAGAGACTGGCAGCCTGGAGAGTCTTTGTTTTGATCTCTTGTTTTTCACTGCTGATCTAAACAACAGGAAGTGCAGTGTGGCAGGAGTTCACCTGGACGTGCTCCCGTGTCCCCACGAGCGACTCCTGACCCCTCCCTGTTTCTCCCATGTCCCCCCAGCACCTGCTGCCGTGGGCTGTGGGGAGAGCGGCCGTGTGTGGTGACTGCGGGTGGGTGCTGCCGCCAGCACAGGAGACGCTCTGGGTGCCAAGGGAAACTGAGGCATGGGGTGAAGCATCCCCTCTGCTATCTCCATCCACATCCCTGAATGTGGAGTGACAGTTGGAGCTCAGCTCGCTGCAAAGGAAGAAGATTGCGGAAGGTGGGACAAAGGCTTGGGGGGTGGTCCCAGTGCCCCCTCAACAGCCCCCCTCACACCCACACCCCCTCCAGCCGGCCGAGGGCAGCAGCCCACATCACCTTTGCCAACCCTGGCACCAGCTGAACCCACCTGTTGTCCCACAGCCTGGACAGGTGTTACAAGTGTGTCCCAGCCTGGACGTGGGGGACATGGAGGTTCCCACCCAAGAGGCTGGGAGGCAGGTGGGAGAACATGAGGGTGTTGGGGATGTCCAGTCAGGATGGGGAAGCGTGGGAGGCTCCATACTGGATGGGGTGACACGGCGGGTCCCAGCCTGAACGGGGAGGACATGGAGGGACCCAGGTGGAAGCGGGGGCGCGGGGGTCCTGCCAGGGTCCGGAGGAGCAGGTGATGCCGGCACCGCCCCGGGGGCCGCCCCGTCTCGTCCCATCCCTCCCAGCCCGTCCTGTCCGCCCGCCGGCCCCGCTCCGCTTCGCCTTTCCCAGGGGCTCGGCCGCACCGGGGCCGCTATAAATCCGGCGGCGGCTGCCCGACCCGTGCGGGGAGCCGAGCCGAGCCGAGCCGAGCCGAGCCGAGCCGAGCCGAGCCGAGCCGAGAGCGGGGCCGCCCAGGTAAGCGCGGGGGAAACCGGGACGCCGCTCCCTGCCCCGCTGCAGCCTCCCCCGGCCCGGGGACCCTGCTGGACCCATCCGCCCGCGCCCCGCTGAGCGCCGCCGTGTCCCCGCAGGCCCCGGAGGAGATGAGCTCGCTACGGTGCCCTCCGCGACCCTGCGCTGCCCCTCCGGCAGTGGCACCGGGGAGCTGCCGGCTCCACCGGCCCCCGCCGCCTCCTTGGCGCTGCAGGCGGGTCCTCACCTCCTGACCCTGCACCTCCAGAAGCTCCACCGCCAGCACCGCGCCGCGATGGGGCCCCGGCTCCCCGCGGAACCCGGCTGGGGCTTGGGAACGCAGCCGCGGAACGCGGGGAGCCGCCTGCCCCCGGCCAACGGCCCCGGCATCATCGACTCGGACCCGGTGGACGAGGAGGTGCTGAGGGCGCTGGTGCTGGAGCTTGGCCTGGACAGGCCGGACGAGCTGCCGGAGCTCTGGCTCGGCCACCATGAGTTCGACTTTTCCGCGGACCTGCCGGCCGGCTGCTGAGCCCCAGGGCGGCTGGGGCGGGGGGGCTCCCGCATCGCCCCACCGGGGACCTGCGGGCCGGTGCCGCTGGGCGCGGTGCCATCCCGGCTGGGCCAGGGGGGCGAGAGGCGCAGAGAGCGGGGAAGGGGCCACCCTGGGGGCTGAGGGAGCGCTGAGGCCGCCTCGCTGCGCCAGGCAGGCGGATATCTCAGGCTGCTCTCTAATAAAACCTGGACGGACCCTTGTCCCCCCGGCTGTGTCCCTTTCCCTGCCCAGCTCAGCGCTGTCGCTGGGGGACGATGACAAGGGAGTCCATCCGCGCGGGGCACCCCGGGGTGGGAGGAGAGTCTGCCCTTCGCAACTCCCATGCCCCTTCCCGGCTTTACGGTGGCTCCAGGGGTGCCACCTGCGCGGTGTCCCCATCGTGTCACCCTCGAGGATGCAACCTCTGTCGCGCCCCGCTGCGGGAGCGATGCTGCAGGAACACACTGGATGCCCCGGGACCGCTCCACTCGGCTGCCTGGAGGGGCGCGGGGGCCTGGGGGTGTCCCAGGGACCCTAGTACCCCGGGAGGACATGCCAGCCTCCCCGGAGAGTCCAGTCGGAGACCACTGATCCCCGAGCTGCCTTCGGGAGCAGGTGCTCAGGCCGGGAGTCGGGTTCGGGGGGCTGCGTAGGGCCCCAGCTCCACCCGGGACGGGCCGCGGGCGAGGGGAGGGCAGTGGCCGGCATGCGTGTCCCCGCGGTTCGTCTCCCGGGACAGCCAGGGTACCCGGAGTCTCCGAGCCCTCCAGCCCCACCCCGGCGGGGAGCTGGGGTATGTGAACCACCGACACCCTCACACCCTCTCCCAAACCGCAGGAGCACAACGTGGGGGCTGTCTCACGGCTCCAGCGAGGGCCGGGAGGGACCCACTCATCCTCGCCACACCCCTCGGATCCCCCATCACAGACACAGCCGCTCGCTGCCGGGACCCCTCGTCGAGACCGCTTGCAGCGGGGAGAGGAAGGAGCACCCCACCTGGCTGGTGGTGGCTGCCCAGCCCCCCCACACCTCCCGCGGGCAGCGCCGAGCTTGTCCCGCGTGGGAGGCACACGCACCGCACTGCCCCGCTACACCGGGTGGTACTGGACCACCGGACCGACAGGGGGCGCCAGGCGGCGCGGCCACCGCCCCCGAGCATATCCGCGGCAGACCGGAAGCGGCGGCCCTTTCCCGGCGGAGCGCAGCCATGGTGAGAGCGCGGCGCGGCCGCTCCCCGCCGCCATCCGCCCCCATCTGCCGCCCGCCGCGGGGCCCCCGCCGCCCCCGCCGCCTCCGGGGCCGTGGGGAGCAGCCTGCCGCGGGCGCCGGGGGGAGCGGGAGCCCGGGGGGGCTGGGGAACCGTGCTGGGGGGACCGGGGAGCCCTGCTGGGGGGGCCGGGCCTGGCGGCGGCCGGTAACACGTCCCGTCCCGTCCCGTAGGCCCGCGGCCCCAAGAAGCACCTGAAGCGCGTGGCTGCGCCCAAGCACTGGATGCTGGACAAGCTGACGGGCGTGTTCGTGAGTGCGGGCCGGGAGCGGGCGTGGAGGGGACGGGCTTGGGCCCGGGCGGCTTCCCGGGCTCGCTGGGGGGTTCCCGGGCTCTGGCGCAGTGCTCGGTGGGCTGGGGCAGGGCAGGGGAGAAGAGGCTTTGCGAGCAGCTCCCGTGTTTCCCTGTTTGCAGTGGGGTAGTTGGCTGCTCTCCTTTAGCCGCCTTGTTGTGTTTTCCGTTCACCGGGCCGGGTCTGTGGGTGGTCGTGCTGTGTTGGGGGTGGTGTTCTGTAAAGACTTGGGGGGCAAGGCACTGTGAATACCAAGAGCACACTCCTGCAGCCCATCGCTGCAGCCTGGCTAGCAGTGCGGCTCCACGGGTGCTGCTTCGCGTTCTGTTCTTCTCTGGGGTCAGGCGATGCTGTTGCACTCGAGCACCTGGCAGAAAGCTTCTGTTTGCAGGCACCCCGTCCATCGACAGGCCCTCACAAGCTGAGGGAGTGCCTGCCGCTCATCATCTTCCTGCGGAACCGGCTGAAATATGCCCTGACAGGAGACGAGGTCAAGAAGATCTGCATGCAGAGGTTCATCAAGATCGATGGCAAAGTCCGCACAGACATCACCTACCCTGCGGGCTTCATGGGTGAGTGGGAGGGCTGGGGCAGGTAGCTCAGTCCGCTCTGCTGCACTGTGGGGGCGAATGTTTTGTGAGGCTGCCATTATTTGGGGAAAAGATGCTTTCCTTGTGGAGTTAAAGATAAATATGAACAGTTGTTACTTAGTTTGGAGTTACACGCTGCAATGAATACCAGAGCCAGGTGTCTGTAGCTTATAACTGCATGCATATGCGTAAGTTGCTGTTCAGACTTCAGGTTTTGGCAGTTTTTGGTAATTTGCACTGTGTCATGGTAAAAGATGTGAGCCTGTGGTCAAGAGGAGATACCAACCTGACCGTTCAGGCCTGAAACGTTGTTCAGTTGTTTTTAAATGTGAGCTTTGTGCTGAGCTACTGTGTTGGTAATGTAGCTGGTAACAGCTGCTATTTGATTTCCCTCTCTGAAATCAGATGTCATCAGCATTGAGAAGACGGGGGAGCATTTCCGCCTGGTGTACGATACCAAGGGCCGGTTTGCTGTTCACCGCATCACAGCTGAGGAGGCCAAGGTGAGGGGCTTCAGCTGGGTTTGGTTGGGATGGTGTTGCCTGTTTGGCATCTCCCTGAGGGCTGAGTCTGTGCCACCCTTGAGAAGATGAGGGTCTTCAGGGCTGGGGTCCAAAGCCTTTGGTGCAGGGAGATCTTTTGGTGACATGAGAGCGGCTCCTAGGTGAGTGCTGGTGCTTGAAACGAACGCTGTCAGCATGGGCTGGCTTCCCTCCACAGGGAACTTTGGGGTGGGGAGGGCTGTGCTGTGCTGTGCCTGAGTGTAGGGTTTTGCAGTCCAACAGTGATCAGAAGCATGAGACTGCGTGTGGTGCAGAAGCCTTGAATTCCTTCCTGGGTCTGTTATAGAGGTGTTTACACATCTGCCCTCTGGCCCTGGGCATTGGGGAGCAACTGCTGTGTGTTTCCTTAACCTGAGCACATTGACATGGCTGAGCTGCGAGTCTGTGCTCTCTTTGGCATGTCCTTCCTAAGGCCGGGCTGTGCAGGCAGGCAGGGGTGCCCAGCGGAGAGCTGGCTGTGCTGTAGCGGCCTGTGGTGTGCGTCTGGGGACTCTCCACACCCACATGATGGCTACTGCTCTGTGCCGACTCCTGAGTCCCAAAGTAGCTGTGAAGGAGTTAGGAGTGAAAGGCAGGAGGGAAATGCCCTGGAGGAGGATACAGATCTGTCTCAGGTTCTGAAGAAAGGCAGCGTCTGCCTCTGCTGTGTGACCACAGGCTTCAGGGCAAAGGGTGGAACCTGCCAGGACAGCAGGGTGACCATGAGCCAGCACTGGGCCCTTGTGGCCAGGAAGGCCAATGGTACCTGGGCTGGGTTAGAAGGGGGTGGTCAATAGGTCAGAGAGGTTCTCCTGCCCCTCTACTCTGCCCTGGTGAGACCACACCTGGAATATTGTGTCCAGTCGTGGCCCCTCAGCTCCAGAAGGACAGGGAACTGCTGGAGAGAGTCCAGCGCAGCCACCAAGATGCTGAAGGGAGTGGAGCATCTCCCGTGTGAGGAAAGGCTGAGGGAGCTGGGGCTCTGGAGCTGGAGAAGAGGAGACTGAGGGGGGACTCATTAATGGGGATCAATATGGAAAGGGGCAGTGTCAGGAGGATGGAGCCAGGCTCTTCTCTGTGACAGCCAATGATAGGACAAGGGGCAGTGGGTGCAAACTGGAACACAGGAGGTTCCACTTAAATATGAGAAGAAACTTGTTCCTGGTGAGGGTGGCAGAGCCTGGCCCAGGCTGCCCAGGGAGGTTGTGGAGTCTCCTGTGCAGACATTCAAACCCGCCTGGACACCTTCCTGTGGAACCTCAGCTGGGTGTTCCTGCTCCATGGGGGGATTGCACTGGATGAGCTTTCCAGGGCCCTTCTGATCCCTGACATTCTGGGATGTGTGATTCTGTGCCTGGGTGTAGGCTCTCCTGGGAAAATGCAGCTGGTGTTGGTGGGGAGGCCGAAGCCCAGGGTGGGCAGCTGTTCCTGATGTGCAGGCGTTTCTGCTAGGGCTGTTGCATAGCCACGTGGCAGCCGGATGAGAGGCACTGCTGGGCCAGTGACCTGGGCAAGTTGCTGCCTGGGCTCTTGTTTTGAGCCCTGGAGTGTCGCATGTTCTGCATGGGACTGAGGGCTGCTGTGGCTGGTGGCTCTCTGGGGGACAAGAGTGCTGCTCGCTGCCTCCACTGAGCACTGTTGGGTTTTGTTTGCAGTACAAGCTGTGCAAGGTGAGGAAGATCTTTGTGGGCACCAAAGGAATCCCTCACCTGGTCACCCACGATGCCCGCACCATCCGCTATCCAGACCCCCTCATCAAGGTGAATGATACGGTGCAGATTGACCTGGAGACAGGCAAGATCACAGATTTCATCAAGTTTGACACAGGTAGGTCTTGCATCTGGTGCAAAACACTGAAATCTTCCCCACCATAGAGGGCAGTGGGGAAGTTAAATACAAATGTTAGATACCTTTACTCTAAAATAGAGAGGCAGTGGTGGCAGCCTTGAGAAAGCGCTTGTTTCCCTGGGTCATCTCTGTCTGGTGCTGGAGCAAGGATTCCTCCCCTGTGCTGGCAGTGGGAGACATTTGGTGCAGGGACATAAAGTGATTCAAGAGCGGGCTGGCACCAGGTAGAAGCAGCGAGCTAGTGGAGAGTTTGCTCGAGCCTGACTCTTGTGCATCTGTGAGCCGAAAGCCCTGGGCAGCTGTAGAGAGATTCCTGGCTCTCGCCTGTGGGGAACGTTTCGGTTGCAGAGCTATGAGCAGTGCCAGGACAAGTGGAACACGTCCTGGGTGCTGCACAACCGAGGTGGTGGGAAATGTTTGGGATGGGCCTTGGGGCCAGAGAGCTCTTTGGCTTCCTGAGGTGTGCCAGGGTTCCTGTGGGACATAGGTGTCACCATGTCCTCTGGTGGCTGCTCTGTCCCTGCCCTTCTCCAGCGCTGCTCCTCAAAGAGCCCAAGTGGAAGGGCTTCCCATGGCACGTGCTGCCAGCTCTTGTCACACTGATCTTCCTTCACTCCAGGTAACCTGTGCATGGTGACTGGTGGTGCCAACTTGGGCCGTATTGGGGTGATCACCAACCGGGAGAGACACCCTGGCTCATTTGATGTGGTTCATGTGAAGGACGCCAATGGCAATAGCTTCGCCACCAGGCTCTCCAATATCTTTGTTATTGGCAAGGTAAGCCTGCACGCACACAGGGCGGGTGGCTTTTCTCCTCTTGTTGGGGGCTGCTGGCTGAAGGCAGCTACCTTCCTGCACCATGAAGCTCCTCCAGTGCTGGCATCAGTTCTGGCTCCGCTCCCTGTGGTTCTCCTTGCTCCAGGCTAACTGCTCTGGGAAGGGGAAGCATCTGTAAATTTAGGAACGGGTATGATTTCAAGAAATAGCCCCGTTTTGTTTTGTTTTTTTTAAACCGAGAGTTGGGAGCTGAGCAGTGCTCAGTGCTCAGGTCTAGATGTGACCTCAGCTGCTCTGAGTGTCCCTGCTGTCTGGCCATCCCCGATGGGCAGTTTGGTCCACGTTATAAAGGGGTGGTTGTGTGCTTTTGGCTGGAATGTGTTCTGCATGGACGTGACCAAAAGAGGCAGGTGTAGGCCTTTAGACTTTTGTCACCTTCTTAAGGGGCTTCTACTGGGTCAGTGCCACAACCACATGGACATGGCCCAGGGTGAGAGGGTGAGCTCTGCTCTGTTCTGGTTTTCTGATGTGGGGTGACTTCTCCTTTGCTGCAGGGCAACAAGCCATGGATCTCCCTGCCCCGTGGAAAGGGCATCCGCCTGACCATTGCTGAAGAGAGAGACAAGAGACTGGCAGCCAAGCAGAGCAGCGGGTGAAGCCCAGCTCAGGCCAGCGCTGGTCTTTGCAGTATCTGATTAAAAGGTTTACCAAATGGCTGTGTGACTGGCTGGGGAGCATCCCCGGGTTGGGGGGAGCCGGGCTGTGCCAGTGCCAGTGCCAGGCCATGCTCTGCTCTCCAGAAGGAGCTGCTGATCTGGAGATGCTGCTGGTGATCTGAGCAACTGCCAGAGCCATCTTCCAGAAAGGCAAGGGGAGCGGTGGCAGAACCTCCAGGCTGCTCTGTTCCCCGGAACGTGTTGGCACAAACACTCCCGGACATCCTTCTTGGAGAGGGATATGCTGGAGGAGCCAAGATGGGGAAGAACCAGCTGGGCTCTCCCTAAGGCTGATGGTGCCAGCCGGGCTTGAGGCCCTCAGGGATTGTCCCTGGCCAGGGGACTGAGCTCTGTCACCAGCACCAGGGGTGGGTGGTGCATTGGCTGCTGGGTTGTAGAGCAGCAGGGGCTGTGGGAATGGCCCTGGAAGCCAAGGTGGGCAGGGGTGGGCAGTGCCTGGGCAGCAAGGCCAGTCCTGCCCCCTGGGCTGTGCTAGCAGGTGTGCACGCAGCATGACATGGCAGGGGCTCCTCTGCACTGCTGGGCCCAGCAGAGCTGCTGTCTGCCAGGCAGATCAGGAGTGAAGCCAGTGGGGGCCACAGCTGGTCAGGAACTGGAGTGCTGGAGGCACAGGCTGGAGAGCCCAGGGGCTCTTCTGCTGCCTTGAGGTGCCCACATGGCGGTGAGGATAGGGAGATTGTAGCAGTTCCCTGGGCAGCCTGTTCCACTGCTTTGTCACTCTGTGAAGAACTTCTTTCTAATATTCAATCTAAACCTCCCCTGCTGCAACTTCAGGCCATTTCTTGTCCTATCATCATCACTTGCTACTTGGGAGATGAGTCCAACACCTTCTGTGATCCAACCTCCTGTCAGGTAGCTGTAGACAGTGAGAAGGTCTCCCCTCAGCTCCTGTTCTCCAGGCTGAACAGTCCCAGCTCCCTCAACTGCTCCTCATCACACTTGAGCTCCAGACCCTTCACCAGCTTTGTCACCGCCTCTGCGCTCTCTCCAGCACCTCAGTGTCCTTATGATGAGGGGCCCAAAACTGAACACAGGATTCAAAGTTTGGCCTCACCAGTGCCCAGCACAGTGGCACAATCACTTCTCTAGTCCTGCTGGCCACACTGGTGCTGATACAAGCCAGGATGCGGTTGGCCTTTTTGCCGACCTGGGCACAGTACATGCTGGCTCATGTTCAGCCAGCTGTGAATCAACACCCCCAGATCCCTTTCCAGATCATTGATAGAGATTAAACAGAACTGGCCACAATACTGAGCCCTGGGGACACCACTCGTGATCGGCCACCAGCAGGACTTGGCTCCATTCACCACAACTCTTTGGGCCCAGCCCTCCAGCTGTTTCTTCATCCATCGCAGATACGCCATCCAGGCCATGAGCTGCAGCTTCTCCAGGAGATGCTGTGTCAAAGGCTGGCGAGCTAACTAGGCCAGACCCTCACTGCAAGTATCCGTGTGAGAAGCAATTTCAATTAGTGTTTAAGGAGAATATTTTCCTTGTGGTGGTAGATCAAGCACTGCTAGAGGGGCCCAGGGTGGTTATGGGATCACCATTCTCATGGGACACAGTCCTGAGTCTGATCAAACAGTTTTGTTAAACTTCATAGGAAATGGGCAGCACAGATCCCTCGTCCCTGTTCTGATTTGAGATGCCTGTGTATACACAGCCCAGCCGCTCTACTTCTGCTGCCGCAGATCTTGGTGCAGCCCATTGTCCAGGGTTCAGGGTTGGGCATTGGAACAGGCTGCCCAGGGCAGTGGTGGAGTCACCAGCCCTGGAGGGCTTTAAAAGTCATGTAGCTGTGATGCTTAAGGACATGGTTTAATGTTGGCTTTATGGTTGGAGACTCGGTCATTGGAAAGGTCTTTTCCAACCAAAATGATTCTAAATGATTCTATGACAAGGTGACCCGCTCAGTGGATGAGGGAAAAGCTGTGGATGTTGTGTACCTGGACTTCAGTAAAGCCTTTGACACTGTATCCCACAGATTTCTCCTGGAGAAACTGGCAGCTCAGGGCTTGGACAGGCAAACTCTTCACTGGATGAAGAACTGGCTGGATGGCTGGGCCTAAAGAGCTGTGGTGAATGGAGTCAGATCCAGCTGGCAGCCGGTCACGAGTGGTGTCTTCGCAGTCCAAGCTCAGTCGCAATTCTCTACCAGATTCTCCCTCCCTGCAGCTGCAACCCTGGGCCCCTTCTCCCATTTACACTTGCACCTTATCCTGAAACAGAGCAAGGCTGGAGCCTGGTGTCCTCTCCTGTGTCATGTCCAGGCCCTGCAGGGATGTGCGCCAGCCCTCCTGGCCTGGTGGCTGAAGGTCTGCAGCACTCACCTTCCTGCCACTGATTCATCAGCTTCTCAGCCTGAGGAACTGCTGCAGCATGAGCAGAAACACTATTGCAGACCACAGGCTGAGCTCTCTGGTACACTGGGGCACTCCTGTGCCAGGGGAAGTCGGAGCAGCCTGCAGCTCCTCAGCTGCACACACCTCCCCTTGCATGCCAGAGGCACGAACCTCTCCCCAGGTGCACAGTGAAACGCTGCCTCTCCCTCCAAGTCCTGTTCCCGCAGCCCTTCCACCTGGCACGCACAGTGGGGAGCACAGCACTTAAAATTCCCCCGTAGCAGCTGCAGAGCTGACAACGTGCTCCCACCACCATCACACCCCTGAGTCCAGCATCTCCCCAGCCGCCTCAGCCTGTGCTTTCCAAACCTCCATCAGTGCGCGTCCTCCATCGCTCTCATGATTTAGTCCCTTCTCTCCTGCCTTAGCAACTCTAGGCCTCTCTCCATAATCTTCCCAACCGTTCTATACCCCACCTTATACAAGTCACCAGGCCTGAGCACGCATCTGGCTTTGAATGCAAGCTCACAGGGGAGCCGCTGCATCAGGTACTATTTCATCCCACCACGAGGCACTTTTCCAAGAGCATGGCCCTCACGCAGCCAGGCAGCAGGACTGCAAGAGAAGCAGCAGCTCTGCAGGTTTCACCATGGTTGGTATGAGGGCAAAACTAAGAGCAGCACACTCCCCTTTCAAAACCAGCAACGCAGAGGTGGAGGAAGAAGGCATTTGACTTAGAACAACCTGACTTTATTGGTGCAAACATTAGAATTCTAGGTTGACTGAAAATATTCACAAGGACTCGGAGGAAGCTGTGTGAGATGAAGGGGTGTGCACAGCCCCCTGCCCTGCTCACTCCTACGCAGTGTTCCCATTCCGCAGTTTAGTCTTCGTGGATGTTGAAGAGCTTTGCTACTTCATTGAGATCATCGTGCTCCTCCCCATCTTTGATGATCTGAAGGAAGGAAGAACGAGTTAAAACCCGCACGTACTACGAAGAGGCAGCGCTGCGAGGCTGTACACAAGTCACCAGCCAGCAGGATTAATTGCTCACATCCTCTCTGAAGCTCACCAACATGACAACAGTACTTACTGCAGCCACAGCTATACGGGACTCTGAAACGTAGCACTATCTGCCTCCAGGAATGGCCGGAGTTAAAACCAACCTCGCTGTCCCTGTTTCTGATGTCTGGGTTTCCCTTTCCAGCTGGGGAGAACAAGTATCTTCACCAAGCGCTTCACCTCAACAC
The DNA here is from genome assembly GCF_037038585.1 of Patagioenas fasciata. NCBI lineage: Eukaryota > Metazoa > Chordata > Aves > Columbiformes > Columbidae > Patagioenas > Patagioenas fasciata. The sequence continues at coordinate 6,074,706 of NC_092530.1, forward strand.
TGAGGAGAAGAGCCAGTCCCTTTGCACTGATTTAGAGGGACCTGAACATACCTGGCGCTCTGATTTAGACAAAGAGCTGCTAAGAGAAGGAAGGAAAGGATCTCTCTTTCCTGGGGACGGGAGAAGTAACAGGTCTAAACTGCATCGTGAAAGCTTCAGATTAGATACCAATGGAACCTCCCAACATGAAGTGGAGTTCATCTGGGGACAGATCGCCTGGAGATAGCGTGGCATCCCTCTCATAGTGACTGCTGACGTTCTCCAAAGATGTTAAAAATGACCTAAGTATAGCTGATCTGACCTTGGAGGATGCAGACAGACTAAGCACCTACTCAAGGCTGCTTCTAACCCCAACTTTCTGTTGCTGTGTATCTAGGACGAGAGATGTTTAAGACTTTTAGACACCTGCCCATTAGACAAAGTAGCACAAAAAGAGGACACTTCATGCTGATGCTTTGTCGTTTGTGATTCTTGCCTGGACTTATTACAGGCCTGGAATTTCAGCCATGCAAAGGCAAGGCTTGAAGCATAAACGCGATTCAAGTTGTTTCTATAAGAATTTTGAACATGCAGAAAAGCACATGGATATCTCCCATAATTCACCTGAGACAGGGCTACCAATGGGTATTGCACAGCCCTGCTCCAGACAGAGCATCTGCATTACTTTATCCTCATTTTAAACTGGTAGATTGATTTTGCCACAAGAAAACCCCCAATCTAAGCAGCCTCGCTGCTCGGCACTGACCTTCCGAGCAATAGGCATCCTGTTGAAGATGTTCCATAACACAATTCCCACCACAACTTTATCCCTGAGGTAGAAAATGACACCTTTGCCATAATCTTCTCCTTGCTTTGGAACTTGAGGCGTTGGGGAAGAGCTTGAAGAAACGGGAACTTCGGAGGCTTCTGCTTCTGTTTCACTCTCTGATCGAATACCTGTCCCTAAAGCAAAGAGAAGAGGTGTCAAACATCCAGGGCAGAAGAGAAGCAGCAGCTCTTTGCCGCTGATGTTGAGAGCGGACTAAAGAGCAGGGCCCTGGAAGAGACTGAGGCGTTTTTCTTGGAGTTGCATCCGGCAAAAGTTAAGTTTCAGTAAGACGAGAATGAAACCATCCGAACATGAAGCACAGCGCTGGCCATTCCCGACTTCCATCACCAAAAGCAAAAGGCAGAACAGCCTGCTGCTTTAAGGCAGCATCGACAAAATAAAGACGCTTGGAACCACAGCAACTCTTCAGTGCAAAACCTGATCCTTTGATTGCTATGGAGGAAATTCAGCCTCCCTGGGAAAAGAAGTCTGAATTTTGGCAAATGAGTTACATGATGTCTTCTTAGAGAAACATTATGTGTTAATCACATTTTAATACCAAAACCAGCCTTTAAAGCTTGGTGTAGAAAAGAAGCAAACAGATTGATGTCTCCTGGAACTCTGCAGTGCAATGAAACTGAGGCCACTACCCAGAGAGCCACAAAACCCTCATGCATGGAGGCAGCTCCTGAGCACAACTCCAGCCCTACCTGATTGCTCCGTTGCACTTTTCGGCGTGTCTTTTGCTGTTGCTTTAGCAAAAACTCCTACTGTTGGCAAGCTGCTGTCAACAAGGCCAATGGCTTCGTACCCTACATTAGGACCCAGGTCGCTCCTACGAAGGAAGTGGGGAAAAAAAACCAACTGTAGCCTCAGTGAGACAAATACAAGGCAATACCATCCAGCCCCAAATCCTTAATGATGGTGCCATGTGAGAGAGATTGTGGTACGCAGGCTGAGCGGTTTTCGGTATGGAACAAGGCGTGAAGACCCAGCCTGTCTAAGGCCATCTGCTTCACAAAAACAGTTCAATGAACAAAAATCTAGCATACTTTAGGCCTGCGCCCTTGAAGGAAGCTGGGTGGCTTCTAAGAGCCGCAAGTATCTTCACCCTTTAGAAAGCCACACATCTGACATTCAAATATGAGTATTGGGACACTGTTGGCTCCTGCAGTGTGGCCAAGGAAGAAATACCAAAATAAATCAGCATTACCAGAACATGGACTGATGCCAGTAGGGCTTCGCAGCTCCTGTCATGTTTTCTCCAGCGAGTCTCCCGCTCACAACGGCGTGATCGTGGTGCTCCACGCGCCTCCTGCCTAGTTTGATATCATAGAAGCAAGCAGCATCCCCTGCCTGAAGAACAACCGGTGAGGACTGAACACAGACACTGAAAGCTTAAATTAATGCACAAACAAAACAGGCATTGTGGACAGCAATGTGGAACAAAGTGGAACTATGAACTGACTTTTTCTGACAAACGCCAAACAGCAGCACCTTACCCCGCTCCCCACTCTACACAAATCCCAATTTCTCAGCATTTTTCACTGATCTTTGGAAAAATAAGGCAACATCTGGAATCAAAGTCTCAATTCCCACCAAAAGGACTCTCACGCAATAGAGCTCCACAACTTGTCAAGAGCACAGACTGTACTGTCCACAAACAGCACTGAAAGCTGGAACCTGAGCAGGATCACGGGAGACTATAAAGCCCTGGGGTGGCAAGTGAAAAATACTGGTGCCCATGTTATCTTTTCCTCCATTCTACCAGCTGGAGGAAAGTGGGCAGGCAGAAACAAATGCATAATGCACAGTAACTCCTGGCTTCGAGGTTGGTGCCATCGTGAGGGGTTTGGCTAATGGAACATTTAGGAAAGACAGGCCAGTGAGGTGAGGTGGAGGAGCTGCTCTTGATGTGAGAGAGCAACTGAAATGTATCAAACTGCGCCCAAGGGGGTGAAGAACAGGTTGAGTCCTTATGGGTAAAAGTTATGGGGTGGGCTAACAAGGGTGGCACTGTGGTGAGTGTTCAGAACAGGCCATCTGAGCAGGACGAGGGAGTCGATGAGTCAGACCTTACTGATGCTGATAAATATCTCAAGGGTGGACCAGACTCTTTTCAGTGGTTCCCAACAATAGGATGAGGGACAGAAGGCGCAGACTGAAACACAGGAGGTTCCGTCTAAATATGAGAAGAAACTACTTCATCTTGAGGGTAACAGAACACTGGCCCAGGCTGCCCAGGGAGGTTGTGGAGTCTCCTTCTCTGCAGACATTCAAACCCGCCTGGACACCTTCCTGTGTGACCTGCTCTGGTGACTCCACTTTAGCAGGTGGGTTGGACTGGATGATCTCCGGAGGTCCCTTCAGCCCCAGCTATTCTGTGATCCTCTATGATTGTGTGATCTTTAGGTCACCCCTATTCCTCTTACACAGCATAAATATGCAAAAACCGGCACAGTTGTTACCGCAGCACGAAGCGTGTTGTGCACGGACAGACCCCACGGCTGCCGACAGCAGCTGCACTACAACTGCTCTCATGACTTGCTGCTTTTTGCCCCATGGAGGTACACCAGCCCCCAGAACTCCGTGTACTCCAACTGCCTCAGCGTCACCAGCAGACAGAAGACTCCTCTGCAGATACTCACCACCCAGATATTGGAGCGTGCCTGCAGCTCCGCGTTCACCCTGAATCCTCCGAAGTCCGAGTCCACCTCCAGCCCAGCTGACTTGGCTAGTTCCACATTAGGCTCCAGCCCTACTGCGGCCACAATGTGATCAGTCTCCACCTGTTTGGGGATTCATAATTAGCATCCTCATTCTCTCAATGCCCCTGTAAGCTTTACCCCCTCCCTGCTTTACTATTTACCTTTCGGCCATCTTTCAGTTCAATCACCAGCCGCTTGCCACGGACACAGACAGACTTGACCACAGCATTCGGCATGACGGTAACGCCCTCTGCAAGCAAACACAGGAAACGTCACTGCCTGCTCGGGGTAGAGAGATTTCAGCTGAAGCAGGCTGCTGTGGGGCAAACTGATGCAGGCAGAGCAGGGGCCACGTTAGGAACCAAGAGAGAGTCCACCTGATCTTTGCTGCATGGGCCAGTGCAGCTTTGAGTGAAGCACGAGGAGAAAGAAGCCCAGCTACCAACAACTTCCCAAGGTTTTCAGGCACTAAGGACATTCATTTACCTATTGCTCCGTCACAGCCAGACCCAGAGGTCCCACAAGGCAGCTTCCGTGAACAGAAGAAAGTAACTCAGACCTGTAGGTTATCAGGCCCTGCAATCTGCAGCCCCAGCTATATCCCTCCTCCCTCTATCCCCACGCCGCTCACCAATGCACCGGAACAGATTCTGCACTTAATAGAGCAAATGGCAAAAAGGCATCTCACCTCTTACCAACTTTATCAGCTAAACACTACAGCAGCTGGCCTTACAACGGTGTGTGTATAACACACGGGGCTGCACAACCCTTCTCTCACAGTGACTCTAGAATGACAGCATTGCGCTGTCACAAGTCCAGCTCAGATGAGAACAGGCAGTTATCGTTAAGACAACTTTGGTTCCAGATTACAGGGCAAGTATGGCAGCACGGATCATCTGTGCGGGAACTGCCAGAGGGATAATCTCACGGGCATCAGCATTCATATTTGCTGGGCTTTCCCAGAGGAACTGCCAGGAAAGCAGAGACTCATGGTAGCTGCACGCTACCCAAGCTGCCTGAGCTGCAGCTTGCTCTGCTCTGCACCCGTGCTGCCTCGCAAGGTCTTCCTGTGACCCCACCGACAAAACAACCGGGAGCTGTTGCACAAGGAAGTGCTGACAACAGCTTGAACACCGCAGCCCTGGCACCCGCGCAGGACAAGCACTGAAGTGCAGCTTCACCTCGTCTGACTTTCTCTGTGGTCCAGTTGCTCAGATATTCAGGCAAGACTTTGCCCATATTGCCGTTCTCTGGAAACAGCTGAATGACCTCCAGGCCTCTGGTTCGTGCTGAAAGGAAAGCAAAGAGCAGGCTCCTTAGCACCCACTGATAAAGAGCAGCAGCGCAGGCTTCAGAACACAAGCACAGGCTTTCCTTTCCACAAGGAGCTTGACTCAAGTCTCCAACACTGGGAGCTCCGGCTCCCCAGTTTTCCATGGAAGTCACAAAGTGACTGACCGCTGTGTCACACACACCTGCAAACTCCAGGGTAACACACAGCACACTTCTCATATTTTGGAGAAAACTTCCCTTCTTAGAAAAATGACCATAAAGCCGCTACTCAAGAAGCTGCGCCACTTGACAGTACGAATCCAGTTGTTCACAGCCCCTTGGAAATAACAGTTTGAGGGTGGTTTTCAGCACCGAGAGAGCAAACACAACCTTTTACAGGGTGGAATGACTTTGCGCTGGCCTGCAGAGCTTCCCGGGAGCCCAACTTACACAAACCTTTGGGGTCAGGGTGCTGCCAACTAACAAGAGACAACGGAAAACCAGGCCAGGCTGTACAGCCAACAAAACACATGAAGGTTATTTCAGGCAAACCAGAAGTCTGGGCAAAAAAAATCAGCAACCATGGGATGAAAAAGAAGCTGATCATGTCAGGCTGCTTATAGTCCATGTCTGTCGCTTCTGTCAAGGTGGCAGCTGAAGAGAAGCTGCCTGCAGAAGCACCTTACCTCTTCTCCCCAGAGCACAGGCCAGCTCGCTGCCAAGAAAGCCACCACCAATTATTGTGACAGACTTGACTTGTCTTGAAATCTCCTCCAAATTTTTGAAGTCCTCGATCTGAAAGAAGATTTATTCCCATTTCAAATATCCTCAAACAGCAATGGCAGCAGAAGACATTTCTCTCCAGCTTCTCCCTTTGAAATAAGAGCAACGCTCTCCCCAGCTCAGAAAGGGACACACGTTTCTCCTTCCTCCTGTTCATCTATTGCACACAAAAACCACTCTGGCTTCCTAAAGTTTGTGTGAGCTTTTCTCTGTCCAGGCAATCTCAGATTCCTGCATCTTCTCTCACCTTTCAAGAGACATTACAATGACATTTCTAGGCACACACGTACTACAGTACATGCAGCACCACAGAGATGCCACAGCTCGCATCATCCACCCTTCCCTTCCCACAGTTGAGCAAACCAGACCTCAGGGGAAGTCCAGCACAGAGCAGAAAGTTCCCATTCGGCTTCTTATTCCCAGTTAATTTCCTGAACTGGAGTAAGGATAAGGTTGCAGGCCTGTTCTAAACCCCATGTTTGCAAGAAAGCAGAGTATGTATTTTGTCTTTGTCTATGTTCTGTAAAACATTCCACAACAGCTTTTCTGGGGCTGTATTCCTTATTCCAGTGTTGAGACCAGACCTCTGAGGATGAATTAAGGTAGCTTTCTGAGTCATTAAGTAACTGCTAGGACATCACCATTAATACAGAGTCACATATAATGCAGGCACAGAATTTAAACGTGTTGAGAACATAGAATCATCACAGAATCACAGAACAGTTTGGGGTGACGGACCTTCCCAGCTCCCCCAGTGCCACCTCTGCCATGAGCAGGGACATCTTCACCAGCTCAGGTTGCTCAGAGCCCCGTCCAGCCTGGCCTGGGATGTCTCCAGGGATGGTTCGTCCACCATCTCTCTGGCCAACCTGGGCCACCCTCAGTGTACAGTTCCTCCCTCGTGTCCAGCTTGAATCTCCCCTCTTTTATTAACAAACCATCAGCCCTTGTCCTATTGCAACAGGCCCTGCTAAAAAGCCTGTCCCATCTCTGTTACAGGTCCCTTTCAAGTACGGAGAGGCCACAATAAGGTCTCCCTGGAGCTTCTCTTCTCTAGCTGAACAGCCCAGCTCTCTCAGCCTGTCCTCCCTGTTCCAGCCTCGGATCATTCCTTTGGCTCCTCTGGCCCCTCTGCAACAGGTCCATGTGTGTCCTGTGCTGAGGACCCAGAGCTGGACCAGCACTGCAGGGGAGTTGCTGAACAACTGCAGCATTCACTTATTCACTGGTGCTGTCAGGCTGGAGCGCTGAGCTACCTACTCGTGGTCCTGCGGGCACACACTGCTTGCAGTCCAAACTGACTGGCAGTTTACATTTCTCCTGGTTTTAAAAGGTCTGGAAGGTGCAGCAAAGTCATACAGGAGGGGAACTAACTAACTAAAATGAAATCACACATTATTACAGCTCCCGGGGCTGAGGCAAGCGGATGAGCGGTCTAGCAGACTCTATCCTCTTTACCTGCCCAAGGAAAGGGAGTAAATAGCAATAGTTGGTTACCAACTGAGGGGAGCAGCTGCCAAGGCAAAGCTGTCCTGGCCCCACAGCAGAAGAGTTAAAAAGCTGAAAATAGTGGCAGTGGCTCCGATATTTTCAGCCTCCCCCCGGGAGCGGCAGCACCTGCAGGTTACCTTTCGGAACAGCGTCAGCCTCTGTTGTACATCCTTTCCTGCTCTTTCAATGGCGGGGAGGTTCCTTGGGGAACCACCTGAGGACAAGGGGAGAGAGAGAGAGAAACTAATGATACCATGGCCATGTCACTGGCAATCCAGACAATGCAAAGCTACCTTTAATGTGGACTGTGCTTTCCAAACTGTTAGTTTGCTCTGTTCCCTGGGTTTTTAACATGGAAGACCTTCTGTGTGAGCACTACACACAGAAACTTTCTTGTCAGATAAATACCACTGAATGAAAAAGCCTGGCACGAGACAAATAACAAAGAGAAAAAAAACAACTTACCAGTGGCAATGAGACATTTGTCATAAGATATCTGGGTACCATCATTGAGTTTCACTGTGTTGCCTCTAACATCCATATGCACAACCTGCAAAATTAAACAAGGAGGAGAGCTCAAGCTTCCATGCTGTGTCAGCCATTCGAGCTAAACAGCACAGACTATTGATGGGAGAAGCAAACTTGGAAGTGACATTCTCCCAGCTTTAAGATTAAGAAGAAGGGAGAAGACTGGAAGTAGGAACTGAGACAACTTCTTTGGTAGCCATCATAGATCAGGTTGATCTTCCCAAGATCTGAGGCCAAGAAACAGACTCAGGTGCCCACTGTTGTTCAGCAGTAAGGGGAGTCACTGAAACCTTATTTTAGCAACATATAAATAACTGGGGAAGCAAATCTTTTACAAGCCTCACCATAAACTTTTCTACCTTCCTGCTGCCTCTGTACAATGCTCCTGCTCACATTATAACCCGCTGCTCAGATCGCTCTGCTCTCCTTACCTCCTCCTCTAACATACAGCCTGATTGCCATTCTGTCACACCCCGTCTCTAGGCTCTGCATATTCCTGTCCCACACCCAAACTCTAAACTTACCTTTCCCCTTCCTCATCTTCCCTCAGATCGCTACTACTCCTCAGAGTATGTTCAAACTTAACTCATGATGTCCTTAACATTATATAGCCTCTTCTCAAAGTTGCGCACATTCTCCTCCTCAGCCACCATCTACAGTTGTTTAGTTTCAGTTTAGACCACAGGCTCTGCTTGGGGGGAACTGTATGAGGCCAGAACAACAGCCAGTGCTGTACCCACCTTCTTGCCACAGAGAACTGCTACTCCACCGTTCTCTACAAAAGGCAGATCACGAACAGGCACATAGAACGACGGCGGCTGGAAATATATACTGAAAAAAGCTCCATCATCAAACGGGTTCCACTTTCTCTGTGATACCAGCTATTCAGCAATTGGCAGTGATACAAAGACAACTTTATGCATTCACAATGAGCTCCAGAATTCTTATTTATCTATTTTTAAGAATTATGGTCTTCACACTGTTGAAGTTCAAGGGTTTAGGTCAGTAAGGCTTTATCACAAAAGGCACAAGAATCAAATGTGAGCCAGGGTCCCCGCAGCTCTGAACTGTGAAGTGACACCCTCACCTTCACTGTTAGCGTATTCCACAGGATTTGTGCCAGTGGTGGCATCTGTCTGAGGGAATCACAGTAAGATTCAAGAGCTATTAAGTACCAAGCTAACTCTCATGGGTGAAGCGGCGCCCCTCTTGACAACTGCCAGCACTGCCACAGCTTTCAGTCTGCTCCGCAGTGCTCGAGTGACTTGTTTGTAACATCCCAGCATCTCTGGGAAGCCACACTCAAGTCCACAGCCTGCATCGCGGAGTCTCAGTCAGCTACTGCAGCGCACAGCACCACACAGGCCCTGCATGCACCATGCCACGCTCTGGCCCTTCTCCATCAGCCGAGCAACAACGCACACAGACACACGCACACCCCAGGGCTCCCTTCACAGACACCAACACAGAAATCTGCCCACTCTCCTTCACCCTTGCTACTCGTTAGTGACATGTACCTCCTCTCCTTGCCATTCCACTGTTTGAATCGCAGAGTCTCTGTCACATGTGGATCATCTGAAAACCATAGTTCTTTGGAAAGAGGTGGACGCATATAGGGCAGGGCAGGATCTTCAGACACGATCAGCACCTTCACAGAATAGCAGAATGTCAGGGGTTGGAAGGGACTTGGAAAGCTCACCCAGTGCAATCCCCCCGCCGGAGCAGGAACACCCAGCTGAGGTTCCACAGGAAGGTGTCCAGGCGGGTTTGAATGTCTGCACAGAAGGAGACTCCACAACCTCCCTGGGCAGCCTGGGCCAGGCTCTGACACCCTCACCCCGAACAAGTTTCTTCTCAAATTTAAATGGAACCTCCTGTGCTCCCCTCCCTTCAGCATCTTGGTGGCTGCGCTGGACTCTCTCCAGCAGTTCCCTGTGCTTCTGGAACTGAGAGGCCAGAACTGGACACCATATTCCGGATGCAGGCATTAAACACATCAGCTGTACCAAATGCCAAAACACACTACAGGGGCTCTGAAGCAAGCACAGTGTTCAGTCATTCACACGGCTCTGCACTAGAACAGGGCATATCTTACCCGGGCACCAGGGTCACGAGCCCGAATGGATCTGGCAGCAGCAAAAGCAGCAGTTCCTCCACCGATCAGCAGGAAAGGAACGTGGGATGGGACCTCAGGGCGAGCTCCCGGAGCTGCAGGTGACAGATTGGACAGCTTACTGCAAATACAGCAGGGAAAACAGCCCGGTCCCAAAGAAGAGTGTGTCAGCAGATGCCTTTCACATACAGATGTCCTTTGGCAAACTGCCCTTCAAATACCTTCTCCCCGCCTTCCACCCCACTGTACTTCCCCAGGACCACGCTGCTGCTTCACTCCAAGCTGCCTCCCTGCGCAAATCGAACTGTCAGATTTCAGCAAAGGGCTTTTTCTAAGCCAGATCTGCACAGCTGAGCTCAATGGTAGTTGCAGAGTTTTGGAACAGGCCAGTGGCACAGCCCTTACCAGATGGGTTGAGCTCTGCTTTTCTCCGGTTTAAGATATTAAGAATAAGAAAGATCCACATAAGAAGCTTGAAATGCCGCTATTTGGACAGCCTGTTAACAGGTTTCAAGCCTTACCCTGCACAGGTGCCACATGTCCAGCAGACTCTCATAGGGTTTCATTTTATAAACTGATCTAAGAATGCCACTTACATTTGCACAGCTGGATGAAGTGGTGGCAAAGTCAAAGACCCACTAAGTTCATTTCCAGCATTCAATACACAATCAGAAGCTTCGTGTCAGATCAAGACAGTCTCTGGACAGTAGAATCAGGACAGCAAAACCACGCTTGGCCAGACAAGGCCCTAGAGATCCAACGTTCAGGTTTTACAGAAAGCGACACTTTGCTGAGCTAGTGAGAGCGACACAACCAAAAGATGATTCAAAACATCAGGAGAAGAGATGTGGCCTAAGCGTAATTCAAATCAAAAAACAATTTTCAAAATTATTTGGTAAAGATGAACTGCAAAGTGTTTGATGTACCTGCATGTCGTCTATAAGAACAAAAATCAACTTGTGAGCAAGACCAAAACTCTGCAGTGGCCATTCAGTGAAGAGCTTATAAGAAAGTAAAGTTCCCTAAAATGCCAAAGCATGTTTTTCTGTAATTGTGTTCTGAAAGGAGACCAACTTTTGACTTCCTAGCAGAACGCATTTCCTCCCACATGCAGGTTCTGTTTCTAAGCAACATGCAGTTAAACCGTACATAGGAACAAAGCAGTCAGTTAAATGTTACCATCAAGACTCACCTGCTGTGCCCTGAGAAGCAGCATCTGTATCTGAAAGAGAAGAGTCTGGTAAAGCACGGGCTATCAGGCTATCACCAGAGCCCCCTGTGCTGGGCACTGGGGAGACCAAACCTCGAGTCCTGGGCTCAGTTTTGGGCCTCTCATGCCAAGAAAGGGCTTGAGGTGCTGAAGCGAGTTGAGAGAAGGGAATGGAGCTGGTGAGGGGCTGGAGCACAAGTGTGATGGGAGCGGCTGAGGGACCTGGGGGGTTCAGCTGGAGAACAGGAGCTGAGGGGAGGCCTTCTGATCTCTGAACTGCCTGAAAGGAGCTTGGAGCCAGGGGGGGTCGGGCTCTGCTCCCCAGGAACAAGCGCCAGGAGCAGAGGAAATGGCCTCAAGTTGCACCAGGGGAGGTTGAGGTTGGATATTGGGAACAATTTCTTCCCCAAAGGGCTGTGGGGCATTGGAACAGGCTGCCCAGGGCAGTGCTGGAGTCACCATCTCTGGAGGGGTTTAAAAGACACGTAGATGAGGTTCTCAGGACATCCCTTAGCGGTGCACTTGGCAGGGTTGGGTTAATGGTTGGACTTGATGATCTTAAACGTCATTTTCAACCAAAATGATTCTGTGATTCTATGACACTGCAGTTCAGGGCTGACTCAAGGAGAGCAAAGGGTTAACAGGCTCTCCATTATAAAGGGACAGCGTCTCCAGAAACACAGACTTACCAAGACCTCTGCTTCAGCATTTAGGATCTCACACTCTGTCCTCCAGCCTCAACCCTGACAATCATGTTTTATCCTCTCCCTCAAACCACAGCAATCAGTTTTCTGTCCTGTCTGCAGGATATTTTTTCTGTTGGGTTCCTAGTAAAGTGACATAACACACCCTATCTTCTATGACCTAAAGCCACTGTTATTACAAAACATATCATCCTTTGGCTCACTAGTTCAGACACTGCGGTTTGAGATCCCATCAATTAAAAGAGACTTTCAATGCCAGAGGTAGTCCACTCATGCTTCACATACAGCTTGCAAAGCATCATCAAGACCATCACTAATTGCCCCAATTCCTCCCTCTACATGCGGCCCAAACGTGACACTTCTCGCGTGCCCAGCACGGGACAGCGATGTGGCAGGTGCAGAGGATCTTGTGCTGGCAGATCGTGTTATCCCTCTGGAATCATGGTGTCTCTGCCAAAAGCAGGGCTGACGCTTTGTTTTTAGAGGTCTCGATTAGCAGCTTATGAAACGCAGACCCAAACCTAGAACCAGCAGACAAGTACTCACCGGAACGAGATGATTCATCTTCTGGAGACCGCCCAGTTATTGATGAGACGCGGCTGGTGAATCGCTCTTTGTTTTCTCTCAATGTTTTGTATACCTGGAGAGAGACAAGGAGATATTTACCTTGTGTATCTTACAGCATCAAGGCACCACTCTGCTTCTACCCCTCGACAGGCTTTTGTCTACCCTGCTTGCTCAGAAAAGCCTCCGCTTTCAGTTAAAGCACAAGGACCAAAATATACCTCACTGAAAAAAGCACCCATAAAGGTTTGAATACACAGCTACAAGAGGAATGCACTCAGAAAACATTCTGCTCTACATAGGATGTGATGAATCTCAGTTGTCTGGTTGCTTTCCATAATCAATCAAACTTTCTGCAGGTGTCTGGCCTTTGGGCTACAGACCTGTTTCAATAGGAACCAGACACAACAAAGGAAATGCAGTCAAGCGAACTCAAGGCTATCTGCAAGCTAGACCATGGCACAGGGCACAACACAAGGCTGCAGAAAAAGAAACTGAAAGCAAAAAGCAACTTCCAGCTGCAGGAGAACAGAGCAGCTGCAGAGAACAAGCAAACAGCCTTGCTGGCTTTCTGCAGGCCCGGCGTGCCGGGCCTGGCGCTGGCAGCGGTAACGTCACCCACCTCAGCAGCTCCTCAGCCAGAGCCTGGCTGCTCAGGTACAGCCCGCGTCTGAGCACCCACCTCCCGCTTATTTGGGTGTGAAACTCAGGGTATAGTACAGGTATAGCCTGCAGGTCGCGGGGACACAATTTAGGGGTACAAATGAGGAGGGAACACCTTTTAAGACATCATATTAACTTCCAAGAAAAATGAGTAATGCAGAGAAGCAAAACACATTGAGACTGCTGGAAGCAGGTCACGGTATGATGTTTGTCTCCTCAGTTAACATAGAAGGAAGCAAACCATTTTTTTAAGGCAAAACCTAGCCTGGGTAATAACCCATCTCACATGTGCACGACATTAACTTTCCTTTTGCATTATTTATAAAAGAGGAAAAACCCTATTGAGACAGTCTGCAGCACAACTGTCTATCCAATTACTGTATTTCAAATTATGGAAGAATACTAAAACTGGAACATTTCCAGCAAGAAGCAGAAGCCTCCCAAACGTCAAGGCATGACAGGTAATGCTGCAGCTGACGGCAAAGCACTTACTGTTAGCTGAGTGCTATGACAATCAAACTCTCTTTGAGCAGAAGTTAATGCCTTTGGGGAACTGAGATCTCTTTTACTCCCAAGCCATTCTGCATGTTGCCCATCTCCACAATTAGGTGTTTTGTAGCATAGTAAATAGTCCCAAACAACTGCGGAATGTAACACCAGGCATGAAAAAGAGCACAGGCAGACAAAAGCATATCTAGGGAACTGAAGCAGCATCAAAAATATCAGAAAACGAGAACTCGTCAGCGCTGAAAAGAATGGAGATATTTTTAAAGTCTTTTGCTTAAACATAGAAAAGTCACGGTTAACAAAACTCCCTCTGCTTTGCAAGCAGAACCATGAAGTGTTTAAGTGAGCCTGAAGGGCAGCACAGAGCAAATTAAATCTGATCCCTTAGAGAAAAATTACTATTGTATACATGCAAAATATCAAAGCAGGTCTTCAGGAAAACTGTTTTCAAAGGGACAGTGCCAAGCTCCTTCTAGTCAGGAACGCAGCTGTGTGCGCTGCCCCATAATACAGGGATATTTCTTCTCTGAAGAAATCACAAAGTTAGCCAAACTTCTTTCCTTTCCTCTAGCATACTTACGTTTAGCTGATTATTTCCCTATTTTGTATGCCAACATTACCGATGTCAGAATAGATATGTTAATTAATTTGTGCATCCCTGATGGTTACAAATCGAAGATGGCCAGTTTTGGCTTGAGATTTAACATGGAAAAGTTAAACCTAAGGCAATTTTTCCCACTTAGAACTCTGGTGTTTGACACTATCAAATCTGTAAACTTCAATTATTTGATAACATCCCTTGAAATTAAATATCTGAGGGAGCACAAAGACAATTTAGGTAGCATACAGAAAGATACCCTCCCTCCACCCGCTCACCAAATCACAACACATTTATTTAAGCGTCTTACATAAGCTCCTGTCCCAGTGACTGTTCCTCCTACAATTAAGTACAACAATAGGTTGCTGCCAGCTTTGCCAGGAACACCTGAAGACGTCAGGGATCTAGAAGGGCATCTGAGATGGTGACATTGCAAAACTGTAGGTGAAGACAGGCAACGAAAGAGAAGAAAGGGAAAGAACTGCATATTAAGAAGGACTCTTGATTAAACAGATCTTGAGAAAAGTAGGATGTGCTCTATAATTTCAGTTACCTTGTTTGTCAAAAAAAGCACAGCAAGGCACAGTAAAGAATATCCAGCGGGAAGAGGAAAAAGACAATGTAAAGTTAGGGCCCATCCACTCCCAGGTAATGCTGCTGCTCTGCTGGGAAGGTGATTTACTCTCTACGTTGGGCTGAAAAGCTTTATTCTTTTGAATCTTTCGGGTAGGACAAAGATGTATGCTCACCCATTTTGGGTTGATTTGGTATGCTTACACAGGCTAAACACCGTCGCTCTGAATTGAGATGGGGCAAAGAATGGTTTATTTTGGTATGAAAAGCATATGCCATCCAACTCTCCCTGTATTATACACTGCTATCACATACAAGACACCAGACAGAGCTGCAGTTGGTCATAGTATTTAAAAAAAGAGTGCCTTTGTAGCTAAAGAAACCTAAAAGGTAACTGAAATTACAGTATTAAACAAACAAACATCATAAGAAGTTAATTTCCAGCCAGCTCAGTTAGCTCCCCTTGAAGATTTCTGAAGGAGGAAATAGCTACAGAGATAAAAAGCTAAGTAAAATTAGCTGAAATACACAAAACGCTTGACAGGAGAGATGGATTGCAGCTTCTTTTCATGAACTACCTTTCTACTTACATAGGCACCCGCTCCTAACGTTGATAAGCCCACAATAAGGACAAAAATAGAACTATCGCCTTTGCCCCCGGGCACACCAGAGCCAGCCACTTGTCTGCTCATCTGCAGTTCTATGGGAACATTCCAGCGCTGCAACAAGTTGCCTAAGGAATACAATTTATTAGAGAAAAATGCAAAAAAGACTGTCAACACACAGTTATGTTTTGAAATTTCGAGAGCAAGTAATTTCTGAACCAAGTAAACGAGCTACTTGTTTGCAACGCCCAGTACCACATCTGAGTGACTGTAGTGAACTCTCTGCCACGAACAAACGGCTCCAGGCAGTTGTGGATACCAAAAACATCTGTGAGATCAAAGAGTAACTGCACAAATTACTAGCAGGAACAGAAAACGCAGAAAACTCCTTTCAGCTCCTCTGATACTCAGGTGCCACACCAACCGCTACAGCCCTTTGATCGCTCTGCCTAAATGCACATGTTTATGCTGCAAACCGCCTGCAAAGTCACAAGCATCCAAATGGAGCCAAACAGTTCCTACTTCAGCGCCAAAAGCGTTTTGATCCAATCACCTCCTAACTCACAGGGGTTGGAAGGGCCCTGTAAAGCTCATCCAGTGCAATCCCCCCATGGAGCAGGAACACCCAGCTGAGGTTCCACAGGAAGGGGTCCAGGCGGGTTTGAATGTCTGCAGAGAAGGAGACTCCACAACCTCCCTGGGCAGCCTGGGCCAGGTTCTGACACCCTCACCCCGAACAAGTTTCTTCTCATATTTAAATGGAACCTCCTGTGTTCCAGTTTGCACCCATTGCCCCTTGCCCTGTCACTGGTTGTCACCCAGAAGAGCCTGGCTCCATCCTCCTGACACTGCCCCTTTCCATATTGATCCCCATGAATGGGTCCCCCCTCAGTCTCCTCTTCTCCAGCTCCAGAGCCCCAGCTCCCTCAGCCTTTCCTCACACGGGAGATGCTCCACTCTCTTCAGCATCTTGGTGGCTGCGCTGGACTCTCTCCAGCAGTTCCCTGTCCTTCTGGAACTGAGGGGCCACAACCGGACACAATATTCCAGGTGTGGTCTCCCCAGGGCAGAGCAGAGGGGCAGGAGAACCTCTCTCGAGCGCCCAAGGGGTGCGGGTGCCCCCTGCCCGGTACCGGCAGCGCAGAACCAGCGGCAGCTCCGCCAGACCGCGGGGCCCGACCGCGACCTGCCCAGCCGGGCACACAGGCCCGGCGCGGCGGGAAGGGACGCCCCGACCCGCGTGTGCGGGGAAGCCAGCGGTAGGATCCCGCCCGCCGCCCCACGCCAGACCCCCGCACCCGGGCCTACCGCACCGGCAGGGACCCGCAGGGCCGCCCGCCGTCCTGCCGGGATAGAGCCGTCCCGTCCCGTCCCGACTGACCTGCGGCGGCGCGGCCCCGAGCCGCGGGGCTGAGAGGCCGCAGGGCGCGCGCCAACCCCGCCGCGGCGGCGGCCACGCGGCAGCGGAACATGTCCCCGTGCGCCTCAGGTCGCCTCCCGCCGCTCCCGGCCCCGCCGGCCCGACCTCGCCGCCCGCACGGCGCATGCGCCACCGCTCCGCTTCCCCCCCACCATTGGCCGCCGCCACCGCACCTCCCCCGACCCTTCCGGGCGGCCACTCTGTCCCGCCGTCTCGGTGGTGGCGCCGCCATGTTGCGGCCGCCCCTCCGCCTCCCGCCGCGCCGCTTTCCGCCCCGCCGCGCCACCGCCACCGCCGCCGGGCCCGGCCGCCGCCTCCTGCTCTCCACGCCCATCTTCTACGCTAACGGGCCGCCGCACATCGGCCACCTGTACTCCGCTCTGCTGGCCGACGCGCTGCACCGCTACCGCGGCCTCTGCGGCGCCGGCCCGGGCCGCCTCTCCACAGGTGAGCGCGGGCGCCACGCTACCCGCACCCCCCGGGTCCCCCGGGTCCCCGGGCCCGGCCCGAGGTGTCCCTGGGGACGCGGCCCCACGGCCTCTCTGCCGTTTCAGGGACGGACGAGCACGGGCTGAAGATCCAGCAGGCCGCGGCCGCCGCGGGAACGTCGCCCCCGGAGCTGTGCGAACGCGTCTCGGGGCTGTTCCGCCAGGCCCTGGCCCGGGCCGCCGTCTCCTTCACCGACTTCACCCGCACCAGCGCGCCTGCTCACCAGCGAGCCGTGCGGCACTTCTGGGGCGCCCTGCGGGATGGCGGGGCTCTCTACAAAGGGGCGTACGAGGGCTGGTACTGCACGGCCGAGGAGACCTTCCTGCCCCCCGGGCAGCTCGCCGAGCGCAGGGACGCCCAGGGACAGCCCTGCAAGGTGTCTGTGGAGACCGGCCACCAGGTAACGGCACCTGCAACATCCTGAGCGAGCGTGGCCGCTCCTGTGAAAGCACTGCATGCTCCTCTGCTGCTCCAGCCTGGCTAAATTTGGGGGTGTTTAATGTTTCCTTTTGTAATTCACGTCAGCCAAGGCTTGCCTGTATTTCGTAGGTCTCTTCTGCATTTATAGCAATGTGTCACTGCACAAGGGAGAGCTGCCAAATCCCCAAATGGGAGACGCAGATTCACAGAATCCCAGAATGTGAGGGGTTGGAAGGGACCTGGAAAGCTCATCCAGTGCAATCCCCCCATGGAGCAGGAACACCCAGCTGAGGTTCCACAGGAAGGGGTCCAGGCGGGTTTGAATGTCTGCAGAGAAGGAGACTCCACAACCTCCCTGGGCAGCCTGGGCCAGGCTCTGACACCCTCACCATGAAGAAGTTTCTTCTCATATTTAAGTGGAACCTCCTGTGTTCCAGTTTGCACCCATTGCCCCTTGTCCTGTCACTGGTTGTCACTGAGAAGAGCCTGGCTCCATCCTCCTGACACTCCCCCTTTCCATATTCATCCCCATGAATGAGGTCCCAGTACTGACCATTGAGGGACTCCACTAGAGTGCCATGGGAAGGATTCAGCTGCTACTGGGTTCCATGGACCGTGGGCCTGGAAACAGTGTTTTAAAGCACTAATGAAAGGGTTTAGCTGTGTAGAAGGATAAAGGTGTTTATAACTGAGGTTTGCAGAGTTTCGGACCTGGTTTGTGAGGCAGTTCAGTTTGGCCTCTGGACACTTTTCATCAGTCTTGTTACGTGGGTTTTGGCCCTGCGTAAAACGCTGTAACATCTGTCTGTGGTTTGGTCCGATGAGTGAGCAGTGCTCCCGGCAGGAGTGTGGTACTTGACCGAGCGTCTCTGCCACTCTGCTTTCTGTGAGGTGTCAGGAGTGCCATGATTTAATGCAGCACTTCCAGGTAATCGTGCTTCAGAGCTAAGCAGGGGTTATTCCCTTGTGACACTTGGGCAAGGCTGGGGCATAAGAGTGTTGGTTCACACAGAAAAGGGTATGTTGGCAAATAGTATCTCTTGGTGAAGTACCTGATGTAGTTGGGGAACAGATGAATTTTCCAGGCAAATTAATGATTCTTTAGATGTAGAATAGAGTCAGCAGGGTTCAAAATCAAATATACCCTGAGAACAATTACTTGCCTTAGCTGCATATCAAACTGTCCAAGAGAAACAGTAATGTTCCTGGTGCAGAGGAGATTTTGCCAGGTGGTGGGAAGACATGGTAGGTGTTTTTCTCCAACCAGAGGCAATTGGGTAGTTCGTTGCTTGAGGATTTTGTGGAGGAAAAGGGAGAGTTTACAACATGCCATAAAACCCATGCTTCTGATGAATCTTTGCTTCGGTATCCATTAGAGCCTGGGGGCAAAAATGTGTAGCTCATCTTTAAATGTTGTTCTTCAAGTCTTCCTTGCACACTGAGAGATCAGGGTCTGCTCTGTAGGAAACTGTCCTCATCCTTCACTCTGTTACTGCGCTTTTGTGTCATTTATTGTGCAGAGCAGCTGGAGGGGAGGCTCCCAGCGTCGTCAGGGTATGGAGCGCCGGCATACAAGACCTGGAGGGAGCTGGGCTACTTAGTTTGGCAAACAGGAGGCGGAGGGACCAGCTGATAGCAGCTTACACCTGTTGGCAGGGCAGTTACTCAGAGCACAAAGCCTTATGCTTCTTGGGGGTGCAGGTCCTGGAATAAGGGGTGCAGGAGGGCCCGTCCCACCTCCGCTGCTCTCGTTTCATGGGTTCATTCTGGTGCAGGGTGGTGGATTAGTTTAGCTGTGAGTGAGCAGGTGCTCCATGGCAGGAGCAGGAGCTGCGCTGTTCTGTACTTGCTGGGAGGGCGGCTGCACTGGCAGCAAAGGCAGCCAACAGGATTACCTTGGGTTTTACAAAGAGGAGCAGTGATCTCCCGCTACTCAGCACTCCAATGACCACATCTAGGTACCGCATCCAGTTTTCTGTCCCCCAATAAAGGAAGCACTGTTCAGAAACTGGCAGAAGTTCAGTGGAGGGCCACCAGGATGGTTAGGGTGCTGAGCACTTGTCATTTGAGGAAAGGCTGAGGGAGCTGGCTTCTTCAGCCCTATGGAAGATGAGATTTTGGAAGAGCCTAGTGGCAGGAGCTCTACAGTAGCTACAAGATCATCATCAAGACGATGGAGCCAGGTTCTTCTAATGGTACGTGGCAGGACGGTGAGAGAATGAGTGTGAGTTGAAACAAGAGAGGTTCAGACTGGATTTAAAGAGACACTTTCGCCATGAGGGCAGCCAAGCAGCAGAACAGGCTGCCCGGGGAGGATCTGCAGTCGCCATCCTCAGAGGTTTTCAAGCCCTGAATAACCTGTTCTGACCCTGTAGGTGACCCTGCGGTGAGCGTGAGGCTGGACTAGAGGCTTCCCGAGTTGTCCTGTGCTCCTGAGGTCAGAGCTGTCAGAAGATGGGGAGAGATGGGGTGCAGACTTCTCTGCAGGGCACGTATTCCAGTCCCTGTTCACAGGCAAGCCTTGAACTAAGACTCCGGTTTTGCAGGTTGTTATAATTGCTCTGCCCTTTATCAGCCTCTCTGTGTGCTCCAGGCTCTAACTTACCGGTTCTCAGGAGACGGCCTGTGTCTAATCTCTTCTCCCGCTGAACTGCTTTCTGCTTGCCTTTTCTGCGGCTTCCTGGTTGATGGGGAGCGCAGCTCTGAGCAGATGATGTCAGGTGGGCCCTTCAGAGCCAAACACCAGACTTGGTCAGCGTTTCAGAAGAAGCACTTGCAGGTCATGCTTTGAGATGGCTTTTGTGGCCTGAGTTGCTACCAAAAGGATCACTGGATCGTGTAAAAGGGAATATTGGATGGAGGACACGGCATAAGCTCTGCGTGAAGCATCACCCCTGGGAAGCTGAGAGTTGATACCCAGAAACTGAAAAAGATTATAGGAAAACATCAAGAATTCAAGGGGTGGGGGGGCAACCAAAACATTTTTGTGTAACTTGTTTATGATTTGCGTAGGGAAGAATATTTCTCTTGAGGTGATAAATTCAACTACATAGTAAAGCAGTTTCATAGCACTGGGATTAGTTACCCCTTGGGCTCTGTCAGCCTGAGGTGTGGTGGGCTCTTCACTGTTTGTATTGAGGCTGAAGCACTTTCTGTCTGAGTCAGAAGTTGTCGGGTTCAGTGCTAGAAACTGAAACTCTCCTGTGTAATGCCAGAGCCTGTCGTTTCTTATCTTTGAGCCTTATTTAGCTCTAAAAAGTAGGAATTCTTGACCTAGACATAGATCTCTTTGAGTGCCTTTATGCAGCTCACTCATACTGTATCTACCCACAAAGTTTTCATTGTTTTAGCTAAATGTGTCATTTAATGAATTTAAAGGTGTGAGAGAAGTGCTGTCAGTACTTAAACATGATTATTGGCTAACAAAGTTAGAACCTAAGATGCGCTAATGTTTAGATTGGGGAAAAAGAGGGACATAGTGCCTAGGAGAAAAGCAGAGGCACCCACCAGGATGGTTAGCATTGAATTAACGATCTCATTCTGTCTTTTCTGGATTTTCTACTATTATTGCAATACTATGCATTCTCTTCTCCATAATTCTTGCCTGATGACACACAAATCTGGCCGGTGTGAAGGTAGTTCCTTCCCTGGGGGCACGAGCGTCTTGAAAAGCAGCATGCGGAGCCATCCCGAGTGCCCGTGTCCTTACGTGTTGTGTGGGGGAACCCGGGGAGGAGCCTCTTACTAGTCATAGAGAGACACACCAGACACAGAGGGAGCGTGCGACGAACACCGCGCTGTGACAATGCTGTGTGCAAATTGCAAAACTGTTTGCAGGCCATTTGGGCTGTAATTATTTTCTCTCCTGCTTCCTCAGGTGCACTGGACCAAAGAGGAGAATTACATGTTCAGGCTCTCGGCGTTCCGGGATCCGTTGTGGAAGTGGCTCCGGAACAACCCCCGTGCCATTGCCCCTGACCCTTTCTACCAGCACGTGCTCCGCTGGCTGGAGGAGGACTTGCCGGACTTGTCGGTCTCCCGTGAGCGAAGCCGGCTGCACTGGGGTATCCCTGTCCCTGGGGACTCCACACAAACTATTTACGTGTGGGTCGATGCCTTGGTGAACTATCTGAGTGTGCTGGGCTACCCAGAGACGCACGGCGAGTGGTGGCCTGCGGCACATCATGTTGTGGGCAAGGACATCCTCAAGTTTCACGCTGTGTACTGGCCCGCGCTGCTGATGGCAGCAGGGCTGCCCCCCCCCGAGCGGATCTTTGTGCACTCCCACTGGACTGTCCGTGGGCAGAAGATGTCCAAAAGCCTGGGCAACGTGATTGACCCCTTTGCTTGCTTTGGACAGTACACAGTAGATGGATTTCGGTACTTCTTGCTAAGGCAGGGGGTACCTGAGCGGGATTGTGACTATTATGATGAGAAGGTTGTGAAGCTTGTGAATTCGGAACTGGCAGATGCGCTCGGAGGGCTCCTGAATCGGTCAACAGCCCTCAGCATTAACCCCAGCAACACTTACCCGTGTTTCTCAGAGTCCTGTTTTCCAAAGATCTTGGATTCCAGGGAGACAAAAGGCATGGGTAGAGCCTCTGCCGAAGACTACGAGTTCGTGGCATCTGTGGCTTCTCTGCCTCTGCAAGTGGCTGGTTATTTTGAGGGTTTCCAGATCTACAAGGCTTTAGAATGCATTGCCGTGTGCGTAAGGCAGACCAACGGTTTCTTCCAGAGACACAGGCCTTGGAAACTCAACCGAAAAGACCCTGCAGAGCAGCTCTGGCTCGACACCATCATACACGTTACGCTGGAATGCCTGCGTGTCTATGGGACTCTGCTGCAGCCCGTGATCCCGCACACTGCGGACAAGTTGCTTTCCAGACTGGCTGTTGAACCAGAAGAGAGGGGTCTCTCCAGTTTGACATTTCTGCCACGCTACAATGGGCAGCCGTGTCCCTTTGAAGGGAGACAGCTTGGCCCTGACACTGGCGTCTTATTTCACAGACTGGAGAAGTCAGGACAGCATCAGACAGAAACCAAGAAGCTCTAGTCTCTGACAAATGGCTTCTGTAAATGAAAGCCTCGGGAACTCCTGGAAAACATTGTTAAAAGAGTGTTTCTCCTATCTCTTGGTGGTGGTATAAAGGGGATGAGTTGAAAACTGAGCTGAGCAGGGCCGTGGCACAGGTCTGCCTGGTGGGGGAAGCAGGCACACTTGGGCAGATCGGTGCGTGAGTGGGGCTCAGAGCTAGGAGAGCTTCCAGAATGAGCTGAAGACACAGCCTAGGGTTTGAATATTGCTGCTGCTTTTTTTCCCTGATGTATTTTATGGGACATAAAAAGCAGCTGAGGCAAATATTTATCCCCTTTAAACAGGGAACCCTTCCTATGCAGTTGTGGGGCTCCAGGAGCCTATGTCTCACATCTTCCCTCCTGGCCCCTTCTCTTTTCTGGTGTGAGGAGCAGGTCAGGTGCTCTGCTGAGGACATTTGAAGCCTGACTGTGGCAGCCAGTCTGCTCAGCAGCCTCTTCCAGAGACAGCAGCTCCCCGACTTGCTTCCTTGCTCGTTCCAGGAACCCCTCCTCAGGCTGGCATTCAGGCTGAGTCTCCAGGAGGATCAAACTGCCTGAGGAAAGAATGAGTCTTTTCTGGGGCCTTCTCAGTGTCGTCTCTGCTCACGCAGGGAGAGGGCTGAGCAGCAGTTCTGCAGCTGATGTCCTCATCTCAACTGGTTTTGATCAGGAGAAGCAGCTGGGAGTAGTCAGGAATGGTTTTCTGGGACATGGTCCAAATGGACCTGTTG
The DNA here is from genome assembly GCF_037038585.1 of Patagioenas fasciata. Taxonomy (NCBI): domain Eukaryota; kingdom Metazoa; phylum Chordata; class Aves; order Columbiformes; family Columbidae; genus Patagioenas; species Patagioenas fasciata. Next base: position 6,097,972 of record NC_092530.1, read on the forward strand.
GGTCTATCAGCTGAGATTGCTTTATGGGCCAAAACCCCGGTTCATCTGATGTCTACATGAGCCTTGAGGGGGAGGATCCCTTTTGTGTGACTGCTCTTTATACCAGCGGCAGTTCAGTGGGACAGGATGGTTCAGTGGTCAAATGGGTGGTCTCACCCAGCTGCATAGACCTGCAGACATGACCACAATTGGAAAGGAAAGAGGTGTTTCGGGCCGAGACTCAATTTCATTAGGCTTTTCTGCTAGCTGGGTGATTTACTGCACCCTCTGCTTCATTTCAGTGCTGCTGGAAGCAGGCAGCTGAGCACTGATACTCTGGGGCAGTTGTGACCTCTTGGGGGCCTCTGGTAAATCCTTCCCAGCCTTTTGCTTCCCCACTTCTCACTGCAGGAGCCTTCTTGTACCAGTGGCCGATTTTAGGGGCTGTGATCTCTCCTGGGCTGCGTTACCGGGGCAGCGAGAGCAGCGCGGGGAGCGCCAGAGCCTTCCCTGGGACGGAGTGGCAGTGGAGACAGCCCCGGTGTGAGGTGTGAGCAGGGAGACGCTCTGCTCAGCCCGGCGGGAGAGCTGCAGGGAGAAGGGGCAGGGTTAAAGAGCAGCAGGGTGTCTGAGAAGGAGGCTGGTGGGACCATGCTCTGGCCTCCCTGAGACAGGACAGCCACCAGAAAACAAACCAAGATCGAGGGTCCTGTATCCTCCCCACCCAGGCTGAAGACAGTAGCTCAGGAGAAAGGAGTTGTAAGGAACGTTTAATGAAGAACTATTGTTTTCACATAACTGAGGACCTGGCGCCTGACCCCTGCTATGCATACTGACACCTGTATTTACAAGTTAATTTAGGGGGAAGGGCAGCCGAAGTACCAGGAATCCATATATTAAATTGATTGATAAGGGGAAGGGTGTTGTATGTAAACTGAGGCAGGGTCGGGTGCTCTGTAAACCCTGCAGTACCAACCAATGGGCAACAGGGGAGGGAAATCGCGACAGGGATTTTGGGGGATATAAGCAGGGGCTTTTCGCCCTATTAGCTGTGCCTGCCTTTAGGTAGAACACCCGGTGTTGCAATATCGTTATTAAAAAAATTGCTTTGCTGGGAGATCCTGCCTCAGCCCATTATATTTGCAAAATAATGGTTTCCTACAGAGCGAATGGAGGCGAGTCCACACTCAGGGCGGCAGGAGAACCCCCTCCTTGCCCCCCTCCCCCTCCCCGCTGCCGCTGTACAACAGGTATGAGGCTCTGGATGTGGAAGGCCAGACAATGGATGATGAGGACAAAGATCCATCTACACCACAAGTGCTGACATGATCAGTATTATGGCCACCTCCACAAGGCAGAAAAGACAGGTTATAGTTGTAGGTGACTCCCTGCTAGGGTGCACAGGGCGTACACCATGCCAGACAGACCTTCCTCTCAGGGACGTCTGCTCCCTTCCTGGGGCCTGGGTTAAGGACATTGCCAAGAAACTTCCCAGCTTGGTACGGCCCTTGGGCCACTACTTGTTACTGATCTTCTATGTGGGTGCTGATGAAGCTGTGACCCGTAGTCCAAGGGTCATCAAAAGAGGCTTCAGGGCCTTGGAACAGTCGGTGAGGGAATCAGGAGCACAGGTGATTTTTCTCCTCTCTCCTTTCATTTGCGGGCAGCAACACTGGGAGAAACACATGGATGCGGTCTGTTAATACGTGGCTCTGTGGTTGGTGCCACCGCCACAGTTTTGGGTTTTTTGATGGTGGGATGGCCTACACGACAGCGGGTTTTGCTCGTGCTGGATGCGATTCACCTTTTTCAAAGGGCAAGGGCTTATCAAGAGAGCTTTAAACTAGATGTGATGGGGGGAGTGGGACAATACCAGGCTGTCACCTCCCGGCCAGAGGTACGAACAGGGGGAGAGATGACTCAGGTTCATGGGTCCCCTTGGTAGGAAAACAGTATACGTAATACTTAAGGTCAGTATTTCGCAGCTTGGCCCGATTAACAGATGATTCAGTGGCAGAAAGGTTCACCTTACTTAAGCCTAATAGGTGAACAGTTTAACAGCAGAAGGATTTACATAAAGGAGTTTGTGGCACATGTGGGGTTGTAAGCCTTATGTTATTATACTGCTCACAGGAGGAGAGGCGAAGAAACAGGAAGGAAGGAAGGAAGGAAGGAATTCTACCACCCTTAGGGCTCTGCAGCGTGGATGATGGGACTTGTAGTCTGGGTCCAGTGATGTGTGGCCTCTGGTGTCTCATGGCGAGGATGCTGGGATTTGTATTTTGGGAGTGCAGTGTGGGTCTGGTCCAGCTCCTGAGATGTGCTCCTCAGAGTGGCCCTCAGGATGGTGGGTTACCTGCCAGTGCTGGTATAGCTGAGCCTTTTTATAGCCCTCTGGGTTGCCTGCTTGCGGAATTTTTTTGTCTTTTGCGGAGGTGTTGTTGCAAAATAAAAGTTGGGAGGGGGTTGCGAAAGATGCGCTAGTCTCGGGCCATCTTGAAGGGTCTCAGCTTTTCCCTTTGTGCCATGCTGGGACTATCAGAAGATGGAGCTACGTGTCCTCTGGCATGTCCCCCACCTCCTACTGTCAGCCAGCCGCCTGTGTCTGTGTCTCCTTGGCTCCTTGTTGGTATGTAAATGACAATTCACCTTAGCCCGAGTGTCCCGTCTACTAGGCAGCAGTGTTTGAGCCATGATTCTTTTCAGTCTTTGACAATGTCCCATCTCCTGCGGCTGGAGGAACTAGTTTCAGCACAATGTTTGAGGCATAATTCTTATCAGTCTCTGATACAGGCTCACCCATGACAAGCAGTGGGACGAGACGCCAAGGTTAGAGGGGCAGGGTGCCTGTGAGGATCCGCAGCCATGGCCCCGAACTGTGTTGGCCTCACTGGAGGACACCTGAAGTCTCATGGAGATGAGTCAGGGGCTCCTGAGCTAATGGAGGCCAACAGGAAAGCCCAGTGAAATACTGCAGAGGAATGAAGGGCTGTTCCTCTGAGAAGGCGACGCGGCCAACAGCCCGGCTGAGATCCCTCTGCACCAACACACGCAGCAGCGTGGGCAACAAACAGGAGGAGCTGGAAGCCACCGTGCTGCTCGAAGGCTACGACCTCGTGGCCACCGCTGAACCGTGGTGGGGTGGATCCCGTGACTGGAGGGTGCTGATCGATGTCTGCAGGGTGTTCGGAAGGGACGGGCGAGGAAGGAAGGGTGGAGGGGTTGCCCTCTACATCAAGAGACGGAGCGAGTGTGAAGAGCTGTCTCTGAAGAACAGCCACGAGCAGGTTGAAAGCTAAAAAGGGTAAGAATCAGAAACTGAGGCAACACCCGGCATCAACACAGACCAGGGGATGAAATGGTGGAGAGCAGCCCTGTGGAGGACTTGGGGTGCTGGTGGTTGGAATGCTGGACATGAGCTCGCAATGTGCATTTGCAGCCCAGAAGCCAATTGTATCTTGGGCTGCATCCCCAGCAGTGTGGGCAGTGGGTTTGGGGGGATTCTGCCCCTCTGCTTCGCTCTGGTGAGACCCCCCTGCAGTGCTGGTCAGCTCTGGGTCCTCAGCACAGGACACACATGGACCTGCTGGAGAGGGGCCAGAGGAGCCCGACAAATCATTTGAGGGATGGAACACACTTTTTAGCAGGGTCTCTTGTGACAGGACAAGGGCTGATGGTTTTAAACTAAAGAGGAGATTCAGGCTGGACATGAGGAGGAATTGTTGCCCGGAGGGTGGTGAGAGCCTGGCCCAGGTTGGCCAGAGAGGTGGTGGATGAACCATCCCTGGAGACATCCCAGGCCAGGCTGGACGGGGCTCTGAGCAACCTGAGCTGGTGAAGATGTCCCTGCTCATGGCAGGGGGGGCACTGGGGAGCTGGGAAGGGCCCTTAACCCAAACTGTTCTGTGATTCTCTGTGATGCTCTCCCTGCCCAGCACGCGAGAGTTGCCATCTTTCGGGTTTTGAGCATGTGGGTGTTTCCGTCACCCGGTTTCTAGTCCTGCCTGCCCCGTTCCCACCGCAGCCCTCGGACCGCCCTCCCTCTCTCCCGGGGGTACGAGTGTCTCTGCCCGCCGCCCCGCCGGTGCCCGGCCTGCCCGCCGGTTTGGTCCCGGATCTGGCACTTGCCCCGGGGATGGGGCTCTGAGCCCGGTGCCATGTCACCCTCACCCGCCGATGGGGCGCCAGCCGGGTCCCACTGCCCAGCGAGTCCCCGCGGCGCAGGGCCTGGCGGGGACAGCAGGTGGCGCCGTGTCGGGGCGGGGCCGATGCCGTAGCCGGTGCAAGGAGCGAGGCCGGGGCCGGTGCGCGGGGCGGGGCTGTGCTGGTGCCGTAGCCGGTGTGCGGGGCGGGGCCGGTGCCGGTGCCGCAAGCGGTGCGCGGGGCGGGGCTGTGCCGGTGCCGGTGCCGTAAGCGGTGCGCGGGGCGGGGCTGTGCCGGTGCCGGTGCCGCAGCCGGTGCGCGGGGCGGGGCTGTGCCGGTGCCGGTGCCGCAGCCGGTGCGCGGGGCGGCGCGGCCCCATGCGGCGGTGAGGCGGCGGTGCGGGATGGCGGCGGGCGGCGGCGGGCGGCCGCCGGGCTCCGACTCGTCGCTGGAGCCCTACGTGCAGACCCGCATCTTTAAGATCATCGTGATCGGAGACTCCAACGTGGGCAAGACGTGCCTGACCTTCCGCTTCTGCGGGGGCACCTTCCCCGACAAGACCGAGGCCACCATCGGCGTGGACTTCCGCGAGAAGACGGTGGAGATCGAGGGCGAGCGCATCAAGGTGGGACGCGGCAGCACCGGCACCGGGCCCAAAGGCAGCCGGGCCCTGCCCGGGGCTGGGTTTTGCACCCCAAACCTCAGGGGCTTTTCCATTCTCAGCCCAGCTGGAGGGAGGGAGCAGGGGAGGCTTCTTGCCATGCAGAGGGACCTTCCTGAGCAGTCATGGCCATGCTGTCACTTCCAAAAGGACAGCGCGGGGTGAAGCGCTGCTGTCCTGCTCTCCCGACAGTCAGCACGACTGGGTCCTCAAAGCGACTGGGTGGCCTCTGGCTTCAGCACCTGGACCAAAAGACCGGCACAGCTGCAAGCAGCTGGGGAGAAGCCGTACACAGGACCAGCGTGGTCTGGGGAGCAGATGGCTCTGCGCTGGAAGGCAGGGAGCCTGCAGGAGCCGGTTGCAGAGGGCTTGGCAGCTGGGATATCAATGCTGAAGGCCGCTGCCAGCGAGCACTGGGGGTGCAGTTCCAGCAGAACTAGAATAGGATGCATTTGCTGTGTGAAGGCCAGTGTGACATCTGTAAGAAATGCATTAGCCCAGACCTGAAGAGCTCTGGCTGATGTGTCAGAGCAGATCTGGAGATCAACAGCAGCTGGTAGGAAACAGCCCAGGGAGCAGAGTTTACGGCTGAGCTTGGCCTGCCCGGCCGGGTGGATCAGCACTGACAGCCACCCGCATGCACGACTGGCTGCTGGAAGAACCAAATATTGCTATTTTGCTGGCAGATGGGTGATCAAAAGTTAAGGGACTAATCAGAATGAAATCAGAGCTACTAATGGTGGATGAGAACTTCAGCTGTGCTTTTATGTTGTCCACAAATGTTTTTCCCTCTGTCCTTTTAGAGGAGAGGGGCTCATTTCCTTTCCCCCATGCCTTCCCCAGCTCTGTACAACACCACGGAGCTGTGGTGCTGTAATGCAGGTTGGTGTGAGGCCTGTCTTGCTGCCACGAGCTGGAAAACGCTGGCAGGCATTTCCTACCTTTGGATATTATTAGTGCTCAGCAGGCAGCAGTGGGAGGCAGCGCAGCAATTTGGCCTTTTCCTGGGACCACGTGTCCAAGAGGGGAGATGAGAGGTGGGAGAGGTGCCCTCCCTTTCCTCCTCTGCCCAGATGGAACAGCCTGGGAGAGATCGGCAGGGAGATGAATGAGCTGCACCTCTTATTTGCCATCGTTTCTCCCCTTGGAAAGGCTCTGGGGCAGGCACTGTCTCAGTGGGGTACAGGGTGATTTGGATTAACCACAGACACTTGTTTAGAAATTGCCAGTTCTGAGCTTTAAGACATAACCTACAAGGACCAGCAGAACACATAGAACCACAGACTAACAGCAAAGTGTGGGTTGGCTGAGACCTCTGGAGGTCATCTGCTCTGCTCCAAGCCTCTGCTGAAGCAGGGCAACCCAGAGCTGATTGCCCAGGATCATGTCCAGGTGGCTTCTGAATATCTCCAAGGATGGTGGCTCCAGAACCTCCCTGGGCAAACTGTGCCAAAGCTTGGTCACCGTCAGAGTGAAAGGTGTTTTCTGATGTCCAGAGGGACCCTCCTGTCCTTCAGCGTGTGCTCACTGCCTCTGATCCTGGCACCAAAGAGCCAGAACCCATCTTCTTTGTAGTCTCCCTTCAGGTATCTATACATATTGGTAAAATTTCCCCCTTGAGCCTTCTCCAGGCTAAACAGTCCCAGCTCTCTCAGTCTTTCCTTGCAGGAGAGACACTCTGGTCCCTTCAACATCTTGGTGGCTCTTTGCTGGACTCTCTCCAGTCTGTGCCTCTCCTGTCCTGGGGAGCCCAGAACTGAACACAGCGCTCCAGGTGTGGCCTCAGCAGCACTGAATAAAGGGGACGGATCAGGAGCAGCTCCTTCAGCCCGCTGGCAACACTTTGTTTAACGCAGCCCAGGACACCATCCGCTGTCTTCACTGCGAGGGCACACTGCTGGTGTTAAAGCTGGTGTCCATCAGGACGCCCGGGTCCTTTTCTGCAAAGCTTCTTTCCAGCTGGGTGGTCCCCAGTGTGTACTGCTGCCTGGAGCTGTTCCTCCCCAGGGGCAGGATGTGCCACGTCTCTTTGAACTGCATGAGGTTCCTGTCAGTACATTTCTCCAGCCCATCGAGGTCCCTCTGGAGGGCAGCACAACCACCTCACATCCTAGCCACGCTCCTCCCAGCCTGGTGTCACCTGCAGGCTTGCCGAGAGTGCACTCTACCCCACCATCCAGATCATTAACAAAGATGTTGAACAGGACTGGGCCCAGTATTGACCCCTGGGGTACACTGCTCGTTATCAGTGTTCAACTTGACTTCGCACCGCTGGTCACCACCTTCTATGCCCAGATGTTCATCCCGTTTCCAGTCTACCTCACTGTCTGCTTATCCAGCCCAGGAGCTTGTTGGCTTCTCTGTCACTTGGGTCCCAAAGGTGTCATCAGAGCAGAAGGGCAGAAGGTCGCTTGATCTTGACTTTCAGTATGAATACAGACCATGAAAGCAGGCCCTCATGATCCTTCTGGCTTTTTGGGTTTTAAGCAGGAGGTGTCAGAAAAGTTACCACAGGGATAACTGGCTTGTGGTGGCCAAGTGTTCATAGCGACGTCGCTTTTTGATTCTTCGATGTCGGCTCTTCCTATCGCTGTGAAGCAGAATTCACCAAGCGTTGGATTGTTCACCCACTAATAGGGAAGGTGAGCTGGGTTTAAACCATCGTAAGACAGGTTAGTTTTACCCTACTGATGATGTGTTGTTGCAACAGTAATCTTGGAACTTCCTGGATTGCTTGTGCCCTGCTGCGTTGTCTTTTCTGTACCTATTGGGGTGGTTGAAGTCCTCCACAAGCACCAGGGCCTGACACGTGTCCTGTGCGTGTGCAGAGCACCTCGTCTGCTTGTTCTTCCTGGTCAGGTGTACTCTAGCAAATGCCCACTGCAATGTCACCCATGCGGGTCTGCTCTGTGATCCTCACCCACAAGCTCTCGGTTGGCTCCTCACCCATTTCCGGAGCTCCGTGCCCTCCTGCTGCTCCCTCACACAAAGGGTGGCTCCCCCTCCTCCTCTTTGCCATGACTCTCTGTACATACCAGTGTGTAATCGTTGGGGTTTTCTTTTATGGCATAGGATTAGGTGGACAAATGTCCTGATCTGGCACAAGAATGTTTGTGAAATGAGAAGTGCGTTGTGTGGTTTGTTCCTCTGATGGGGATGGTGGTTGAGCGCATCAGGAAGAGGACAAGAAGCAGGGAGCGGTCCAGCAGCAGAGAGCTGCAGGAGGGCCACCTGACAGGTGTTACAAAGTCAGGTAAGTCATCAGGCAGAGACTTCTCTTGCTGAAAAGCGTGCTGGCAATTCTCTTGAATATGTAGGATGAGCCGCAGTGGCCAAAAAAAGGGATATGCTGCACAGAGCCTTGCACTTATCTCTGAGTATTGAAAGTGAATTAAAGTGCTAACGTGATTGCTCTTGCTAGATAAGCTGGGCTTGCTTGGTTGAATTACAGAAGCGTGTGCACTGGCCTATACAGCCTTGAGCACTGTCGGCATAGGCCTTAAAGCTTGTGTAACTCATCTGTCAATCCTGGTTTGTCTGATAAGAGGTTGCTGCGCCCTGCAAGGCTCACGGTGCTGTTCCCCGGGGCTGTGGCAACGCTGCCAGAGCTGGCGGAGCAGGAATCTCATGCCCCTTCCTGCGGCAGCTGGAGGAGCCAGCCCAGGGGCACAGCAGGACAGGAGACCTGAGACCCTTGGTCAATTGACAGGGTCCTTAACGGGACCCTGAGTCAACTGACAGGATCATTAACAAAGGAGGTGCCCAGAGTAGCATGAAGCTTCTGGACCATGTTGTAATGCCCACAGCCACATCTGACCAGGCTATAAAACGGGGTCCCTGCTGAAGGCCCCCTTGGAGTGGTCTTCTCAGAGCAGCGGGTCTGCGAACTGGAGCCCTCTCCTTAGACTGGGACGCTGTCTAAGGAGATTCCCGGCATTGAGAGCGTCTCACCTCCTTGTTTGGGTGAGTGGTTATTTACGGGATATATATGTGAATGAGTCTTTGCCCAACCAGGCAAGTGAGAGTCCTTGCCTAATCCAGGCGAGTCAGAGGGCTCTGGTTTTGTTTCTTGTGAGTGTGTGCGTGGACGCTGTGGATCCTCATTATTCTTATTTTGCTGTACCCCAATAATCTCCTCAACTGATATACAAACCTGTATTTTATGTTGTCGGAGTGTTAATTAATTGTATAAACCCCGTTTCTGGTCAGTTGATTGGCTGCACTTTTCCAGCCAGAATAAAGTCTGTTTTGGAACTTGTTGTCCGCTTAAAACTGACTTTGTGGTGTCTCTGTGACGTTTAAATTGGAGCCTGTCTTGTCTGCTTCGCTTCCCAGGTGCAGGTGTGGGACACGGCCGGCCAGGAGAGGTTTCGCAAGAGCATGGTGGAGCACTACTACCGCAACGTGCACGCCGTCGTCTTCGTTTACGACGTCACCAAGATGACCTCCTTCACCAACCTCAAGATGTGGATCGAGGAGTGCAACGGGCACGCCGTGCCTGCCCTGGTCCCCAGGGTGCTGGTTGGGAACAAGTGTGACTTGAAAGACCTGATCCAAGTGCCATCCAGCATGGCGCTGAAGTTCGCCGATGCTCACAACATGCTTTTGTTTGAGACCTCGGCCAAGGACCCTAAGGAGAGCCAGAACGTGGACGCCATTTTCATGTGCCTGGCGTGCCGGCTGAAGGCGCAGCGCTCGCTGCTCTGCCGGGACCTGGAGGGGCGGCCGGGCCAGGCCCGCAGGCTGGAGCCAACGCAGGACGCCAACGGTAAAACCTCCTGCCCGTGCTGAGCCCCGCGGCTCCGTCGCCCCTGTCACGGTCACCCCAATAAAATCTCTGCAGCTCCCACAGCTCTGGGTGGTGCTTTGCGCGCCTCGGCCCGGCTCGGCTCCGCTCGGCTGCGTTCGGCCCGGCTCGGCTCCGCTCGGCTGCGTTCGGCCCGGCTCGGCTCCCCTCGGCTGCGTTCGGCCCAGCTCGGCTCTCCTCGGCTGCGTTCGGCCCGGCTCGGCTGCGCTCGGCCCGTTTCGGCAACGCTCGGCTCGGGCAGAACGCGGCGGAGCCCAGCGCGCAGGCGCGGCGGTTGCGCATGCGCAGTGTGCGCCGCCGCCATGAAGTAGGTGAGGGGGATGCGGCGGGAGCCGGGGGGGAGGTCCGGTCGGTTCCCGTGCTGACGGTGCCTTCGCCCCCAGCCCCCTGACCAAGGTGAAGCTGATCAACGAGCTGAACGCGAGGGAGGCGGAGCTGGGCGTGCAGGAGGCGGTGTCGTGGCACGCGGAGTACAAGGACAGCGCCTGGATCTTTGTCGGTACGGACGGGGAGCGGGAACTCGGGCCCGCTTTGCCGGTGCTCCCATCCCATCCTTCCCTGTCTCGCTGTCCCCGCAGGCGGGCTGCACTACGAGCTGACGGAGGGTGATGTCATCTGCGTGTTCTCGCAGTAAGTGCTGAAGCCCCCGGCCCGCCGTGCCCCTGCCACCGTCCGGGCTGCTAACAGTGTGTTGCAGGTACGGGGAGGTCGTCAACATTAACCTGGTGCGGGACAAGAAGACTGGGAAGTCCAAAGGCTTTTGCTTTCTGTGCTATGAGGACCAGAGGAGCACCATTCTTGCTGTCGACAACTTCAATGGGATCAAGGTGAGTGAAGCAGCTGGGGCACGGTCCTGCCTGGCAGCCATGGCTCCCGAGGTGCTGTTGTGTGACAGACCAAGGGGTATAAACTGGAGCACAGGAGGTTCCATTTAAATTTGAGAAGAAACTTGTTCCTGGTGAGGGTGTCAGAGCCTGACCCAGGCTGCCCAGGGAGGCTGTGGAGTCTCCTTCTCTGCAGACATTCAAACCCGCCTGGACACCTTCCTGTGGAACCTCAGCTGGGTGTTCCTGCTCCATGGGGGGATTGCACTGGATGAGCTTTCCAGGGCCCTTCCAGCCCCTGACATTCTGGGATTCTGTGAAACCAGAGCTCCAACAACACCGGTGATGGCGACCCGCAGCGGTGCTGGTCTGTGCCTTCGCTAACAGCACAACTGCTCTCATAGATCAAGGGAAGGACGATTCGCGTGGACCATGTGGCAAACTATCGGCCCCCCAAAGATTCTGATGACTTAGATGACGTCACAAAAGCCCTCCATGCGAAGGGTTGTGGAGTTAAAACGCCACCTCACACGTCATCCGATTCCCTGTCAGAAGATGATGAAGTACCTGTGAGAAAGCAAAAAGGTGAGGTGTGTTCTGCACAGAGCCTTCAACCTTGCAGGGGCACTTTGCTCAGGGGAACACCAAGGATGGGTGTGCTCTTGAAAAGAGCCACAGCCCTGATGTCCAGGCTTTACTTTGTGATCCCCTGAAGGGTATCACAGTGCCTTTATTTAGCTCTTTCCTGGGAATGTCCTCCCAGAGCCTCTGAAGAGCTGTACCTTGCAGATAATAGTAGCACTTTTCCTGGGAAAAGTCTGTCAGGCTGCAGAGTTACTGTGCCAGACAGGGAGAGTGAAAGCTTAGCAAAAGCACCACTTAATCTGAAAATCTGGATACTGCTGCTATAGGACTAGAGTGCTGCAGATATATGGAATGACCATTATGTGGCCTACCCAAAATAGCTGAATAGAACATAAACCCAGCAGATCTAGATGAGATTCTGTGGCTGGAAACTGAAGCCAAGGGAAGTAGGGGGGTTGGAGTAGACGACCTTTAAAGGTCCCTTCCAACCCCAACTATTCTCTGATTCTATGAACGTGAGCCTAGAAATGTAGCATCAGTTAAACCATTTGAGTGCCTGAATACCTCCTGTTCTAAGTGAATGCAGCAAGATTTGTTGCTCTACGTCTTTCAGAAGAAAAAGATGTAGAGTACATCCAAACTGAATGAATGTGCCACGTAAAGGACCAGCCTGTGTGGCTGTCCTGATGGATTTTTAAGAAGCCATTACATTTAGTTTTTTGTATCTGTGCAGCAGCAATCCTGAAAAGTTGCCCTTGTCAGAGGCAGTGGGGTGCTAGAAGCAGTGACTTGCTGCAGGAGCTGCTTGCTAATGGCACCCTAGCTGGTTAGGTGTGGTGACCGTGGGGTGGGGGCGTCTGGTGTTCTGAAATGGGCTCTGAGCTGCACGGCGTGCAGAGAAACCTTACCTGCCACAGCCAGGCTGTACTGGCAGCAGACGGGTGTTAGCAGCAGCAATTTGGGGCAGCTACGGAGGAGGGATGGAGGAAAAGAGGCAAGAAAACCAAGGCTGGGGACAAGGCGTTGCTCCAGAGTGCTGGAGAGATGCACAAAAATGAGAGAGGCAAAGAGGGGAAAAGGTTCTTTGGGTCTGGAGAAGAGAATTTCCACAGAGTGGATCACGATGTTCTTATTGCGTGGATGTTACTGAGAAAAGAGAATGAACGGATGTGGTGAGTGTTAAAGAAGGAAGCAGGATGGCTGAAGCTGGAGGAGAAAAGTGTTTGGGTTGGAAGTGGGATAGGATCTCTTTGTGAGGGGAAGGGAGAGAACACGAAATGGGAGGGGAGCTGGAACAGCGCTGTGGCGCTAGGCAGAGCCTGGGGAGTCGATGCGATCTGGGACTGTCCGTCACAAAAGATGAACCTTGTATTTCAGATAAGGAGAAGAGCAGACAGGAGCGGCACAAGCAGAGCTCCCAGGCTCTGAAGAGGGTGGCATCCGCAGAGGAGACGCAGCCCAGGATCAAGATTAAGAAGGAGAAGGAGGACCCGGCCTACGAGCGCTACGCCAGCGGGAGCCAGCAGTGCCGGAGCGGCTCCGAGAGGAAGGCTGGGAGCAGGATGCAGCGGGATGAGGAGGACCGGAGGCACCAGAGGCCGTCAGAGGGAAGAGGGGAAAAGAGCTGCCAGAACCAGAGGGGACAAAGCGGTTTGTGGGACGAGAGGGAGAAGAGAGAGGAGGCTGGCAGGAGAGGTGACAGGCACAGCAGCCGGCGAGAGGAGTGTCCTGAGGGAGGCAGATCCCGGGAGCGCAGTTCTGGGGAGCCCCATCCCAGGCACAGGCAGCGGGGCTCTGCCAGAGCCTCCAGCCGCTGCTGAGGCCTGGGGCGAGTGCTCCGGGGGCTGAGAGAGGCCCTGAGCCTGCCCCAGAACCTCCTGGAGCCTCCCTGGGGGGGCACCGCCCCTGGACCCTCTGCCTCCATCAGCTCCCACTGGGTTTGTCAGCCCACCCTTGGGCAGAGATGTCCTCAGCGCCTGTGCTGTGCACTGGGACATGAGTTTTGTTGCCTCCTTCAACACTTCTTGCAGCGTTGGACTTGCTGGGGTGCTGCGGTGTGAAGGTGGTCGCTGGGAGCAGCAGGATGCTCCTTCCCAGAGCGGCCCACTTCCCCTGGTCCTGCTGGGGGCGTCACCACAGGGAGAGGCCCCGGGGTGTCTGACTGGCCTCACGCACCCAATTGGGATCCTGAGCCCACCCGAGGGCTCCTGGAATGGATCTCGACGGATGCGCTGCTGCGTCAGGGTGATTTTTCTGTGGTTTGTTTTGTTAATAAAAGGTTTCTGTTAACCAGAACCCAACCCTGGGAGCAGCGTTTCTGTCTCCGGTGGCGAGGGATGGCGTGCGGTTCTCTCACACCGTGTCGGGGCTGACGTGACCTGCAGCCCCCAGGTGATGGACGTGGAACAGCCATGGAGGGAGGGCTGGTTTTTAGCCAGATCTGATTGCTACAAGAACAACTCCTGGCGGTGTTGTTGCTAAAGCTGAAAGTCACCTGGAGCACAAAAAATGCCAGTTTGCACCCAGAGATGAGCTAGTTTTATTAGAGTTGTGCAAGTTTGGATGCTGCATTGAACTAGCATACCCGAAAGGAATTCCAGGGAATATTTATATGTAAAAAGTAACAAAAAGTAAAGTAGTAAAAGTAGAGGAAGTAAGTAAAGTAGTAAAAAGTAACCTCTTACCTGATACAAACCTGTCTAATGCATATTCATAACATCATGCTCAAGTGTGCTCTGTAATTTTGCTGTGTCCCATTGTTATTTCTATGCTTGTTATTTCTCTAGTGGGGGTTTCGGGATGGAAGCCCCTCACTCCAATTGTCCGTACCTGGTGCTGAGTCAGCTCAGGACACCATTCTGCTGACCAGCGTTGGCAAAGTTTCTGCATGTCCAGGATGTCCTATGAAGTAGCTATAAAACTACTGTTACCAGCTCCAGTCACGTTTTGAGCTGATTGGTGAGTTTCTCACGCCCGCAGCGTCTCACACGTTTCTTTGGCCAACTTGTTCTCAAGGCCTGAGCAAAATGTCATCCTTATGTCAAATCTTAGTGGCTGCCGCGCACTTAGGATCCAAGTAGACACAATGAGACAAACCCCATAGAGAAGGTTTCTCTATTTGTAAGGCGTTAGGTGCGTCAGCTTAAGAAGAGGTTTTGAAGGTTACACTGAGATATGAGAAGAAACTTGTTCCTGGTGAGGGTGGCAGAGCCTGGCCCAGGCTGCCCAGGGGGGTTGTGGAGTCTCCTTCTGTGCAGACATTCAAACCCGCCTGGACACCTTCCTGTGGAACCTCAGCTGGGTGTTCCTGCTCCATGGGGGGATTGCACTGGATGAGCTTTCCAGGGCCCTTCCAACCCTTGACACTCTGGGATTCAGTGCCCGGTGCTGGTTCCAGGCAGGTGGCTCCATGCCCGCGGGAGGGGGTTTTACCCCCGCAGCGGCCGGGCCGTGAGGCGCTGGGCGGCGGGCGGGGGTTCGGGAGTGTCGGTGATCAGCGCCGTTGTGGCGGGGCCGGCAGGGGGCGTCCGCCCTCCCTCCCCTTCCCCGTGCCCTTAGCGCTTCCGGTTCCGGCCGGCCCGCCCCGCCATGCCATGTCCGCGCTCAACTGGAAACCGTTCGTGTACGGCGGGCTCGCCTCCATGGTGGCCGAGTTCGGTGAGGCGGCGGGGGCCGGGGCGGGCTGGGCGGGCCCGGCGGGGCGCTGACCGGCCGCTCTCCCCGCAGGCACGTTCCCCGTGGACCTCACCAAGACGCGGCTGCAGGTGCAGGGCCAGAGCGCCGACGCGCGGTTCCGCGAGGTCCGGTACCGCGGGATGTTCCACGCGCTGTTCCGCATCTGCCGGGAGGAGGGCGGCCGGGCGCTCTACTCGGGGTGAGTCCCCCGGGCTCCTTTTCCCGGCCGCTGCCACCCCGAGATCCGGCCCTGAGCGCCGCGGGGCCGGGCAGCGGTGCTGCCGTGCAGCCGGGAGCTGTCCGGTTTTCCCTGGACGGGGAGCGAGGGAAGGGCGGGGGCTGCGGGGCTGCCAGGCTGTCACCGCGGAGGGGGCGTGGAAGGGCTCGGGCACCCGGGGGTGTTCACAGAATCCCAGAGTGTCAGGGGTTGAAGAGACCTGGAAAGCTCATCCAGTGCAATCCCCCCATGGAGCAGGAACACCCAGCTGAGGTTCCACAGGAAGGTGTCCAGGCGGGTTTGAATGTCTGCAGAGAAGGAGACTCCACAACCTCCCTGGGCAGCCTGGGCCAGGCTCTGACACCCTCACCAGTAACAAGTTTCTTCTCATATTGAAGTCGAACCTCCTGTGTTCTGGTTTGCACCCATTGCCCCTTGTCCTGTCACTGGTTGTCACCGAGAAGAGCCTGGCTCCATCCTCCTGACACTGCCCCTTTCCATATTGATCCCCATGAATGAGTCCCCCCTCAGTCTCCTCCAGCTCCAGAGCCCCAGCTCCCTCAGTGTTTTCCTGGGTGCCTGGCAGAGCTGGGCTTTGGGAGCAGATGGGTGTTCTCCTGAGTGCCCAGCCTGTGCTCAGCCCCGCAGGGTTTGGGGGCTGGTGAGGAGGGGCTGGTTTGGTCTGTGATGGGCCCACCACACTGATTGGGTTCAACTGTCTCATTTGTTCCTCTGCTCAGGATCGCCCCGGCGTTGCTGAGACAGGCGTCGTACGGCACCATAAAGATCGGCATTTACCAGAGTTTGAAGGGGCTGTTTGTAGATCGGATGGAAGGTCAGTGCCAGCAAACGTGTCAGCACAGGCACCTCTCCTCTTGCCAGAGGTTCAGTGTGAAACCTCGTGCTCCTGTGCTGTGTGGTTTTGCTCATACCTTTCTTTGTCTTTCTCAGTTATAGATTCCTACAGAAGCGGAGTTTTTGTTACTTTACACTGTGGTTTTGTTTGTATGGTAATAGCATGGATAGATCCAGTACAGATGCAAATTAGTCCCCAGGTCTGCTCTTTCCCCGGCCTTTAGCTCTCTTCGCAGTGTCAGAACCAAAAAAATGTTATAGCTGACCTTGGCTCATCTCTCCTCTCTGATCAGTCTCAGGGAAGACATCACATCCCATCAGTCTGTCAGATGTGGACATGGATTGAAAGCTTCTGTAGCGAGTCCTTCTGGGAGCCTTTGAGTCCTTGTGCCTGAACACAGCACATATGGATAGAAATTGTGCTGTCCAGCCCTTTGGCTTTGGCTCCAGCTGCAGAGATGGGACGCTGCGCATGCTCTGACCTGTGCACCTGGTAACTGAGGCCTCTGCGGCTCCTGTGTAGGGACTGGATCACAGAATCCCAGAATGTCGGGGTTGAAGGGGCCTGGAAAGCTCATCCAGTGCAATCCCCCCATGGATCAGGAACACCCAGCTGAGGTTCCACAGGAAGGTGTCCAGGCGGGTTTGAATGTCTGCAGAGAAGGAGACTCCACAGCCTCCCTGGGCAGCCTGGGCCAGGCTCTGGTACCCTCACCCCCAACAAATTTCTTCTCCTCTTTCAGTGGAACCTCCTGTGTTCCAGTTTGCACCCATTGCCCCTTGTCCTGTCACTGGTTCTGACTGAGAAGAGCCTGGCTCCATCCTCCTGACACTGCCCCTTTCCATACTGATCACCATTAGTGAGGTCATACCAGAAGCCTGGTATGTGTTCACAGAAGGAGCACTGAGGTCTGCATGTGCAGTTTTAGACCCTGGTGTGACACAAGTGAATATTGTAACGCAGTTCTGACCTGGGAAGGTGGTTGGGACCGGTCAGCAGGCCAGTGGGAGGACTGGGAAGCACAGTGCACTAGCGCTTCTTTCCAGGACCTGCTCTGTTCTTGTAACACCTCTCCCGTGCCTGGTTCTGTGCATGTACCCTGGCCCACACGTCTCTCCTGGCTCGCTGTTGCAGCGTTTCCAGCTGTGAGTACTGTTCTCTGAATGTTTGTCTCCCTACAGGCCTGGGGCAGCCAGGGGCCTGGTCTCCTCGGGGAAGTGCTGTGGTCAGTACCAGCAAAGGGCTGTGCCTTTTCCCAACGTAACCATCACCCTAATACTGGGCCTGGAAGCCGTGGATTATTCCACCCCCTGCCCCTGGGACTAATTGCATCTAACTTTCTCTGCCTGGGTCGCCTATTCTCTGTTCTCTCAAGGTGGCTGCATGTTCTGAGCGCAGCCAGCTGGGGCTCCCGATTGAAACAAATTGGTGTCAGGTTGCCTTGAGAAGAGTTGGGTTGTTCCTCTTGGTCTGCCTCTGTCTTGGCTTGTCTCTATCATGAGAAATGCATCACTGGATGCTGATAATTGTTCAAAATTTTCATGTATCATGGTCTCTCCTTGTCTGATCAGCTATACTCATCAGTACGACCCGCTTCTCTCTGAGAGCGTGTTGCTGAGTGTTTCAGCTGCTGCTTTCTGTCTCCAGCAGGTGTGGGACAGATTTGCCATGAGCTGGTGGTTGCTGGCCAGTCTCTGCTCATGCAACTTCATGTGATTTGCAAACTGAGCTGCTCTGCTCTTCTCGCTTGTTCAGTACAATCTCTGCACCCACCTGCTCTTTGGATCTTTAGGATTTGACTCTTTATTTTTTTCCTTGATTGCAGATGAAACGTTGCTAATCAATGTGATCTGTGGGGTGGTTTCAGGGGTGATCTCCTCCGCAATTGCCAACCCAACAGATGTGCTGAAGGTGAGAAGTGCACCTGGCCAGAGGGCACTCCTGGCCGGCTGCGGTTGACACGTGCAAGCTGCTGTTTCCAGGGAAGGTGCAGCTCTCCCAGCTGCGGTGAGGGGCTCTCTGACCCACGGCTGACATCCGTTCTGATAATTTGGGTTTTTTATGAATGGGAACAGAAGCCCAGGGCAACATACAGATCTTAAATACTGCAGCGTTGAAAGATCATGAAATCAGTTATGGCAAGGGGCTGTTACCTTAAGTGGGTAAAGTGAGCGGGGTGGTAGCCAGCGATTCATCAAACCTCCTTAGCTCACTGTGCTGTGCTTTGCTGCCACGAAGTCCTGCATGGTACACGGAGTGACCAGAGTCCCCCTCGCCCCTCCACGCCCTGCTGTGCAGTTACTGGGGTCCGGGTAGCTCTGGAGAACATTCCCACACATCTCCCTGTGTGGATCAACCTTTTCAGGCTGCTCGCAGAGCGGGAGGGCCTTGCCTGTCCCTTCTCTGTCCCGGCTGGGTTTTGCACCGTGCTTCCACCCTGCTCCTTGCCCCCCAGCATCATGTGCTGCGTGGTTCGTGGGGGGACATGCGGGTGGCAGTGGCTGCTCGGAGTTGCTTGTTGTTCTTCCTACCAGGAGGTGCAGGGGGCTGGTACCCCCTCCCTCTTGGGATGTCATCACTCTGACACTCACATTTCTTGCAGATTCGAATGCAGGCTCAAGGCAGTTTGTTCCAGGGTGGCATGATCGGCAGCTTCATCGACATCTACCAGCAGGAAGGTACCCGAGGGCTGTGGAGGGTGAGCACCAGCTGCTGGGACCCCCAAACTGGTAGCAGAACTAACAGCTTCCTCAACTCATTTGCTACACTCAGGTGCAGCTCTTGAAGAGAACTGTGAACCAAGGGCGGTAGAAAGGTTCTGGTTCAGGTTACTGGACAAACAGAAGCGCGTCTGTGGTGGAGATGGGGTCTGTGCTAAGGCAGCATCAGCACCGGGCTGGGCACACCTGGTGTATAGGACTGAGGCTGGTGTCCTCATAGTGCAGTGACCGTCCCTGTGCTGGGCGCTGGGGAGGCCAAACCTTGAATCCTGGGGTAGGTTTTGGGCCCCTCAGACCAAGAAAGGCCTTGAGGTGCTGGAGTGAGTGGAGAGAAGGGAACAGAGCTGGTGAGGGGCTGGAGCACAAGTGTGATGAGGGACTGGGGGGTTCAGCTGGAGAACAGGAGCTGAGGGGAGACCTTCTGATCTCTGAACTGCCTGAAAGGAGCTTGGAGCCAGGGGGGTCGGGCTCTGCTCCCCAGGAACAAGCGCCAGGAGCAGAGGAAACGGCCTCAAGTTGCGCCAGGGGAGGTTGAGGTTGGATATTGGGAACAATTTCTTCCCCAAAGGGCTGTGGGGCATTGGAACAGGCTGCCCAGGGCAGTGCTGGAGTCACCATCCCTGGAGAGGTTGGACAGACCAGAGATGAGGTTCTCAGGGACATGGGGCAGGGACAGGGGTGGGTTATGGTTTGACTCGATGATCTTTGCCAACAAAAATTATTCTGTGTGTCCCTCGATGGCCCAGCACTGGGGGCTGGATCCTCTCCATGCTCTGCCTTGGGAAGGATGCTCAGCCTGGTGCATCTCGGAGTCAGCTGCACTGTGCACAGTGAGTGGGGTGATGTACCAGGCATGGAATGTGGGTGGCTGCACACCTCCTCATGTGGAGGAGAAGGAATTCTTCCAAGTAACCTGGGAGGCACTAATGATAATAACTTTCTGAAGTTCCAAAGGGACAAAATTACTTGGTGTCTCTGCTTATTTGGTCTTAGACCCCTGGAAACTTCCCCTCTGAGCACGCAAGGAGTAGGATGGAGCGGTGCCTTTTGGGGAGGCTGGTGGTGTAAGGCTTTGGGCTTGGCTGATGGGAGTTACCTGTGCTCAGGCCTCACTGTTTGGATTTTAGTGGCAGTTCTTTGGCTTTTGTTAGAGAACCTCACTTTGTCCTTCTTCTACAAGTCTTCCACACTCTCCGTTACCCAGCAGCCTGCCAAGTCAGGCCTGGGAAGCACAGAATCCCAAGGGTTTTTTTAAGGCAACAGTCTGATCTCTCCCTTTTATGGTCCCTGAATCTTTCACAAAAAGAGCTGTTGCAGTGTGGGAAGGGGAGGAGGAGTCGATCAGCTGCCAGTGGTGGGTGACACAGATTTCTTTTGAGATTATTGTTGCTTTCTAGGCGAGGACACACAAGAGGGGAAGAGAGACTAGAAAAGAAATGAAACCCTGTGTGTTGCAGATGTGTGCTGCAGACAGGACGCGGTGCAGAGACAGATCAGACCAGAGGTAGATCCCAGTGATCAAGCCAGTCTCTTTGCTCTCTGATCTAGGACAACCACTGCCTCCTCCCTCCAGTCTTCCCTCATGCTGAGTCAAAGATGGTTGTGCTCACCAGTCCCCCCAGTTCTGACATTTATCTTGTGGGGATGTTTGAGCTGCCAGGACTGGCTTAGGCAAGAACCCAGGAGGAGACCGTTAGGTGTTGCATTAGCACAGTGGGATGGGACAGCAAGAGCTGTAAACCTGGAAATTGCTTTAACTTCTTAGAGTTGCTTTGGTTTTGTGTGGTGAGAAAGCTACCGTCCTTATGGGCTGGCTCGTAATTCAGCCACACGGAAGGGTCACTCCTCGCCCCAGTGACCGCAGGGCTCTTCCATGGTGCCGTGGATCTCCCCGAGTCACTGGGGTGGTGTTACGGTTCTGTGAAATGGTCCAACTCTGCAGTGCTGCCAATAAATCTTTGCATATATTTTTATCTGATCCCTTATGCGGGGTTTCCTGGGGTGTTTCTCAGACAGAAGGTAGCTGGTTCCTCTTACCTAAGCTCATAGTTGGTCCTGCCAGCAGCAACTCCTTTAATACATGAAAACCTCCTAAGTCAAAAACAAGGCAGATGCTCTCTGCTGTTACGTAGCAAGGAAGACCTGGAGCCACACCTGGCTCCTCAAACACCCGCTCCTCTTGTGGAGCAGGATCTTCTCTGGTATTGAAGTTGCTGGGGGAAGATGAGTGGGTTACAGCCCGATTCCTGTGCGCTGCTGGCTGGGAGGGGAGAAGCAGCGTGTGGTTAATCAACCTGGAGTAACGCGGCCAGGTGGAGGAATGCTCCTTGGCTTTGGAGTAAAGTCGGGAGACAGTGAGCTGGTCTGCCTGGGGAGCTACAGCTGCGAGATGGGGCAAGGAGCATACAAGGTAGATTGGCAGCAAAAAGCCCCTGAGAGGGAGCTGGGGGGAGATGTCACACCAGCTGTGTCCCCAGGCGGCAGTTTGCGCTTGTGACTGGTGCTTGTGCTCCGCAGGGTGTTCTCCCGACAGCTCAGAGAGCTGCCATCGTGGTCGGGGTGGAACTGCCGGTCTACGACATCACCAAGAAGCACTTAATTCTGTCAGGCCTGATGGGTGACACCATCTTTGCCCACTTCGTGTGAGTATTTGCTGCAGCTGCTGCGCTCCCCAGGCTTGGCGGGGGATGTGAGGCAGAGGAGCGAGGTGGGTTTGGACTGAGACTTGTTCATAGAGCAAGTGCACTGGAGCTGCAGAGAGCAGGCTGGTACTTCTGAGGGATGTACAGTGTCAACTGGAGCAGCTCAGAATGACCAGCAAGTTCCCCAGAGAGACTTCGGTGGAGAAGGAACCCAGCAGAAATCCTTTGGTGATGTGAAACGTCTGCTTGATTTCAGCTTGCTGATGACCCCAAGCGCTGTTGCTCTGTGTCTGTGCCCTGGTGTGAGCAGGGCTGGAGTTGTGGGTGTGTGACTGCCCATAGCAATCAGCTGAAACTGCCGCTCCGGTCCGAGTTCCTCGTCTGCGCAGACACTGCCAGCTCACAGCCATTGCTGTCAGGGCTTTATGAGGCGAACAGAGCTTTGCAAAGCTGACAAGACCCTGAGCAATCTGACCAAGTTTGGAAGTCGGCCTGCTCTGAGCAGGGGGTGGGTTAGAAACCTCCCGAAGTCTTTTTCACCTACATTTTCCTGTTCTTCTGGCAGACACTTTAGCTGGAGGTGCTGCAGTTTGGGTTTGCCTGCTGTGGGCTGAAGGTGACGAGCACTAGACCAGACGTGGAGGGAGGAGAGTAGCAGCTGCATGCTCCCTCTTGCTGCCTTTGCTCTTCCTCCCTCCTTTCCCACCCTGAAGAATGTGTGCTTCCACGAGGCTGCCCCAGGTCTGTGCCACCTTGACAGCGCCCTGAGACCCTTGCTGGACCTGCCCCTGTGAGGACCCAGCGGTGGGCTCTGACGGGGTCTTAATTACACAAAGCAGAGCGTGGCCCTTCCCCAGCTCTCCAGGGTCCCGAGGTGTATGGCTTCTGCCTCTGCCCGTTTTCTGGGTGCAGCTAATGTTCATAGCTAAAGGCCTGTCAGAAAATCCAGTGAAAGGTATGCTCTCGTGCGTATGTCAAGGCCCGTGTGAGCCAGCGTGGCCGTGTTCAGAGCTGTTCCTCTCTCCTGTTCTGCTGTGCTTGTAGGTCCAGTTTTACGTGTGGGCTGGCCGGGGCCATTGCGTCCAACCCTGTGGATGTGGTGCGGACTCGGATGATGAACCAGCGGGCAATCGTGGGCAACACGGAGCTCTACAGGGGCACTCTGGATGGCCTGGTGAAGGTAAGGATGTCAGAGGGGGACAAAGCCCAGTCTTTAGGAGACCAGCCAGATTCCAGCACCACTGGTAGGAGCAGTGAGATTCTACAGCAACAGAACATGCTCATCAGTGAGTGCGTCGGACAAACCAGAGAAGGGCCTAGAGTCACTTTCCTGAGGTCGCCATCAGTTTGAACATCCTCCCAACCTTATGGGACGAAACTTTGTCAGTGATGCGGTTTGATGAGCTTCATATGCTGTGAGACTTCCCATAACTGCATCTCCTCTGGCCTGTCTGGTTATTGCAGCAGCTGTAAAGGTCCGTTATATCACAGGTGCCATTAGGGAGATGGGCAGAACATGGACCTGGTGCATCTCATAATTGATCTGTCTCTTCTCTCCTCCCAGACATGGAAGAGCGAGGGCTTCTTTGCACTCTATAAAGGCTTCTGGCCCAACTGGCTTCGGCTGGGTCCCTGGAACATCATTGTATCCTTCAGTGTGCTGCTGCGAGGTTGTGGATATGGACAGGCAGGGGAAAACCAAGCTGTGAAGGGAAAAAAACCCCACACTGGTGGGCACCTCTCTGCCTGCCCTGCAGCAGCACAGAGCAGACTGTGCTTGGGGACAGACATGAGCTGCCACGTGGCGGCTGCTGATTCAAATGCCAGAAGATGCCACTGGTTGTGGCTGCTGCTTGTGCCAGCTCTGGGTGGCCAGTACAGGGCACGGGTGGTTTCCTGCAGAGTGAGCGCTCTCGGGTGTTGGATTGAGACTTTCCCCTTGGCCTGAGCTGCGGGAGGTGCTTCCCTGGTCAGCGTCTGCTCCGTGAGTGAAGCCTGGGGAATGTTCTCCTGCTCTGAGATGGGTGCTGACCCGCTCTGCAGGACCAGGGCTTCTGTGTTGCTGTGCGAGATCCTTCTTGCCCTCTGAAAATGTGTGCAGAATTTATTTTAAAGAAGTCCCAGTCTGGGGTTAGAGCCACCTCAGTTTCTCAATGGTCTAGGCAAGCCTGGGCCAGTTTGCTTCGGGGTCACAGAATCCCAGAATGTGAGGGGTTGAAGGGACCTGGAAAGCTCATCCAGTGCAATCCCCCCATGGAGCAGGAACACCCAGCTGAGGTTCCACAGGAAGGTGTCCAGGCGGGTTTGAATGTCTGCAGAGAAGGAGACTCCACAACCTCCCTGGGCAGCCTGGGCCAGGCTCTGACACCCTCACCAGGAACAAGTTTCTTCTCATCTTTAAGTGGAACCTCCTGTGTTCCAGTTTGCACCCATTGCCCCTTGTCCTGTCACTGGTTGTCACCGAGAAGAGCCTGGCTCCATCCTCCTGACACTCCCCCTTTCCATATTGATCCCCATGAATGAGTCCCCCCTCAGTCTCCTCCAGCTCCAGAGCCCCAGCTCCCTCAGCCTTTCCTCACACGGGAGATGCTCCATTCCCTTCAGCATCTCGATGGTCAGTCTCTCTCCTGCCCTGGCGGCTCGTCCCACAGCTCTCCCTTCCGCTCGTGCAGGTGCGTTGGTGCTGCCTGCAAGATTCCCCACATTTGTCTTCAGCTGTACTGTGCTGATGCTCTACCTCCCACAGCCTGGTCATGTCAGGAGCCCCAGCGCAGCTGCCTTATGTAATTGGCCCAATTCCTTGACATTTCCATCAGTTTTTTATCACATACGAGCAGTTGAAGCGCCTTCCATTCTGACAGCTGGCTTCATTTCATGAGAGTCATCTTGCAGACTTGCAGCAGAGTGCTTTGCTGCAGCCTTCCTCTTCATTTCACCGTCCCCATGTCTTGATGTTTTGGTCCACGTGGGTCTGGGCTCTCCCCCAAATGCATGGTCCCTGGAGCATGATCTGGCCGACGTGTAGCTGGGAGGCTGATGGTGGGTGCTGCATGTTGTTTCACACAGAGGCGAGTATTACCGGTGTACAAGTGTCTGGGCCTGAAGCGATATCTTCTGTGAAGATCTGTGCATTCCAGTGGCCTTTTGGTGCAGCTGTGGTTTGTTGTTTGGTGTGTGTGCGTTTCTGTGCCCGCAGGGCGAGGCTGGAGGCTGGGAAGGGGCGCTGTCATGTTTTCTTGCAGAACCGTAACCTCATTAAATTATTTATTGACTGGATGGCCTGAGTTTGTGTCCGTTCAGATTTCCTGCAGGTATATTCCAGAGCAGATGCTTTGTCTGCCCTTGGAGAGAACAGAAGCTGTTTTTTCAGCACACAAAGTTTAATTGTTAATGTCGGAAAATACCAGTTTTGTAGAACTTCATTCTCTTAACCTTATTGTTCATATTATATATGCTTATATCATTTTTAAAGGAAGGTAATATGATTTAAAGCTGAGCTCAGATGTCCCACTACATTAAAACTTGCTCTTATGTCCCTCCCCTCTTTCCCGTTTGTGGGGTGGCTTTAGTGTGGGTGATGGCCCGTTGTGACACAGCAGCGTGTCCTGCCTGGCTGTGCTGGGATTTCCTCTGTGCACACTGCACAAGGGATGTTCAGCCCAATCCAGGCTGGACAAACGAGAGAGGATTGTTTGCTGGGGTTTTGCCAAGGCATCGCTGTCCTGTACCAGCTGCGGGCACGACGACGGTGACTCCGGTCAGCTCTTGGACTTCAATCGCGCCTTGAATAGAGAGATGACTGCAGGGCTGCAGCTCAGTAGGCTGGGAGGATCCTTTTCACAGTTAAACTGTATTTACAAGAAAAGGGGAGCAGTGGATTGAAGGGGAGTAAATACACGGTGAGCGAATGCAAGTCTGTTTGAGAGAAGTATTTTGTTATGGTTTCAGGCAAGGCGGCAATAAACCATGGCAGACGCTCCCTGTTATCCCCTTTACCTCCCACCACCCCTTTCCTTTAGCTCAGAAGGATGATAAGAAAGATAAGGGGAAAGGAAGAGAGACTTAGACTTCAGGTTGGAGAGTTTTAAGGGGTTTTACTAATAAATAGAGAATATATATACAGAATATACAAACCCAATCTAAGTGCTGGCTGTGGAGCTGGCGTCGCTGAGCAGCAGAGCTGGGTGTGCGGAGCTGGCGGCTCCAGCAGCTGCAGCTCAGGCCCTGGAAGTCACGGGCGGGACTGCACAGCAACCAGAACCTGGGTGCAGGATGCAGGGCCTGAGGCCTGTGGATCACAGACAGACAGACAGACAGGGGCCTCTCTGGATGCCAGCCGTGGGCGAAGAGAGAGTGACCCTGTGATCGCCCTCTGATATAGGGGGTATGACGATTATGGGATGGAATACTTAGCTGGTCAGTTCTGGTCACCTGTTCATCCACCCCTCCTCAAACATGCTCCTCTCACAACGGAACAGGGGAAAACTTACCGGTCTTTCTTAGCCACCATAGGAATAAATCTAAACATGAGCTTCCTTAGCATTGCGTTGGTCTCTGATCAGCACTGAGTGCAGCATCCTAGGAAAAATATGCAGGCTAAAACTCAGCGAAGTCCAGCCACCTAGAAGAACTGAGCTGAAAGAAAAACCACTAAAAGTGAACCAGTCTTGTTTTTAACAAAACCAGGACATATTTTAACTGCAGTTCACTGCATTCTTTTGGTTTTCTTCAGTGTCATCGTAGTTTAGCCCCAGCCCCCACCCCCAGCAGGGAGCAAACCCCAAAACCCCTTCCCTGCCCCTGGTGGGACGTGGAGGAGAATCGGGAAACAAAAGGCTTTGCAGTCTCCTACCTGCACCCGTCTGGCAGACACACTGTGCCCTCCCTGCCCCATCAGAAAATTCCAGACCAACAGACCACCATGGTCGTGCACACACATCCCTCCGTCGGCAGACGGGGCCCTTGAACAATGAGAAGTTTCCGCACCACAGCTCAGATTCGGGCAGGGTAGGAGACACCCATGGAGATGGTGTCCTCGGAGCAGCGGGTCTGCCCTGGAAGAGTCTCCTCCTCAGACTGGGAGGCCGTCCAAGGTAAGTTCCTCAAGGACTGAGACATCTTGTGAAACCCGTAAGCCATCTGGGTACCCTTGAGAGTCCTCACTTCTTATGAGTGGGAGGATGCGCGTTTTGAGTCGTTATTCTAGAGTTTTGGGATCCCTTGAGTTTGAACTGTCTGGGTAGTAATCAAACTCCTAACCGGCATCTGGATCTGTGGTTTATAATGTTGTCAGAGCACTGAATAATTTTTGATAAACCCCATTTCTAGTTGGTATTTTCCACTAAATAGCTCTGTTTGGAACAAAGTGTTCGGAGCTCATTGCCCACCTAAACTGATTTTTGGGGTGCCAAGGATGTGCTGGCTTCCCAGGCTGGCAGGCATTTTATCCATCTGTATTTTAGCAGACATCTCTTGTCAGTACTTGTCCCTGTTACAACCAGGTTGCCTTTATGGCTGCTGTTCTTTGGTCCCTGCGGGAAGAATCTGCCCTTGGTCCGGCAGTGACCCCGGCTGAGCCCCATGAGTTGTGTCACCTACACGTGCCAGCGGGGCTGGGCATCTGGAACCCTCTTTACTTGTCCCCTGTCACTAGCGTCTGTGCCAAAGCAGGGCACTGGCTCAGCTCCGGTCCTTGGAAACTGTAATTTCAGCTAAACAGAGAGCTGGGGATTTAATTTATGGCACAGCCCTCAGCCACAGCATCCTGCTGTAACCAGATCCACCAGCCAACCCCATAATGGACTATTCCAGCTATGTCAGCGCTCCCCGCCCCAGAGCTCGTGTTTCTGGGACACAAGGCGCCTCACAGGGCAGTTTGGAGGGTCTTAGACCCAGCAGCCTTCCAGAGGAGCTTCAGGAGCTCCCGCAGCACCCCAGCTCCATGGCAAAGCCAGCGTCCTTCTCAGCTTCCCAAGGCTGGGGCATGGCCACCACCCCGTGTTCCACTGCGGCAGCTTCCTGCCCAGGTGCTCGTTGCTCACCCTCTGCTCCAGGGTTGTCTGGAAACGTGGCTGGAGGGGAGGGACCTCTGTGGGCACAGCAGGTACTGTGAATGCTCCGGTGCTTCTGGCAGAGCTCTGCTCCCGGCTGGAGAGACGCCACCGCACCCAGGGCTTTCACCGCAGAGCGAGGGGCTGCGCTCGCTGCTGAGCTGTTCGCGCTGAGAAGCCCCAGGTGAGGGATGCCCTAAAATCGTGCTGGGGACGTGCCGACCTTGGGCTGTGCCCTGCAGGGGACTGCCATGGCTAGCTTAGCCCTGGGAGCCATCCTCGCTGTGCTGGCCTCGCTCATCATCGCTGCCAACACGCTGGTGGCCATCGCTCTCCTTTGCCTCATCCTGAAGAGCGGCTCCAAAGGGCTCTATTTTGTCTTTAATCTCGCTGTTGCAGATGCCATGGTTGGCTTCACGGTCGTGGGTCTGGCCAAGGATGAGTTATCCCAGCCCCTTAATTCTTCCCAGATCTTCTGCGCCCTGAGAATGGCTTTTGTGACCTCCTCTTCTGCCGCCTCTATCCTGTCCCTGATTCTGGTTGCGTGTGACAGGCACCTGTCAGTCAGGAAGCCTTTCCACTATGTCCAGCTGGTGACAGGCCTGAGGGTCGGGGTGCGCTTGGTGGTGCTCTGGCTGGTTGCTGGCATCGTTGGCTTCCTCCCAGTCCTCACCCCGTGCTTTCAGAAGATCTCCACCCATAAGAAGTGCTCCTTCTTCGAAGTCTTCCACCCTGTCTACATGCTCACCATCTTCTGCGTTGGCTTCTTCCCAGCACTCTTTCTCTTCTTTTATCTGTACTGCGACATGCTGAAGATTGCCTCTGTGCATGTGCAGCGCATCCGACAAGTGGAGCACGCAGGGCTGGCGGGGGGCTCCCGCCCGTCCCGCACCGCCAGCGACATGAAGGCCATGCGCACCGTCGCAGTGCTCATCGGGTGCTTCACGGTGTCCTGGCTGCCGTTCTTCGTCGCCAGCATCGTGCAGACTGTCTGTTCTGAGTGCTTGCCCTACAGAGTCATTGAGAGCTGGCTCTGGCTGCTGGGACTGTGCAACTCCCTCCTGAACCCGCTGCTCTACTCCTACTGGCAGAAGGACGTGCGGCTGCAGCTCTCCCAGCTGGCTGCAGGCGTGAAGAGGAGAATCCTCCTTCTCCTGGGGAATGGCCACCGATTCCCTGGAAGAGCCGCCAAGTCTCTCCCCACTGTGTCCTGCCCACGGCTCCAGAACTGACACGGTAAGGAGCAGCTGTCACCGGCTTTCCAGCTCATCTCCAGCATTGTCACCGTGAACTTGGGGCCTGTCAGCTGTGGAGGAGCTCACAGATGGGGTGGGACCAGGCTGGATGGTATTGCATGGTCCAATTCCAGCCTGCCCACAGCCCCGCAGAGTCACAGCACGGCCTGTATTGCATCTGCCCCAGGCAACCCAAACGGCGGGTGCGCGGCACGCGTGGGATTTTGCCTTGTGTCTCCAGGCAGCAAGCCTCAGCACTCGCTCCGCAGGCTAAGATCTTTGCTGCATCCCTGCCCAGCTGCCCCTGCCCTCCCCTCTGCCTGCAGCACCACCTTTCTGCTGCTTGCACAGCGTTTGCTTTGCTGCCTTTGGCTCCTGGCCCTGGCAGCAGAGGCTGGGAGGTGTGTGCATGTCCTACACCTGTCCTGGACCACAAGTCCTCCCAGGTGCTGCCCTTCCTCAACCAAACTCATGATGCTGCAGCTGGAGTCTGGGCCATCCCCCAAACCTGCGGCTGGAGCGGCAGTAGGGTGTCCCCTGCTTGGATCTGAGCGCTCAGCCATGGCACTGGGGACACGGAGAAGGTTCCTGCTGTTCCTTGGCAGCAGCTCTGTCTGCACCGGAGCTGGGAGGATGAGTGCGGAGCAGCCCTGGGCGCTGCACGCCCCGGAGAGGTGCAGGGCAGCATGGGCTGTGCTGTCACTGTTTGGTTTGGGCTGTAAAGAGAGTTAATGAGTAACTGGCTGAACGCTGAGCTGTGCCAAAGGAGCAGCTGCTGTGGAGACAGGGGAAACCCCAGGCAGGAGGGCTGCTTTGTCTCACCAGGGCTGGATTTGGGACCCCAAGGGTCCCTACACACTGACACACGTCCCTTGGGAGCACACAGCACCTCGGTGTGCCCCGCCACACTGCAGCGGTGGCCAGACTGCTGACCCTGCCAGAGGCTGTGATATTGAATTGCTACTCGTAAAATAATGTCCATTTAATCCACATGAAAAAAAAAAATCTTAAAAGAGGCTTCTCAGCTAGGAATGTACCCTTATCTTAAAATGAGGGTGCTACGCATGAAATAGCAGTTGTTTCCAGCTCTGTTGTTTGCCCCACCAGCAGCCATGAAGGCTCAAGGCCGTATCCAGAACCTGCCTTGGTCCCGAGGCCTTCCCCATCCTAACGAAAGAGACAAAAATTAAAGTGTCTTTAAAAATACACCAAACCACAGGCTCTCTGTGGCACGTCTGTACCTGGGAATGGCCTGAGACCAAATACAACGTGGCAGATGTGGTTCCTTGCTGTACAACACGGCACGAGCCTGAGAGCTGGTGCCGCAGCGCAGTCCTGGCTCTGTGTGCGCCTGTGCCCTGGAGGCGGCTCCGTGGGGCAGGGTGCGGCGCGGGGATGATGGAGGGGCCTGACTTTGTGACAGCACCAAGGCCACCTTCTGTTCCTGGATGACAGCCAGACGTGGAGGAAGCCCATGGAGCTGATCACCAGCAAGTTCAAGGTACTGGTGTGGGAGGTGGCTCGACCCACTGGTGTTCAAGAGCCTGTGCAACGTGGGTGGGGAAGGACCCTTTGCAGGGGCAGCGGCACAGCTGCAGCATCGCCCAGCTGCACGAGCACCACTCCGTGGGCTGTCCTGACCTCAATGAGCTCCAAAATCCCTCGCCTCTCATCTCTGACATCAAAGTGTTGCAGGTAGAGGCGCCAGCTCGTACCAACAGGACCTGTGGGCCATGCAGAGCGAGGAGAAGCTGCAGGCTGTGTGTCTGACACACAAGGAGGACAATGAGCACCGGCGGGCTAAGGTGAGGAGGCAACTGCCAGATACTGTGATGATGCCATCACCTGGCTCCAGAACCTGCAGATGAAGGAGCAGCTCAGCTCCCAGACTGGATGGAGCTTGACCAGAAGATCACACCCCTGCTGTTAAATTACAGCCAATGCAAACAGGAGTACTACGAGGTGCTGCATCATGACTCCTCCTGTTGCCAAATAAGTTTAATCAAACTAACTTTTAAATTGTATTCTATTCTTTTAGCCGTGTTCTTTTGCACAACCTATTTTAGCAGGAGTTGCCAAACTTAGCGTGGGTGTCCAGGCCTTGAGAGGTACCCAGTCCAGACTGTTTCTTTTCTGTACATTTCACTTTATTTTTTTATTTTATCTTTTAATTAAAGTATTTTTTTTAAGCACAGGCGTCTTAGACTATGCTGTGGGAAACCTAGGGGCAAGAACATTTCTCTAACACTTTAATACTCCATTAAGGGAGTGGAGCATCTATCGTGTGAGGAAAGGCTGAGGGAGCTGGGGCTCTGGAGCTGGAGAAGAGGAGACTGAGGGGGGACTCATTCCTGGGGATCAATATGGAAAGGGGCAGTGTCAGGAGGATGGAGCCAGGCTCTTCTCGGTGACAACCAGTGACACGACAAGGGGCAATGGGTGCAAACTGGAACACAGGAGTTTCGACTCAGGTATGAGAAGAAACTTGTTCGGGGTGAGGGTGTCAGAGCCTGGCCCAGGCTGCCCAGGGAGGTTGTGGAGTCTCCTTCTGTGCAGACATTCAAACCCGCCTGGACACCTTCCTGTGGAACCTCAGCTGGGTGTTCCTGCTCCATGGGGGGATTGCACTGGGTGAGCTTTCCAGGGCCCTCCATTCCCTGACATCCTGGGATTCTGTGATCCTCAACAAGTACAAGGACAACACCAGGGCTTCGTTCAAGCGGAGGAAGGCCCACGCAGCGGTGTGGAATGTGGCGGGGGCGCAGGCTGACTTTGCCACAGTGCTGTCCCTTGAGCCCTCGCCGCGCGCCATCATCTCTGAGGAGCCCGGAGCCTGCAAACTCACCTGCACCGAGGACAAGATCCGCTTCGAGGGTGTCTTCTCACAGGAGACCCCAACGCTCCCTGAACAGGTTCTTTTAGATACTCCACACGTGGAACGTTTTTTGAAGGTTGTTAGCATTTAATACAAATTTTACTTATTTACGTATTTGAGGTGGCCCAGGAGCTTGCCAGGGTGTAAGAGTTGGTCTGAAGGACAGTATTTGCCTGAAAATCGCCATCAAGAGCTTGAACGGACAATGACTTGGAAAGAGGCCTGAGGAAGAACTGTGTTGCACAGGTCTCTCTGACCCGGGGGCTACCCTTAGCAACAGCCGCTGTGTGGGCTTCACCTGCTGCCTCAGCCAGGCTAGCCCCCACCTCCTAAAAGGAATTGTGTTCTATGGGTCTCTCTGACCTGGGGACAACAGTTGCTGTCCAGACGATGGATTTTCACCTGCTGCTTCAGCCAAACTCTCCTTCCACCTGCTCCCTGTTAGTAAAGCCAACGAAGAAGAGCATGCGCAGAGGCTCGCCAAGGGTTTTGAGGTCACCCAATGGACCATAAAGAAAGCCCTGAACGTGAGGCCACGCAGGCGCAGATGGGTTCTGGCAAACGAAGCAAGGACTTTTCGAGCCTGCGCAGTTAAGCCTCGGTTGGGAAACAAAGGCGGAGACTGGCCTCAACTCGTGGGAGAAAAGGGGGTGAAGACGCATAAAAGATGGATCCTGACTGGACATCATTGAGATCTCCCCACCAAAGGATCCTGAATCACAACAGAGGACCGGCAGGACTCTATGGGACTGGAGACCAGAGGGTCGCCTTTGGGACTCGTTTGGTGGTAACCAAATCCTCTTTCCCCCCTTTTCATTTTTCTTTCCCTTTTTCCTCTACATTCTCTTTCACAGGCCGCTTTACGGGCAAAATAATAAAGTAACACTGTGTGATAGAATTATAACCCCTTAGCATTTTGGTTGCCTTAATTTTGCGCTTCAGGATCAAGGTAAACAAACTGTAATGAGTCCATCACCAAATGGAGCGTGACAGCAACTAAGCAGCTGGAAGCTGGGAAGAGAGATGCTGCTGCTGCCCACTGCTGCCCCAGTCATTGCAATCAGCTCTGGTTCTGTGCAGTGCGCGGAGGTGCTGGGGAAGAGGAGGATGCTGCGAAGGCTGCAGCCCAGGCTGTGCAGCAGCCACAGACAGCCGTGGCTGGTTTGCAATGGGCCACACAGGGATCAGCAGCTGCTGCGGCTCTTGGCTAACCGGGTTTATACCTGAGCCTCCCTCCATTTTTAGAGCCCAGAAACCCAGGGCGGAGGAGCATGCATTGGGCCAGGTCCTGCTGTTCCTCCGCTTGCTGGCCAGGTCCCTGGATCTCTGCCTCAGCCCTGCGCACGGCCTCACTGACGATGTACTCCACGATGTCCGACAGAGCCACACCGTCCTCTGTGGGGCTGTGCTGGGCAGGTGCCGGGCTCCCTGCTTCTGCTGCCGCCTCCGTGTCTGTGCCGCTGGGCAAGCCAGAGCCCTCCTGGGGACCTGCAGGGGTGTCCTGGAGGAGCTCCTGGACCGAGGGGTTGATCCAGATGCTGTGGATGGAGTTGTCTCTGCCTTGGCACCCCTCTTTGCTGGTCTCATCCTCTACATCCATGCACTGGGCCAGGTCCTGTTGTTCCTCTGCTTCCTGGCCAGTTCCCAAGATCTCAGCCACAGCCCTGCGCACGGCCTCACTGACGATGCGCTGGGCTGTGTCCCACAGAGCCGCGTCGTAGGCTGTGGGGCCCTGTGGGGCAGGTGCTGGGCACTCTGCCTCTGCTGCTGTCTCGGTGTCGGTGCTGCGAGGCCAGCCAGACCCCTCCTGGGGACCTCCTTCGTGGTCCTGGAAGCTCTCCTGGACCGAGGGGGTGACCCAGGTGCTCTGGATGGTGTGCTGGCCCGGGGTTTGGCTGACCTGCGGGCAGGAGGAGGAGCAGGACACGTGGGATGGAGGCGACAGCCCCGGCACCGCAGCAGCTGCTTGCGGCCCCATCCAACCACCGGCCTCTCCCTCCTGCCCTGTACCATCCCTCCCCTGTGGCTTATGGAGCAAGGGGGGCAGCCCGAAGGGCTGGGAGTGGGCGTTCGCCTCCTTGTCAGTTGGCATCTTGGGTCTCGCCTGCTGCAGAGCTGCAACGGGCACCCAGGGGAGCTGCTGCCTCGTGGGAAGCTGCTGCCTCGTGGGAAGCTGCTGCCTCCTCAGAAGCTGCTGCCTCCTCAGAAGCTGCTCCTTAAATACCCCCACGGTCAGGGCGGGGACCCCCATGTCACAATGGCCTCTGGCTATGACGACCCCGTGTCACAATGGCTTCTGGTTATGACAAGGTGCCCACATCACAGAGCCCGGGCGGTCGCCATGGAGACACCCACCTCCGGGCCGGCTGGGACTGGCTGTGCACGGCGTGGGGCAGCCCCTGCTTGAAGGAGGAGAGAGCAGAGCATGGCGAGGGAAGCTGTCCCCAGCACAAAGGAGCCCGTGCCCCAGAGCTTGGCTCAGAGATGCTGCTGCCTGCTCCGCTACACCTGCAACAATCCGCCTTCAGAGCTTGTTTGCAGGACACACCAAGGGCCGCTCTACAGCCTCACCACACTGATTCTTTGTTTTCAACATGATCGTCATGAGTTTTCTGAAGTAGGCATGAGCCTACTTTGAAGAAAAAGGCTGAAGCCACATTCACAAAACCACACAGTCCGTTTGCAGCAATAGAATCTACCGTTTCCCCCTTTTGTGACAACCAGGGCTCTCTCAAGGTGCGCTTTTACAGAACTTCTGAGCTGTTCCATGACTCACTTGCTAA
The DNA here is from genome assembly GCF_037038585.1 of Patagioenas fasciata. NCBI lineage: Eukaryota > Metazoa > Chordata > Aves > Columbiformes > Columbidae > Patagioenas > Patagioenas fasciata. The sequence continues at coordinate 6,132,024 of NC_092530.1, forward strand.
AGGAGGTGGCCTCATCCAACTCCCAGTTTTAGCGTGCCAGCTCTCCAATGCATTGCCTCTGCCACCTTCCTTCTACCGGGCCCGAAGTGCATTCTACTGCCTGGTTAGGGAGATGCACGTGCCACCGGCCCCAAAGCATCACTCTGGGGACCCATCATGGCCCTTACCTCTCAGCTGCTGCACAAGCCAAATCTTTCTAGGATGGCTGCAGGCCCTCAGAATCTGCTACAGGTCCTTGCAAGCTCTCTATCTCCTTTTGCTCCCCTAGCACACTTACTCCCCCCTCCATGCAGTTTGATTTGAGCCTAGGGAGCAGGCAAATCCTTGGAAAATTACGCTTTATTTTCATGTCATATGTCAGAGAATCCCAGAATCCCAGAGTGTCAGGGGTTGAAGGGCCCTGGAAAGCTCATCCAGTGCAATCCCCCCATGGAGCAGGAACACCCAGCTGAGGTTCCACAGGAAGGTGTCCAGGCGGGTTTGAATGTCTGCAGAGAAGGAGACTCCACAACCTCCCTGGGCAGCCTGGGCCAGGCTCTGACACCCTCACCCCGAACAAGTTTCTTCTCAAATATAAGTGGAACCTCCTGTGTTCCAGTTTGAACCCTTTGCCCCTTGTCCTGTCACTGTTTGTCACCGAGAAGAGCCTGGCTCCATCCTCCTGACACTGCCCCTTTCCATATTGATCCCCAGGAATGAGTCCCCCCTCAGTCTCCTCTTCTCCAGCTCCAGAGCCCCAGCTCCCTCAGCCTTTCCTCACACGGGAGATGCTCCACTCCCTTCAGCATCTTTGTAGAACCTGGGGTTGTTCCTACCCAGATTCAAGACTCCACACTTGCCCTTGTTCTATTTCATTAAATTTTTCCCGCCCAACTCTCCAGCCTGTCCAGGTCTGTGATGGCAGCACAGCTTCCAGTGTCAGCCACTCCTCCCAGCTTGGTGTCACCAGCAAACTTGCTGACAGTCACTCTATTCCCTCATTCAAGTTGTTGATGAGTATATTGAATAATCCCAGCCCCAGCACTGCCCCCTGAGGCACTGCACTGGATCCAGGCCTCCAACTGGACTCTGCCCCGTTGACCACGACTCCCTGGCTTCTTCCCTTCAGCCAGTTCACAGTCACCGCACTACCCCATTGTCCAGACCACACTCCCTCAGTTTAGCAGCAAGGACACTGTGGGAGGCTGTGTCAAATGCTTTACTGAAGTCAAGAAATGAAGAAAATCCCAAAGTGAGGGGAAGTGAAGACACATAAAAGATGTTTCTTGACTGGACATCGTTGGGATCTCCCCACCAAAGGATCCCGAATCATGACAGAGGACCAGCAGTGCTCTACGGGACTGGAGACCAGAGGGAGGCCTTTGGGACTCGTTTGGTGGTAACCAAATCCTCTTCCCCCCTTTTCTTTTTTCCTTCCCTTCTTCCTCTACACTCTGTTTCGCGTGCCGCTTTACGGGCAAATAATAAGGTAACACTGTGTGACAGAATTATAACCCCTTGGCATTTTCGTTGCCTTAATTTTGTGCTTCGACATCAAGTTAAACGAAGCATCATGAGTCCATCACAGAATGGACTGTGACACAGGGCCTGGTGACACAGAGGTGCCCTGAAGTCCCAGTACTAAGCAGCGCACAGCAGTGACAGCGCACGGTTGAGGCGCAGTCTAAAGGTGAAGCTCCTTGCTGCGCTCTGGACAACGCTCATCATCACGTCAGGAAGGGACGCGTAGGGTGACATGAGCTCAAGCCCGCTGCCCTCTGCCAGGCTCTGTTTTTCATGTTTTCATGTTTTCATATGTTATGTTGGGCTGAGCCCCCGTGAGTGGTTTATGCGCCAAGCCTCAGCCCCATCTCTGACCCCTTTGTGCCTGCACTCAGCGCCGCATCCTGCGTTGTCACATCCCAAGGCTGCTGCTGTCACCCCAAGCTGGTGTTTCCTCTATACTACATCATCATGTCAACATTGTAAATATTTTATATAGAATAATTGTTACTTCCTACAGTTTGTTACTGCCAGCTGTGTAAAACTCTTGTCCTACTCTGCCAAGATAAACAAAAGCTGGACATGTTGCCTCTGAAAACATGGCAGCTCCGTGCAGTGGAGGATCCCTTGCTGAGGCACTGACCTGTCTCCTCTCTCCAAGCCTTGGGCTGGAAGGGGTGCTCGCAGGCTGGAGTAGTTGGGGCTCCATGCCTGGAAGTGTCCCCAAATCCTGCTAGGATGGCACGGTTCTTAGGTGATTTTCCATTAATAATCCAGAGAGTTTGCAAAGGTACACATGCTGTTGGCCATGATCATGTTTCTGTGATGGCAACTACATTGTAGCTTTTCTGCTGTACAACGGCTTCCAGCTCCTCTGTTCATTGCCCATTCTGTGTGCGTTGCTGCAGCTGCATTTCAGCTGGGCTGCTGATCTGTGAAGGGGTTTCGTTAGAAGGAGATATGTTGTTGAATTAGTCAGGCCCAAAGGAATCTCAAGGCCACTTCGAGAAGCTGAGAACAGAATCTGCTGTGAGAAAGAGGGGCGTTTCTTCGTTAACAGGGCCTCAGCATGGCGTGAGTCGTCGGACCTATCATCGGTGGGGCTCCAGCGTGTGGACTGCCCATGATACTCATTTAGCGAATCCATGCTTGGAGCGTGGATTCGTGATTAGAGAATAGTTGCGTATATAAGGAGACATGTTTCTGTAATAAATGGCTTTTGCGTGATTCACATTGAATCGGAGTGCTGAGTCCTTTATCGTTCCAACAAATGGTGACCCCGACGTGACACTCCGAACGGCGTCTCACTACGGTCGGGGAAAAGCCTGGAGCGGCCCAGCCGGAGGCGGCTCAGCTGGACTGAGAGCCGGGCGGAGACGTACGGACGTTCCGCGGATAAATTTTGTTGAAGAAGGCCCCGGGAAAGGTGAGCGGCTGGGAGCAGGAGGAGGGAAGAGTGAAGTTATGGGGCAGAATATATCACCTGAGGAAGAAGCTATAGTTAAAATCCTCCTGCATATTCTCTCTATGAGAGGACTTAAATATGAAGAGAGTAACATACGTAGACTGTTGGTTTGGTGTAGAACTAACGGCTACCCGACAGAAGCTGAGAAAGCTTTTAAAATTGAACTTTGGGACGATATAGGGCAGAAATTATGGGATAAGGTTAGCGACGGAGATAAAGAAGCTAAATCATTAGCGACTACATGGAAGCTTATAATTTCCACCTTAAAAGAATTTAAGGCTGAGCGGGTTGTGGCTACTGGAATTTTTGCAGCATTACAGCCTGAAAAGAACTCTAAAAATAACTGTGAAGCTTATCCAGTTCGTGTTTTTGATACCCTCCTTACTCCATCCCCTGTTGTGCCTTCGGCACCCCCGATGATACAGCAGTCTGGGGCGGAGGGAGGAAGATTACCAAGTGTATGGCCTCCTGTACGATCACACGACCCTGGAGAGACCAAGAAGTCCAAAGAACTGGAGTCAGATAATTTGTCAAAAGGACTGGTGAAAGTTGAGAATGCTAAAGTCGTAAATAATTGTAATATCAATTATTTTACTGATTCGTGTCCGCCTTTACCGCCTTCTGCCTTTCTAATTCCTACAAGAGAACAGAAGGAGTTGCCGGATAAGAACTGGGCAAAAGAACTGTGTGAAAGATCAGATCAGCTATTAGCGAGTGAATCCAACAGTCAGCCATATCAAGCTATGAGAGAGGTGCCTGAAACCAACAAAGCAGCCAAATTGTTTGCAGCTATTAATCAGGGTCCCAATGAGAATTACATGCAATTTATTGACCACCTTCAAGAGACCATCAATAAGCAGGTTGAAAACTTAGAAGTTAAGGAAGCACTGGTGTTGAAATTAGTAGTAGAGAATGCTAATGTTTGCTATCAGCATGTTATTTGCGAGTTTTACAGTACATATTATGTGTTCCTGTGTACCGTCTCTCTGAAAATCAAGCAGCTTGTCAGGAATGTGAGTTAATTGTTTTACTAGTTGTTTTTAAGTGCGCCATAAAACCTTCTGCCCGCTCTTCCCACTCAGGCTGCAAGCAGCCCTGTGCTTCCCCCCCCCACCAAGGTTTTTACTTGCAAGATGGGGTCAGGAATGATTGTTTTCAGTTGTGTTCCTAAAAAAATCGGTATTGGGAGGTGTTTTAAAACATAGGAGAGCACTCGGACAAGAAATCATTAAATCGTTTCAGACAGTTTTACAGGCGGGGCGATTTGAACTTCAACAAGCTGAGAGAGACTTAACTGATAACACACGGGTCAGAAAACTTGTTAAAGTCTGCAAGATGCTTTCCTTATTAACCTGTTTTCTCTGTGGGTATCTGTTTAAGCATGTTGCAATTTTGATAGGTCTTTGTTATATGATACGATAAGTTCACAGACTGTTAAATCATGAGATTCCGTTGACTCAAAATGTGCATTTTGTGATAATACAGAAGAACATGAGTAATTTAGTTCTTTACTGCTTGAATGTGATGTCTATCCCTGTTTCTCTATTAGGACGGGATGTGTTAGGACAACTAGGAGCAACTCTGGTGACAAAACAACAGCATTTCTAGAAGCGGCCATTGATGACGGGTGACCAGTACTGAAATTACAGTGGAAAAATGATGATCCAGTATGGGTAAATCAATGGCCGCTCAGTAAAGAAAACTCGCCCATGTTGAAGAGCTAGTACAGGAACAGCTTGAAAAAGGGCATTTAGAGCCGTCTACAAGTCCCTGGAATACTCCTGTGTTTACTATTCAGAAAAAATCAAAGAAATGGAGGTTGTTACATGATCTTCGGAAAATTAATGATACCATGGAAGACATGGGAGCATTACAGCCGGGATTACCATCCCCTGTCATGATTCCAGAAAACTGGCAGATCTTAATAATTGACTTGCAAGATTGTTTTTTCACCATTGCTTTGCATCCTGATGACTGTAAATGTTTTGCATTTTCCATAAATTCTGTAAATAAGGCTGAACCTGCAAAAAGGTATCAATGGGTAGTTTTGCCACAGGGAATGAAAAATTCCCCAACTATGTGTCAAATTTATGTAGCTTGGGCCTTGCAATCAATCAGAAAGTCTCATCCTGAGTTAGTGATTTGTCACTACATGGATGACATATTGATAGCTGTGGAAACTTTTTCGACTGATTTGTTGATAAATGAAGTATCTGATACGTTGCAGCATAGAGGATTGCAAATTGCTCCAGAAAAGGTACAAATTCAACCAGCATGGAAATATCTTGGTTGGGAAATTTCTCAGTCCACAGTGAAACCTCAGAAAACAGTATGTCGGCCTGTCATTCAATCCTTAAATGATGTGCAGAAACTGTGGGTGATCTGAATTGGGTCCGAACCATTTGTGGGATCACTAATGAGGATTTAGCTCCAATTGTAAAACTGCTAAAAGGGGATAGTGACATTAGCTCTCCTAGAACGCTTACTGCTGAGGCGGATGCTGCTCTGAAAAAGATTATGTCCAAACTTGTAAAAGCTTTCAGCCATAGGTGGAACCCAGATTATGTAATCGGACTACTAATTGTAAACAATACTAACTATCCTTTTGCTCTCATAATGCAATGGACAACTGGTAAGGAGCCGTTAAAGATCTTAGAGTGGGTGTTTTTGCATTTTCGACTCAAACAAACCATTACAACCAGGGTTGAGGTCTTTGCTCAGCTTATAATGAAAGGTAGGCAGAGAACAGTCAAAATTTCAGGGGCTGAGCCTGCATATATCATTGTTCCCCTTGTTTCAGAATATTTACAGTGGGCTTTGCAGAACTCCTTACCTTTTCAGATTGTGTTATTAGATTCTCGAGTTTTAATTAAGACATTTTCCCCTCCACACAAGTTAATGTCAGTTTTGAATATGGGATCAATGGAGGAGGGTCCCCCTCTTCTCTCAGAATTTCCTGTTAAAGGACCCACAGTGTTCACTGACGCAGGGGGTAAAATGCAGAAAGCAGCAATTACATGGAAAACAGATGGAAAATGGCACGATGTGATACTAACTGACCTGAAAGGACCAACTCAGCATTTGGAACTCAGGGCTGTAATAGAAGTGTTTATCAGATTTGCTCATAGCCCAGTGAATATTGTTTGCGATTCTTTGTATGTGGTAGGTGTGGTAGCTCGCATTGAAAGATCATTGCTCAAAGAGGTTCAGGATGCACAACTGATGTCTTTGTTCAAGCAACTATGGTTGTTGATCGAAGAGAGACAACACCGATACTTCATAACACATATCCGTAGTCATCTGACAATTCAAGGCGATTTAGCTGAAGGAAACCGCCGAGCTGATTTTCTTGTATCTCCTTCCTGGGTTCCACCTCCAGTAGATAGGTTTGGGCAAGCAGTACGCTCTCATAATTTCCTCCATCAGTCTGCTCAGGTCTTACAGCGGCAATTTTCATTGTCCGAAAGTGAAGCCCGAGGTATTGTTAAAAGTTGTGCAGATTGTCAGCGCATCTCAGTAGGGCTGGGCGCAGGAGTCAATCCAAGAGGATTAGGAGCCTTGGAATTGTGGCAAATGGACGTCACACATGTCCCTGAATTTGGCAGGCTGAAGTATGTGCGTATGTCTATTGATACATATTCTTTCGCCATATGGGCCACTGCTCAGGCTGGTGAAACTAGTTCACATGTGCAACGACATTTACGTTCTGCTTTTGCAGCTTTGGGAGTTCTTGCACAGGTCAAGACAGGCAACGCACCTGGTTATATCGCCAAAGCTACTGCCACCTTTTTTCAATTGTGGGGTGTTAAGCACATTACAGGGATACCAAATTCTCCTACTGGTCAGGCCTTAGTAGAAAGGATGAATCGAACTCTCAAGCATCAGCTTGACAAACAAAAAGGGGGAACTGACTGTACTACTCCACATGACAGACTAAGCAAAGCATTATATGTCTTGACCTTTTTACGCCTTCCGCAAGGATTCGACATTCCACCTATGATTCGTCATGGAACAAGCTTAAGAGGACACTTGACAGACCTTAGAGAAAATCAATGTCAGGTCAAAATGCGCAATGGAGTTACTGGTGAATGGGAGGGTCCTTTCCAATTAATAACTTGGGGAAAGGGTTATGCTTGTGTCATTACAGATCAAGGATCAAAATGGATTCCTGCGAAATGGATCAAGCCATGGCTGAATAAAGACAACAAAGATTCGACAGATGCAGAAGGACAGGAGGGAGATAAGTTGTGAGAATTGTCTCAAATGTAAACCATGAATTCTTATTCAGTGTTATAGATGCTCTTAGACCCAGTGGTCTAAAAGCTTATTAGTAAACAGATAAGGTACCTTCCATAGAGAATGCTAATTTGAACAGATGGTAAGAGTTCCAAAAGGGTGATATTACAATTAGATAATCTATGCATAGATAAGGTAAAAGTATAAGATATTTCTACCATGGTAACCTAATTTAGCAACTGGTAAGGTTTTAAAAGAGATATTAAGATTAAGCTATAGATCTTTTAAATAGGTTAATATAAGTTTAAAGATATTAATTCAATAATTAGCATATGAATAGGTTAATATAAGTTTTAAGATATTAAGTCAATAATTAGCGTATGCTGATGGTATTAAGTACGTTACTCTATAAACCGCGCAGTTATAGATCTTCTAGGAATTTCAGAGAATATATTGTATTAAGTTGTCTGACTATTCTAAAATAGTGCGTTGGTAAGGTTGTCATAAGTAGAATTAAGGTTTTATATATGATATGAAGGTTTGAGTATAAGCAGATAGTTGTTTAATCTTATTAAGTAAGGTTTAGCTACATTATATGTAATTGTAATTATGTTGTTAATCACGTATCCAATGTTGCAGTGTATTTCAAAGACGATTCAGCATGCTGTTTAAGGGGCCTGACTAGTTCAAGAACAAAAAGGGGGCATAGTGAAGGGGTTTCGTTAGAAGGAGATATGTTGTTGAATTAGTCAGGCCCAAAGGAATCTCAAGGCCAGTTCGAGAAGCTGAGAACAGAATCTGCTGTGAGAAACAGGGGCGTTTCTTCATTAACAGGGCCTCAGCATGGCGTGAGTTGTTGGACCTATCATCGGTGGGGCTCCAGCGTGTGGACTGCCCATGTTACTCATTTAGCGAATCCATGCTTGGAACGTGGATTCGTGATTAGAGAATAGTTGTGTATATAAGGAGACATGCTTCTGTAATAAATGGCTTTTGCGTGATTCACATTGAATTGGAGTGCTGAGTCCTTTATCGTTCCAACACTGATCCCAGCACCTTTTTGCAGTGAGAAGCCCCAACTCCTTTGCAGCCATTCCCAGGCATTTCTGTGTTTTCTAGCACATCTACAACCCTTCTGTTTCTTCTACCACACTGCTCTCCATCCCCTGCCTCTGTTGAGACAGCAGAGCAAACGACCTGGGTAGCAGCCCATCCCTGAATTTAAAAAAGCCAAGAAGGCCAATGGTACCTGGGGTGGATTAGAAGGGGGTGGTCAGTAGGTCAGAGAGGTTCTCCTGCCCCTCTACTCTGCCCTGGGGAGACCACACCTGGAATATTGTGTCCAGTTGTGGCCCCTCAGTTCCAGAAGGACAGGGAACTGCTGCAGAGAGTCCAGCGCAGCCACCAAGGTGCTGAAGGGAGTGGAGCATCTCCCGTGTGAGGAAAGGCTGAGGGAGCTGGGGCTCTGGAGCTGGAGGAGACTGAGGGGGGACTCATTCATGGGGATCAATATGGAAAGGGGCAGTGTCAGGAGGATGGAGCCAGGCTCTTCTGGGTGACAACCAGTGACAGGACAAGGGGCAATGGGTGCAAACTGGAACACAGGAGCTTCGACTTAAGTCTGAGAAGAAACTTGTTCGGGGTGAGGGTGTCAGAGCCTGGCTCAGGCTGCCCAGGGAGGTTGTGGAGTCTCCTTCCCTGCAGACATTCAAACCCGCCTGGACCCCTCCCTGTGGAACCTCAGCTGGGTGTTCCTGCTCCATGGGGGGATTGCACTGGGTGAGCTTTCCAGGGCCCTCCATTCCCTGACATCCTGGGATTCTGTGATTCTCAACAAGTACAAGGACAACACCAGGGCTTAGTTCAAGCGGAGGAAGGCCCACGCAGCGGTGTGGAACGTGGCGGAGGCGCAGGCTGACTCTGCCACAGTGCTGTCCCTTGAGCCCTCGCCGCGCGCCATCATCTCTGAGGAGCCCGGAGCCTGCAAACTCACCTGCACCGAGGACAAGATCCGCTTCGAGGGTGTCTTCTCACAGGAGACCCCAACGCTCCCTGAACAGGTTCTTTTAGATACTCCACACGTGGAACGTTTTTTGAAGGTTGTTAGCATTTAATACAAATTTTACTTATTTACATATTTGAGGTGGCCCAGGAGCTTGCCAGGGTGTAAGAGTTGGTCTGAAGGACAGTATTTGCCCGAACATCGCCATCAAGAGCTTGAACGGACAATGACTTGGAAAGAGGCCTGAGGAAGAACTGTGTTGCACAGGTCTCTCTGACCCGGGGGCTACCGTTAGCAACAGCCGCTGTGTGGGCTTCACCTGCTGCCTCAGCCAGGCTAGCCCCCACCTCCTAAAAGGAATTGTGTTCTATGGGTCTCTCTGACCTGGGGACAACAGTTGCTGTCCAGACGATGGATTTTCACCTGCTGCTTCAGCCAAACTCTCCTTCCACCTGCTCCCTGTTAGTAAAGCCAACGAAGAAGAGCATGCGCAGAGGCTCGCCAAGGGTTTTGAGGTCACCCAATGGACCATAAAGAAAGCCCTGAACGTGAGGCCACGCAGGCGCAGATGGGTTCTGGCAAACGAAGCAAGGACTTTTCGAGCCTGCGCAGTTAAGCCTCGGTTGGGAAACAAAGGCGGAGACTGGCCTCAACTCGTGGGAGAAAAGGGGGTGAAGACGCATAAAAGATGGATCCTGACTGGACATCATTGAGATCTCCCCACCAAAGGATCCTGAATCACAACAGAGGACCGGCAGGACTCTATGGGACTGGAGACCAGAGGGACGCCTTTGGGACTCGTTCGGTGGTAACCAAATCCTCTTTCCCCCCTTTTCATTTTTCTTTCCCTTTTTCCTCTACATTCTCTTTCACAGGCCGCTTTACGGGCAAAATAATAAAGTAACACTGTGTGATAGAATTATAACCCCTTGGCATTTTGGTTGCCTTAATTTTGCGCTTCAGGATCAAGGTGAACAAACTGTAACGAGTCCATCACTGAATGGAGCGTGACAGCAACTAAGCAGCTGGAGGCTGGGAAGAGAGATGCTGCTGCTGCCCACTGCTGCCCCAGTCATTGCAATCAGCTCTGGTTCTGTGCAGTGCGCGGAGGTGCTGGGGAAGAGGAGGATGCTGCGAAGGCTGCAGCCCAGGCTGTGCAGCAGCCACAGACAGCCGTGGCTGGTTTGCAATGGGCCACACAGGGATCAGCAGCTGCTGCGGCTCTTGGCTAACCGGGTTTATACCTGAGCCTCCCTCCATTTTTAGAGCCCAGAAACCCAGGGCGGAGGAGCACACATCTGAGATGAAGCTCTGAGCGGGCGCATTTCTTCTCAAGACCAGCATTGTTTGCGGCGCTTCTCCCCGGTGTCTCAGGCCTGAACGTGCTCTCGTGACGCTGGAAGCCTTGTGCGTCAGAGCCTTGTGCAGAGATGGATCATGGCTCAGATTTCCAGCAAGGGAGCGAGCAGCCGGCTCTTCCTCACTTGGAAGACCCTCGGTGGAGGTGAGGCACCGCGTGTGGGTTTGGAGGGTCTCGCCTGTATCAGCTCAGGGAGGTGCTCCGAAACACCCCCGCAATGGGGAGGTTCCTTGTGAGACGAAGGGGATGCCGTACGGTGCATGGATTAGGTCAACCAGGCCAAGTCGGCGATAGATCTCAAATGTTCCAAGTCCTTGACTCGAATTGGAGACAGGCAGGTGGGAAGGGAGCTTGAGGGGGATCCAGCCAGACTGCCGGCTTGCGGCAGCACCAGCCCATGGCTTCCCGAAAGCAATGTCGGGACACCCCGAGGACAGAGATTTCCTGCAGCCTTCTTTGTCCCGAGGGGGAGCAGGAACAGATGAGCACAGGGGGAAAACTGTCATTTTTTTTTTAATTGGCTTTATTGATTTCTGAAAACAATCCAAGGCCGAGCAGAGGCTGGCAGCACCATGTCCTCAGGGCAGGTGAACGCCGCGGTCGCCGTCCATGCTCCCATCCCTGGTGTGCCGCCCTCAGACGCTCCCTCTGGGCGCTGTGCAGGCTCAGGACCAGCCGCATGTCCAGGGACCCGCGTGGCGCTGGCAGCCGGGCTCTACTCCTCTTGCTGTCCCGCGGTGCAGCTGCAGCGGAAAGCCCTGCGCAGAGCCCGGAGCACCCTCCTGAACCGGGAAGGCCGTCGCCGTGGAGCTGGGCCCTGCGCTGGGCAGGCGATGTCTGTGCTGGTCTCTCCTCCATGCTCTCCAGACATTGAAGAAACCGCCTTTTCCTCTTGATCCTTTGCAGCTGGGACGAGAGGGGCTGTGCTGGGCTGTCCCTCATCCTCTCCTGCCAAATGAGCCTCAATGACTTCAAGTGCTGCAGGTGCTGGTGCTGCCGCTGGAACATCCATGCATTGGGCCAGGTCCTGCTGTTCCTCCGCTTGCTGGCCAGGTCCCTGGATCTCTGCCTCAGCCCTGCGCACGGCCTCACTGACGATGTACTCCACGATGTCCGACAGAGCCACATCGTCCTCTGTGGGGCTGTGCTGGGCAGGTGCCGGGCTCCCTGCTTCTGCTGCCCCCTCCGTGTCTGTGCAGCTGGGCAAGCCAGAGCCCTCCTGGGGACCTGCAGGGGCGTCCTGGAGGAGCTCCTGGACCGAGGGGTTGATCCAGATGTTCTGGATGGAGTTGTCTCTGCCTTGGCACCCCTCTTTGCTGCTCTCATCCTCCACATCCATGCGCTGGGCCAGGTCCTGTTGTTCCTCTGCTTCCTGGCCAGTTCCCAAGATCTCAGCCACAGCTCTGCGCACGGCCTCACTGACGATGCGCTGGGCTGTGTCCCACAGAGCCGCGTCGTAGGCTGTGGGGCCCTGTGGGGCAGGTGCCGGGCACTCTGCCTCTGCTGCTGCCGCGGTGTCGGTGCTGCGAGGCCAGCCAGACCCCTCCTGGGGACCTCCATGGTGGTCCTGGAAGCTCTCCTGGACCGAGGGGGTGACCCAGGTGCCCTGGATGGTGTGCTGGCCCGGGCCGTGGCTGACCTGCGGGCAGGAGGAGGAGCAGGACACGTGGGATGGAGGCGGCAGCCCCGGCACCGCAGCAGCTGCTTGCGGCCCCATCCAACCACCGGCCTCTCCCTCCTGCCCTGTACCATCCCTCCCCTGTGGCTTATGGAGCAAGGGGGGCAGCCCGAAGGGCTGGGAGTGGGCGTTCGCCTCCTTGTCAATCGGCATCTTGGGCCTCGCCTGCTGCAGAGCTGCAACGGGCACCCAGGGGAGCTGCTGCCTCGTGAGGAGCTGCTGCCTCCTCCGAAACTGCTGCCTCCTCTGAAGCTGCTGCCTCCTCCGAAGCTGCTGCCTCCTCAGAAGCTGCTGCCTCCTCCGAAGCTGCTGCCTCCTCAGAAGCTGCTGCCTCCTTAGAAGCTGCTGCCTCCTTAGAAGCTGCTCCTTAAATACCCCCACGGTCAGGGCGGGGACCCCCATGTCACAATGGCCTCTGGCTATGACGACCCCGTGTCACGATGGCTTCTGGTTATGACGAGGTGCTCACATCACAGAGCCCGGGCGGTCGCCATGGGGACACCCACCTCCAGGCCGGCTGGGACTGGCTGTGCACGGCGTGGGGCAGCCCCTGCTTGAAGGAGGAGAGAGCAGAGCATGGCGAGGGAAGCTGTCCCCAGTACACAGGAGCCCGTGCCCCAGAGCTTGGCTCAGAGATGCTGCTGCCTGCTCCGCTACACCTGCAACAATCTGCCTTCAGAGCTTGTTTGCAGGACACACCAAGGGCCTCTCTACAGCCTCACCACACTGATTCTTTGTTTTCAACATGATCGTCATGAGTTTTCTGAAGTAGGCATGAGCCTACTTTGAAGAAAAAGGCTGAAGCCACATTCACAAAACCACACAGTCCGTTTGCAGCAATAGAATCTACCGTTTCCCCCTTTTGTGACAACCAGGGCTCTCTCAAGGTGCGCTTTTACAGAACTTCTGAGCTGTTCCATGACTCACTTGCTAAAGGAGGTGGCCTCATCCAACTCCCAGTTTTAGCGTGCCAGCTCTCCAATGCATTGCCTCTGCCACCTTCCTTCTACCGGGCCCGAAGTGCATTCTACTGCCTGGTTAGGGAGATGCACGTGCCACCGGCCCCAAAGCATCACTCTGGGGACCCATCATGGCCGTTACCTCTCAGCTGCTGCACAAGCCAAATCTTTCTAGGATGGCAGCAGGCTCTCAGAATCTGCTACAGGTCCTTGCAAGCTCTCTATCTCCTTTTGTTCCCCTAGCACACTTACTCCCCGCTCCATGCAGTTTGTTTTGAGCCTAGGGAGCAGACAAATCCTTGGAAAATTACGCTTTATTTTCATGTCATATGTCAGAGAAACCCAGAATCCCAGAGTGTCAGGGGTTGAAGGGCCCTGTAAAGCTCATCCAGTGCAATCCCCCCATGGAGCAGGAACACCCAGCTGAGGTTCCACAGGAAGGTGTCCAGGCGGGTTTGAATGTCTGCAGAGAAGGAGACTCCACAACCTCCCTGGGCAGCCTGCGCCAGGCTCTGACACCCTCACTCCGAACAAGTTTCTTCTCAAATTTAAGTGGAACCTCCTGTGTTCCAGTTTGCACCCATTGCCCCTTGTCCTGTCACTGGATGTCACCCAGAAGAGCCTGGCTCCATCCTCCTGACACTCCCCCTTTCCATATTGATCCCCAGGAATGAGTCCCCACTCAGTTTCCTCTTCTCCAGCTCCAGAGCCCCAGCTCCCTCAGCCTTTCCTCACACGGGAGATGCTCCACTCCCTTCAGCATCTTTGTAGAACCTGAGGTTGTTCCTGCCCAGATTCAAGACTCCACACTTGCCCTTGTTCTATTTCATTAAATTTTTCCCTGCCCAACTCTCCATCCTGTCCAGGTCTCTCATGGCAGCACAGCTTCCAGTGTCAGCCACTCCTCCCAGCTTGGTGTCACCAGCAAACTTGCTGACAGTCACTCTATTCCCTCATCCAAGTTGTTGATGAATATATTGAATAATTCCGGCCCCAGCACTGCCCCCTGAGGCACTGCACTGGATCCAGGCCTCCAACTGGACTCTGCCCCGTTGACCACGACTCCCTGGCTTCTTCCCTTCAACCAGTTCACAGTCCACGTCCCTACCCCATTGTCCAGACCACACTCCCTCAGTTTAGCAGCAAGGACACTGTGGGAGGCTGTGTCAAATGCTTTACTGAAGTCAAGAAATGAAGAAAATCCCAAAGTGAGGGGAAGTGAAGACACATAAAAGATGTTTCCTGACTGGACATCGTTGGGATCTCCCCACCAAAGGATCCCGAATCATGACAGAGGACCGGCAGGGCTCTACGGGACTGGAGACCAGAGGGAGGCCTTTGGGACTCGTTTGGTAGTAACCCAATCCTCTTCCCCCCTTTTCTTTTTTCCTTCCCTTCTTCCTCTACACTCTGTTTCGCGTGCCGCTTTACGGGCAAATAATAAGGTAACACTGTGTGACAGAATTATAACCCCTTGGCATTTTTGTTGCCTTAATTTTGTGCTTCGACATCAAGTTAAATGAAGCATCATGAGTCCATCACAGAATGGACTGTGACACAGGGCCTGGTGACACAGAGGTGCCCTGAAGTCCCAGTACTAAGCAGCGCATAGCAGTGACAGCGCACGGTTGAGGCGCAGTCTAAAGGTGAAGCTCCTTGCTGCGCTCTGGACAACGCTCATCATCCCGTCAGGAAGGGACGCGTAGGGTGACATGAGCTCAAGCCCGCTGCCCTCTGCCAGGCTCTGTTTTTCATTTATTCATGTTTTCATATGTTATGTTGGGCTGAGCCCCCGTGAATGGTTTATGCGCCAAGCCTCAGCCCCATCTCTGACCCCTTTGTGCCTGCACTCAGCGCCGCATCCTGCGTTGTCACATCCCAAGGCTGCTGCTGTCACCCCAAGCTGGTGTTTCCTCTATACTACATCATCATGTCAACATTGTAAATATTTTGTACAGAATAATTGTTACTTCCTACAGTTTGTTACTGCCAGCTGTGTAAAACTCTTGTCCTACTCTGCCAAGATAAACAAAAGCTGGACATGTTGCCTCTGAAAACAGGGCAGCTCCGTGCAGTGGAGGATCCCTTGCTGAGGCACTGACCTGTCTCCTCTCTCCAAGCCTTGGGCTGGAAGGGGTGCTCGCAGGCTGGAGTAGTTGGGGCTCCATGCCTGGAAG
Organism: Patagioenas fasciata; assembly: GCF_037038585.1. NCBI lineage: Eukaryota > Metazoa > Chordata > Aves > Columbiformes > Columbidae > Patagioenas > Patagioenas fasciata. The sequence goes on from NC_092530.1 coordinate 6,147,383, forward strand.
TGTCCCCAAATCCTGCTAGGATGGCACGGTTCTTAGATGATTTTCCATTAATAATCCAGAGAGTTTGCAAAGGTACACATGCTGTTGGCCATGATCATGTTTCTGTGATGGCAACTACATTGTAGCTTTTCTGCTGTACAACGGCTTCCAGCTCCTCTGTTCATTGCCCATTCTGTGTGCGTTGCTGCAGCTGCATTTCAGCTGGGCTGCTGATCTGTGAAGGGGTTTCGTTAGAAGGAGATATGTTGTTGAATTAGTCAGGCCCAAAGGAATCTCAAGGCCAGTTCGAGAAGCTGAGAACAGAATCTGCTGTGAGAAAGAGGGGCGTTTCTTCATTAACAGGGCCTCAGCATGGCGTGAGTCGTCGGACCTATCATCGGTGGGGCTCCAGCGTGTGGACTGCCCATGATACTCATTTAGCGAATCCATGCTTGGAGCGTGGATTCGTGATTAGAGAATAGTTGTGTATATAAGGAGACATGCTTCTGTAATAAATGGCTTTTGCGTGATTCACATTGAATTGGAGTGCTGAGTCCTTTATCGTTCCAACAAATGGTGACCCCGACGTGATACTCCGAACGGCGTCTCACTACGGTCGGGGAAAAGCCTGGAGCGGCCCAGCCGGAGGCGGCTCAGCTGGACTGAGAGCCGGGCGGAGATGTACGGACGTTCCGCGGATAAATTTTGTTGAAGAAGGCCCCGGGAAAGGTGAGCGGCTGGGAGCAGGAGGAGGGAAGAGTGAAGTTATGGGGCAGAATATATCCTCTGAGGAAGAAGCTATAGTTAAAATCCTCCTGCATATTCTCTCTATGAGAGGACTTAAATATGAAGAAAGTAACATATGTAGACTGTTGGTTTGGTGTAGAACTAACGGCTACCCGACAGAAGCTGAGAAAGCTTTTAAAATTGAACTTTGGGATGATATAGGGCAGAAATTATGGGATAAGGTTAGCGACGGAGATAAAGAAGCTAAATCATTAGCGACTACATGGAAGCTTATGATTTCCACCTTAAAAGAATTTAAGGCTGAGCGGGTTGTGGCTACTGGAATTTTTGCAGCGTTACAGTCTGAAAAGAACTCTAAAAATAACTGTGAAGCTTATCCAGTTCGTGTTTTCGATATCCTTCCTGCTCCATGCCCTCTTGTGCCTTCGGCGCCCCCGATGATACAACAGTCTGGGGCGGAGGGAGGAAAATTACCGAGTGGATGGCCTCCTGTACCATCACACGACCCTAGAGAGACCAAGAAGTCCAAAGAACTGGAGTCAGATAATTTGTCAAAAGGACTGGTGAAAGCTGAGAATGTTAAAGTCGTAAATAATTGTAATATCAATTATTTTACTGATTCGTGTCCGCCTTTACCGCCTTCTGCCCTTCTAATTCCTACAAGAGAACAGAAGGAGTCGCCGGATAAGAACTGAGCAAAAGAACTGTGTGAAAGATCAGATCAGCTATTAGTGAGTGAATCCAACAGTCAGCCATATCAAGCTATGAGAGAGGTGCCTGAAACCAACAAAGCAGCCAAATTGTTTGCAACTATTAATCAGGGTCCCAATGAGAATTACATGCAATTTATTGACCACCTTCAAGAGACCATCAATAAGCAGGTTGAAAACTTAGAAGTTAAGGAAGCACTGGTGTTGAAATTAGCAGTAGAGAATGCTAATGTTTGCTATCAGCATGTTATTTGCGAGTTTTACAGTACATATTAGGTGTTCCTGTGTACCGTCTCTCTGAAAATCAAGCAGCTTGTCAGGAATGTGAGTTAATTGTTTTACTAGTTGTTTTTAAGTGCGCCATAAAACCTTCTGCCCGCTCTTCCCACTCAGGCTGCAAGCAGCCCTGTGCTTCCCCCCCCCACCAAGGTTTTTACTTGCAAGATGAGGTCAGGAATGATTGTTTTCAGTTGTGTTCCTAAAAAAATCGGTATTGGGAGGTGTTTTAAAACATAGGAAAGCACTCGGACAAGAAATCATTAAATCATTTCAGACAGTTTTACAGGCGGGGCGATTTGAACTTCAACAAGCTGAGAGAGACTTAACTGATAACACACGGGTCAGAAAACTTGTTAAAGTCTGCAAGATGCTTTCCTTATTAACCTGTTTTCTCTGTGGGTATCTGTTTAAGCATGTTGCAATTTTGATAGGTCTTTGTTATATGATACGATAAGTTCACAGTCTGTTAAATCATGAGATTCCGTTGACTCAAAATGTGCATTTTGTGATAATATAGAAGAACATGAGTAATTTAGTTCTTTACTGCGTGAATGTGATGTCTATCCCTGTTTCTCTATTAGGACGGGATGTGTTAGGACAACTAGGAGCAACTCTGGTGACGAAACAACAGCATTTCTAGAAGCGGCCATTGATGATGGGTGACCAGTACTGAAATTACAGTGGAAAAATGATGATCCAGTATGGGTAAATCAATGGCCGCTCAGTAAAGAAAACTCGCCCATGTTGAAGAGCTAGTACAGGAACAGCTTGAAAAAGGGCATTTAGAGCCGTCTACAAGTCCCTGGAATACTCCTGTGTTTACTATTCAGAAAAAATCAAAGAAATGGAGGTTGTTACATGATCTTCGAAAAATTAATGATACCATGGAAGACATGGGAGCATTACAGCCGGGATTACCATCCCCTGTCATGATTCCAGAAAACTGGCAGATCTTAATAATTGACTTGCAAGATTGTTTTTTCACCATTGCTTTACATCCTGATGACTGTAAACGTTTTGCATTTTCCATAAATTCTGTAAATAAGGCTGAACCTGCGAAAAGGTATCAATGGGTAGTTTTGCCACAGGGAATGAAAAATTCCCCAACTATGTGTCAAATTTATGTAGCTTGGGCCTTGCAATCAATCAGAAAATCTCATCCTGAGTTAGTGATTTGCCACTACATGGATGACATATTGATAGCTGGGGAAACTTTTTCGACTGATTTGTTGATAAATGAAGTATCTGATACATTGCAGCATAGAGGATTGCAAATTGCTCCAGAAAAGGTACAAATTCAACCAGCATGGAAATATCTTGGTTGGGAAATTTCTCAGTCCACAGTGAAACCTCAGAAAACAGTATGTCGGCCTGTCATTCAATCCTTAAATGATGTGCAGAAACTAGTGGGTGATCTGAATTGGGTCCGAACCATTTGTGGGATCACTAATGAGGATTTAGCTCCAATTGTAAAACTGCTAAAAGGGGATAGTGACATTAGCTCTCCTAGAACGCTTACTGCTGAGGCGGATGCTGCTCTGAAAAAGATTATGTCCAAACTTGTAAAAGCTTTCAGCCATAGGTGGAACCCAGATTATGTAATCGGACTACTAATTGTAAACAATACTAACTATCCTTTTGCTCTCATAATGCAATGGACAACTGGTAAGGAGCCGTTAAAGATCTTAGAGTGGGTGTTTTTGCGTTTTCGACTCAAACGAACCATTACAACCAGGGTTGAAGTCTTTGCTCAGCTTATAATGAAAGGTAGGCAGAGAATAGTCGAAATTTCAGGGGCTGAGCCTGCATATATCATTGTTCCCCTCGTTTCAGAATATTTACAGTGGGCTTTGCAGAACTCCTTACCTTTTCAGATTGCGTTATTAGATTCTCGAGCTTTAATTAAGACGTTTTCCCCTCCACACAAGTTAATGTCAGTTTTGAATATGGGATCAATGGAGGAGGGTCCCCCTCTTCTCTCAGAATTTCCTGTTAAAGGACCCACAGTGTTCACTGACGCAGGGGGTAAAATGCAGAAAGCAGCAATTACATGGAAAACAGATGGAAAATGGCACGATGTGATACTAACTGACCTGAAAGGACCAACTCAGCATTTGGAACTCAGGACTGTAATAGAAGTGTTTATCAGATTTGCTCATAGCCCAGTGAATATTGTTTGCGATTCTTTGTATGTGGTAGGTGTGGTAGCTCGCATTGAAAGATCATTGCTCAAAGAGGTTCAGGATGCACAACTGATGTCTTTGTTCAAGCAACTATGGTTGTTGATCGAAGAGAGACAACACTGATACTTCATAACACATATCCGTAGTCATCTGACAATTCAAGGCGATTTAGCTGAAGGAAACCGCCGAGCTGATTTTCTTGTATCTCCTGCCTGGGTTCCACCTCCAGTAGATAGGTTTGGGCAAGCAGTACGCTCTCATAGTTTCCTCCATCAGTCTGCTCAGGTCTTACAGCGGCAATTTTCATTGTCCGAAAGTGAAGCCCGAGGTATTGTTAAAAGTTGTGCAGATTGTCAGCGCATCTCAGTAGGGCTGGGCGCAGGAGTCAATCCAAGAGGATTAGGAGCCTTGGAATTGTGGCAAATGGACGTCACACATGTCCCTGAATTTGGCAGGCTGAAGTATGTGCATATGTCTATTGATACATATTCTTTCGCCACATGGGCCACTGCTCAGACTGGTGAAACTAGTTCACATGTGCAACGACATTTACGTTCTGCTTTTGCAGCTTTGGGAGTTCTTGCACAGGTCAAGACAGGCAACGCACCTGGTTATATCGCCAAAGCTACTGCCACCTTTTTTCAATTGTGGGGTGTTAAGCACATTACAGGGATACCAAATTCTCCTACTGGTCAGGCCTTGGTAGAAAGGATGAATCGAACTCTCAAGCATCAGCTTGACAAACAAAAAGGGGGAACTGACTGTACTACTCCACATGACAGACTAAGCAAAGCATTATATGTCTTGAACTTTTTACGCCTTCCGCAAGGATTCGACATTCCACCTATGATTCGTCATGGAACAAGCTTAATGGGACACTTGACAGACCTTAGAGAAAATCAATGTCAGGTCAAAATACGCAGTGGAGTTACTGGTGAATGGGAGGGTCCTTTCCAATTAATAACTTGGGGAAAGGGTTATGCTTGTGTCATTACAGATCAAGGATCAAAATGGATTCCTGCGAAATGGATCAAGCCATGGCTGAATAAAGACAACAAAGATTCGACAGATGCAGAAGGACAGGAGGGAGATAAGTTGTGAGAATTGTCTCAAATGTAAACCATGAATTCTTATTCAGTGTTATAGATGCTCTTAGACCCAGTGGTCTAAAAGCTTATTAGTAAACAGATAAGGTACCTTCCATAGAGAATGCTAATTTGAACAGATGGTAAGAGTTCCAAAAGGGTGATATTACAATTAGATAATCTATGCATAGATAAGGTAAAAGTATAAGATATTTCTACCATGGTAACCTAATTTAGCAACTGGTAAGGTTTTAAAAGAGATATTAAGATTAAGCTATAGATCTTTTAAATAGGTTAATATAAGTTTTAAGATATTAATTCAATAATTAGCATATGAATAGGTTAATATAAGTTTTAAGATATTAAGTCAATAATTAGCGTATGCTGATGGTATTAAGTACGTTACTCTATAAACCGCGCAGTTATAGATCTTCTAGGAATTTCAGAGAATATATTGTATTAAGTTGTCTGACTATTCTAAAATAGTGCGTTGGTAAGGTTGTCATAAGCAGAATTAAGGTTTTATATATGATATGAAGGTTTGAGTATAAGCAGATAGTTGTTTAATCTTATTAAGTAAGGTTTAGCTACATTATATGTGATTGTAATTATGTTGTTAATCACGTATCCAATGTTGCAGTGTATTTCAAAGACGATTCAGCATGCTGTTTAAAGGGCCTGACTAGTTCAAGAACAAAAAGGGGGCATAGTGAAGGGGTTTCGTTAGAAGGAGATACGTTGTTGAATTAGTCAGGCCCAAAGGAATCTCAAGGCCAGTTCGAGAAGCTGAGAACAGAATCTGCTGTGAGAAAGAGGGGCGTTTCTTCGTTAACAGGGCCTCAGCATGGCGTGAGTCGTCGGACCTATCATCGGTGGGGCTCCAGCGTGTGGACTGCCCATGATACTCATTTAGCGAATCCATGCTTGGAGCGTGGATTCGTGATTAGAGAATAGTTGTGTATATAAGGAGACATGCTTCTGTAATAAATGGCTTTGGCGTGATTCACATTGAATCGGAGTGCTGAGTCCTTTATCGTTCCAACACTGATCCCAGCACCTTTTTGCAGTGAGAAGCCCCAACTCCTTTGCAGCCATTCCCAGGCATTTCTGTGTTTTCTAGCACATCTACAACCCTTCTGTTTCTTCTACTGCACTGCTCTCCATCCCCTACCTCCGCTGAGACAGCAGAGTAAACGACCTGGGTAGCAGCCCATCCAAGAATTTAAAAAAGCCAAGAAGGCCAATGGTACCTGGGGTGGATTAGAAGGGGGTAGTCAGTAGGTCAGAGAGGTTCTCCTGCCCCTCTACTCTGCCCTGGGGAGACCACACCTGGAATATTGTGTCCAGTTGTGGCCCCTCAGTTCCAGAAGGACAGGGAACTGCTGGAGAGAGTCCAGCGCAGCCACCAAGATGCTGAAGGGAGTGGAGCATCTCCCGTGTGAGGAAAGGCTGAGGGAGCTGGGGCTCTGGAGCTGGAGGAGAATGAGGGGGGACTCATTCCTGGGGATCAATATGGAAAGGGGGAGTGTCAGGAGGATGGAGCCAGGCTCTTCTGGGTGACAACCAGTGACAGGACGAGGGGCAATGGGTACAAACTGGAACACAGGAGGTTCCACTTGAATATGAGAAGAAACTTGTTTGGGGTGAGGGTGGCAGAGCCTGGCCCAGGCTGCCCAGGGAGGTTGTGGAGTCTCCTTCTCTGCAGACATTCAAACCCGCCTTGACACCTTCCTGTGGAACCTCAGCTGGGTGTTCCTGCTCCATGGGGGGATTGCACTGGGTGAGCTTTCCAGGGCCCTCCATTCCCTGACATCGTGGGATTCTGTGATTCTCAACAAGTACAAGGACAACACCAGGGCTTCGTTCAAGCGGAGGAAGGCCCACGCAGCGGTGTGGAACGTGGCGGAGGCGCAGGCTGACTTTGACACAGTGTTGTCCCTTGAGCCCTCGCCGCGCGCCATCATCTCTGAGGAGCCCGGAGCCTGCAAGCTCACCACACCGAGGACAAGATCCGCTTCGAGGGTGTCTTCTCACAGGAGACCCCAACGCTCCCTGAACAGGTTCTTTTAGATACTCCACACGTGGAACGTTTTTTGAAGGTTGTTAGCATTTAATACAAATTTTACTTATTTACATATTTGAGGTGGCCCAGGAGCTTGCCAGGGTGTAAGAGTTGGTCTGAAGGACAGTATTTGCCCGAACATCGCCATCAAGAGCTTGAACGGACAATGACTTGGAAAGAGGCCTGAGGAAGAACTGTGTTGCACAGGTCTCTCTGACCCGGGGGCTACCGTTAGCAACAGCCGCTGTGTGGGCTTCACCTGCTGCCTCAGCCAGGCTAGCCCCCACCTCCTAAAAGGAATTGTGTTCTATGGGTCTCTCTGACCTGGGGACAGCAGTTGCTGTCCAGACGATGGATTTTCACCTGCTGCTTCAGCCAAACTCTCCTTCCACCTGCTCCCTGTTAGTAAAGCCAACGAAGAAGAGCATGAGCAGAGGCTCGCCAAGGGTTTTGAGGTCACCCAATGGACCATAAAGAAAGCCCTGAACGTGAGGCCACGCAGGCGCAGATGGGTTCTGGCAAACGAAGCAAGGACTTTTCGAGCCTGCGCAGTTAAGCCTCGGTTGGGAAACAAAGGCGGAGACTGGCCTCAACTCGTGGGAGAAAAGGGGGTGAAGACGCATAAAAGATGGATCCTGACTGGACATCATTGAGATCTCCCCACCAAAGGATCCTGAATCACAACAGAGGACCGGCAGGACTCTATGGGACTGGAGACCAGAGGGACGCCTTTGGGACTCGTTCGGTGGTAACCAAATCCTCTTTCCCCCCTTTTCATTTTTCTTTCCCTTTTTCCTCTACATTCTCTTTCACAGGCCGCTTTACGGGCAAAATAATAAAGTAACACTGTGTGATAGAATTATAACCCCTTGGCATTTTGGTTGCCTTAATTTTGCGCTTCAGGATCAAGGTGAACAAACTGTAACGAGTCCATCACTGAATGGAGCGTGACAGCAACTAAGCAGCTGGAGGCTGGGAAGAGAGATGCTGCTGCTGCCCACTGCTGCCCCAGTCATTGCAATCAGCTCTGGTTCTGTGCAGTGCGCGGAGGTGCTGGGGAAGAGGAGGATGCTGCGAAGGCTGCAGCCCAGGCTGTGCAGCAGCCACAGACAGCCGTGGCTGGTTTGCAATGGGCCACACAGGGATCAGCAGCTGCTGAGGCTCTTGGCTAACCGGGTTTATACCTGAGCCTCCCTCCATTTTTAGAGCCCAGAAACCCAGGGCGGAGGAGCACACATCTGAGATGAAGCTCTGAGCGGGCGCATTTCTTCTCAAGACCAGCACTGTTTGCGGCGCTTCTCCCCGGTGTCTCAGGCCTGAACGTGCTCTCGTGACGCTGGAAGCCTTGTGCGTCAGAGCCTTGTGCAGAGATGGATCATGGCTCAGATTTCCAGCAAGGGAGCGAGCAGCCGGCTCTTCCTCACTTGGAAGACCCTCGGTGGAGGTGAGGCACCGCGTGTGGGTTTGGAGGGTCTCGCCTGTATCAGCTCAGGGAGGTGCTCCGAAACACCCCCGCAATGGGGAGGTTCCTTGTGAGACGAAGGGGATGCCGTACGGTGCATGGATTAGGTCAACCAGGCCAAGTCGGCGATAGATCTCAAATGTTCCAAGTCCTTGACTCGAATTGGAGACAGGCAGGTGGGAAGGGAGCTTGAGGGGGATCCAGCCAGACTGCCGGCTTGCGGCAGCACCAGCCCATGGCTTCCCGAAAGCAATGTCGGGACACCCCGAGGACAGAGATTTCCTGCAGCCTTCTTTGTCCCGAGGGGGAGCAGGAACAGATGAGCACAAGGGGAAAACTGTCATTTTTTTTTTAATTGGCTTTATTGATTTCTGAAAACAATCCAAGGCCGAGCAGAGGCTGGCAGCACCATGTCCTCAGGGCAGGTGAACGCCGCGGTCGCCGTCCATGCTCCCATCCCTGGTGTGCCGCCCTCAGACGCTCCCTCTGGGCGCTGCGCAGGCTCAGGACCAGCCGCATGTCCAGGGACCCGCGTGGCGCTGGCAGCCGGGCTCTACTCCTCTTGCTGTCCCGCGGTGCAGCTGCAGCGGAAAGCCCTGCGCAGAGCCCGGAGCACCCTCCTGAACCGGGAAGGCCGTCGCCGTGGAGCTGGGCCCTGCGCTGGGCAGGCGATGTCCGTGCTGGTCTCTCCTCCATGCTCTCCAGACATTGAAGAAACCGCCTTTTCCTCTTGATCCTTTGCAGCTGGGACGAGAGGGGCTGTGCTGGGCTGTCCCTCATCCTCTCCTGCCAAATGAGCCTCAATGACTTCAAGTGCTGCAGGTGCTGGTGCTGCCACTGGAACATCCATGCATTGGGCCAGGTCCTGCTGTTCCTCCGCTTGCTGGCCAGGTCCCTGGATCTCAGCCTCAGCCCTGCGCACGGTCTCACTGACGATGTACTCCACGATGTCCGACAGAGCCACATCGTCCTCTGTGGGGCTGTGCTGGGCAGGTGCCGGGCTCCCTGCTTCTGCTGCCCGCTCCGTGTCTGTGCAGCTGGGCAAGCCAGAGCCCTCCTGGGGACCTGCAGGGGCGTCCTGGAGGAGCTCCTGGACCGAGGGGTTGATCCAGATGTTCTGGATGGAGTTGTCTCTGCCTTGGCACCCCTCTTTGCTGCTCTCATCCTCCACATCCATGCGCTGGGCCAGGTCCTGCTGTTCCTCTGCTTCCTGGCCAGTTCCCAAGATCTCAGCCACAGCTCTGCGCACGGCCTCACTGACGATGCGCTGGGCTGTGTCCCACAGAGCCGCGTCGTAGGCTGTGAGGCCCTGTGGGGCAGGTGCTGGGCACTCTGCCTCTGCTGCTGCCGCGGTGTCGGTGCTGCGAGGCCAGCCAGACCCCTCCTGGGGACCTCCATGGTGGTCCTGGAAGCTCTCCTGGACCGAGGGGGTGACCCAGGTGCCCTGGATGGTGTGCTGGCCCGGGCCGTGGCTGACCTGCGGGCAGGAGGAGGAGCAGGACACGTGGGATGGAGGCGGCAGCCCCGGCACCGCAGCAGCTGCTTGCGGCCCCATCCAACCACCGGCCTCTCCCTCCTGCCCTGTACCATCCCTCCCCTGTGGCTTATGGAGCAAGGGGGGCAGCCCGAAGGGCTGGGAGTGGGCGTTCGCCTCCTTGTCAATCGGCATCTTGGGCCTCGCCTGCTGCAGAGCTGCAACGGGCACCCAGGGGAGCTGCTGCCTCGTGAGGAGCTGCTGCCTCCTCCGAAACTGCTGCCTCCTCTGAAGCTGCTGCCTCCTCCGAAGCTGCTGCCTCCTCAGAAGCTGCTGCCTCCTCCGAAGCTGCTGCCTCCTCAGAAGCTGCTGCCTCCTCAGAAGCTGCTCCTTAAATACCCCCACGGTCAGGGCGGGGACCCCCATGTCACAATGGCCTCTGGCTATGACGACCCCGTGTCACAATGGCTTCTGGTTATGACAAGGTGCCCACATCACAGAGCCCGGGCGGTCGCCATGGAGACACCCACCTCCGGGCCGGCTGGGACTGGCTGTGCACGGCGTGGGGCAGCCCCTGCTTGAAGGAGGAGAGAGCAGAGCATGGCGAGGGAAGCTGTCCCCAGCACACAGGAGCCTGTGCCCCAGAGCTTGGCTCAGAGATGCTGCTGCCTGCTCCGCTACACCTGCAACAATCCGCCTTCAGAGCTTGTTTGCAGGACACACCAAGGGCCGCTCTACAGCCTCACCACACTGGTTCTTTGTTTTCAATATGATCGTCATGAGTTTTCTGAAGTAGGCATGAGCCTACTTTGAAGAAAAAGGCTGAAGCCACATTCACAAAACCACACAGTCCGTTTGCAGCAATAGAATCTACCGTTTCCCCCTTTTGTGACAACCAGGGCTCTCTCAAGGTGCGCTTTCACAGAACCTCTGAGCTGTTCCATGACTCACTTGCTAAAGGAGGTGGCCTCATCCAACTCCCAGTTTTAGCGTGCCAGCTCTCCAATGCATTGCCTCTGCCACCTTCCTTCTACCGGGCCCGAAGTGCATTCTACTGCCTGGTTAGGGAGATGCACGTGCCACCGGCCCCAAAGCATCACTCTGGGGACCCATCATGGCCGTTACCTCTCAGCTGCTGCACAAGCCAAATCTTTCTAGGATGGCTGCAGGCCCTCAGAATCTGCTACAGGTCCTTGCAAGCTCTCTATCTCCTTTTGTTCCCCTAGCACACTTACTCCCCGCTCCATGCAGTTTGTTTTGAGCCTAGGGAGCAGACAAATCCTTGGAAAATTACGTTTTATTTTCATGTCATATGTCAGAGAAACCCAGAATCCCAGAGTGTCAGGGGTTGAAGGGCCCTGTAAAGCTCATCCAGTGCAATCCCCCCATGGAGCAGGAACACCCAGCTGAGGTTCCACAGGAAGGTGTCCAGGCGGGTTTGAATGTCTGCAGAGAAGGAGACTCCACAACCTCCCTGGGCAGCCTGGGCCAGGCTCTGACACCCTCACTCCGAACAAGCTTCTTCTCAAATTTAAGTGGAACCTCCTGTGTTTCAGTTTGCACCCATTGACCCTTGTCCTGTCACTGGATGTCACCCAGAAGAGCCTGGCTCCATCCTCCTGACACTCCCCCTTTCCATATTGGTCCCCATGAATGAGTCCCCACTCAGTTTCCTCTTCTCCAGCTCCAGAGTCCCAGCTCCCTCAGCCTTTCCTCACACGGGAGATGCTCCACTCCCTTCAGCATCTTTGTAGAACCTGAGGTTGTTCCTGCCCAGATTCAAGACTCCACACTTGCCCTTGTTCTATTTCATTAAATTTTTCCCTGCCCAACTCTCCATCCTGTCCAGGTCTCTCATGGCAGCACAGCTTCCAGTGTCAGCCACTCCTCCCAGCTTGGTGTCACCAGCAAACTTGCTGACAGTCACTCTATTCCCTCATCCAAGTTGTTGATGAATATATTGAATAATTCCGGCCCCAGCACTGCCCCCTGAGGCACTGCACTGGATCCAGGCCTCCAACTGGACTCTGCCCCGTTGACCACGACTCCCTGGCTTCTTCCCTTCAGCCAGTTCACAGTCACCGCACTACCCCATTGTCCAGACCACACTCCCTCAGTTTAGCAGCAAGGACACTGTGGGAGGCTGTGTCAAATGCTTTACTGAAGTCAAGAAAAGAAGAAAATCCCAAAGTGAGGGGAAGTGAAGACACATAAAAGATGTTTCCTGACTGGACATCGTTGGGATCTCCCCACCAAAGGATCCCGAATCATGACAGAGGACCAGCAGGGCTCTACGGGACTGGAGACCAGAGGGAGGCCTTTGGGACTCGTTTGGTAGTAACCCAATCCTCTTCCCCCCTTTTCTTTTTTCCTTCCCTTCTTCCTCTACACTCTGTTTCGCGTGCCGCTTTACGGGCAAATAATAAGGTAACACTGTGTGACAGAATTATAACCCCTTGGCATTTTCGTTGCCTTAATTTTGTGCTTCGACATCAAGTTAAATGAAGCATCATGAGTCCATGACAGAATGGACTGTGACACAGGGCCTGGTGACACAGAGGTGCCCTGAAGTCCCAGTACTAAGCAGCGCATAGCAGTGACAGCGCACGGTTGAGGCGCAGTCTAAAGGTGAAGCTCCTTGCTGCGCTCTGGACAACGCTCATCATCACGTCAGGAAGGGACGCGTAGGGTGACATGAGCTCAAGCCCGCTGCCCTCTGCCAGGCTCTGTTTTTCATTTTTTCATGTTTTCATATGTTATGTTGGGCTGAGCCCCCGTGAATGGTTTATGCGCCAAGCCTCAGCCCCATCTCTGACCCCTTTGTGCCTGCACTCAGCGCCTCATCCTGCGTTGTCACATCCCAAGGCTGCTGCTGTCACCCCAAGCTGGTGTTTCCTCTATACTACATCATCATGTCAACATTGTAAATATTTTATATAGAATAATTGTTACTTCCTACAGTTTGTTACTGCCAGCTGTGTAAAACTCTTGTCCTACTCTGCCAAGATAAACAAAAGCTGGACATGTTGCCTCTGAAAACAGGGCAGCTCCGTGCAGTGGAGGATCCCTTGCTGAGGCACTGACCTGTCTCCTCTCTCCAAGCCTTGGGCTGGAAGGGGTGCTCGCAGGCTGGAGTAGTTGGGGCTCCATGCCTGGAAGTGTCCCCAAATCCTGCTAGGATGGCACGGTTCTTAGATGATTTTCCATTAATAATCCAGAGAGTTTGCAAAGGTACACATGCTGTTGGCCATGATCATGTTTCTGTGATGGCAACTACATTGTAGCTTTTCTGCTGTACAACGGCTTCCAGCTCCTCTGTTCATTGCCCATTCTGTGTGCGTTGCTGCAGCTGCATTTCAGCTGGGCTGCTGATCTGTGAAGGGGTTTCGTTAGAAGGAGATACGTTGTTGAATTAGTCAGGCCCAAAGGAATCTCAAGGCCACTTCGAGAAGCTGAGAACCGAATCTGCTGTGAGAAAGAGGGGCGTTTCTTCAGTAACAGGGCCTCAGCATGGCGTGAGTCGTCGGACCTATCATCGGTGGGGCTCCAGCGTGTGGACTGCCCATAATACTCATTTAGCGAATCCATGCTTGGAGCGTGGATTCGTGATTAGAGAATAGTTGTGTATATAAGGAGACATGCTTCTGTAATAAATGGCTTTGGCGTGATTCACATTGAATCGGAGTGCTGAGTCCTTTATCGTTCCAACACTGATCCCAGCACCTTTTTGCAGTGAGAAGCCCCAACTCCTTTGCAGCCATTCCCAGGCATTTCTGTGTTTTCTAGCACATCTACAACCCTTCTGTTTCTTCTACTGCACTGCTCTCCATCCCCTGCCTCTGCTGAGACAGCAGAGCAAACGACCTGGGTAGCAGCCCATCCAAGAATTTAAAAAAGCCAAGAAGGCCAATGGTACCTGGGGTGGATTAGAAGGGGGTAGTCAGTAGGTCAGAGAGGTTCTCCTGCCCCTCTACTCTGCCCTGGGGAGACCACACCTGGAATATTGTGTCCAGTTGTGGCCCCTCAGTTCCAGAAGGACAGGGAACTGCTGGAGAGAGTCCAGCGCAGCCACCAAGATGCTGAAGGGAGTGGAGCATCTCCCGTGTGAGGAAAGGCTGAGGGAGCTGGGGCTCTGGAGCTGGAGGAGAATGAGGGGGGACTCATTCCTGGGGATCAATATGGAAAGGGGGAGTGTCAGGAGGATGGAGCCAGGCTCTTCTGGGTGACAACCAGTGACAGGACGAGGGGCAATGGGTACAAACTGGAACACAGGAGGTTCCACTTGAATATGAGAAGAAACTTGTTCCTGGTGAGGGTGTCAGAGCCTGGCTCAGGCTGCCCAGGGAGGTTGTGGAGTCTCCTTCTCTGCAGACATTCAAACCCGCCTGGACCCCTTCCTGTGGAACCTCAGCTGGGTGTTCCTGCTCCATGGGGGGATTGCACTGGGTGAGCTTTCCAGGGCCCTCCATTCCCTGACATCGTGGGATTCTGTGATTCTCAACAAGTACAAGGACAACACCAGGGCTTCGTTCAAGCGGAGGAAGGCCCACGCAGCGGTGTGGAACGTGGCGGAGGCGCAGGCTGACTCTGCCACAGTGCTGTCCCTTGAACCCTCGCTGCGTGCCGTCATCTCTGAGGAGCCCGGAGCCTGCAAACTCACCTGCACCGAGGACAAGATCCGCTTCGAGGGTGTCTTCTCACAGGAGACCCCAACGCTCCCTGAACAGGTTCTTTTAGATACTCCACACGTGGAACGTTTTTTGAAGGTTGTTAGCATTTAATACAAATTTTACTTATTTACATATTTGAGGTGGCCCAGGAGCTTGCCAGGGTGTAAGAGTTGGTCTGAAGGACAGTATTTGCCCGAACATCGCCATCAAGAGCTTGAACGGACAATGACTTGGAAAGAGGCCTGAGGAAGAACTGTGTTGCACAGGTCTCTCTGACCCGGGGGCTACCGTTAGCAACAGCCGCTGTGTGGGCTTCACCTGCTGCCTCAGCCAGGCTAGCCCCCACCTCCTAAAAGGAATTGTGTTCTATGGGTCTCTCTGACCTGGGGACAACAGTTGCTGTCCAGACGATGGATTTTCACCTGCTGCTTCAGCCAAACTCTCCTTCCACCTGCTCCCTGTTAGTAAAGCCAACGAAGAAGAGCATGCGCAGAGGCCTGCCAAGGCTTTTGAGGTCACCCAATGGACCATAAAGAAAGCCCTGAACGTGAGGCCACGCAGGCGCAGATGGGTTCTGGCAAACGAAGCAAGGACTTTTCGAGCCTGCGCAGTTAAGCCTCGGTTGGGAAACAAAGGCGGAGACTGGCCTCAACTCGTGGGAGAAAAGGGGGTGAAGACGCATAAAAGATGGATCCTGACTGGACATCATTGAGATCTCCCCACCAAAGGATCCTGAATCACAACAGAGGACCGGCAGGACTCTATGGGACTGGAGACCAGAGGGACGCCTTTGGGACTCGTTTGGTGGTAACCAAATCCTCTTTCCCCCCTTTTCATTTTTCTTTCCCTTTTTCCTCTACATTCTCTTTCACAGGCCGCTTTACGGGCAAAATAATAAAGTAACACTGTGTGATAGAATTATAACCCCTTGGCATTTTGGTTGCCTTAATTTTGCGCTTCAGGATCAAGGTGAACAAACTGTAACGAGTCCATCACCGAATGGAGCATGACAGCAACTAAGCAGCTGGAGGCTGGGAAGAGAGATGCTGCTGCTGCCCACTGCTGCCCCAGTCATTGCAATCAGCTCTGGTTCTGTGCAGTGCGCGGAGGTGCTGGGGAAGAGGAGGATGCTGCGAAGGCTGCAGCCCAGGCTGTGCAGCAGCCACAGACAGCCGTGGCTGGTTTGCAATGGGCCACACAGGGATCAGCAGCTGCTGCGGCTCTTGGCTAACCGGGTTTATACCTGAGCCTCCCTCCATTTTTAGAGCCCAGAAACCCAGGGCGGAGGAGCACACATCTGAGATGAAGCTCTGAGCGGGCGCATTTCTTCTCAAGACCAGCACTGTTTGCGGCGCTTCTCCCCGGTGTCTCAGGCCTGAACGTGCTCTCGTGACGCTGGAAGCCTTGTGCGTCAGAGCCTTGTGCAGAGATGGATCATGGCTCAGATTTCCAGCAAGGGAGCGAGCAGCCGGCTCTTCCTCACTTGGAAGACCCTCGGTGGAGGTGAGGCACCGCGTGTGGGTTTGGAGGGTCTCGCCTGTATCAGCTCAGGGAGGTGCTCCGAAACACCCCCGCAATGGGGAGGTTCCTTGTGAGACGAAGGGGATGCCGTACGGTGCATGGATTAGGTCAACCAGGCCAAGTCGGCGATAGATCTCAAATGTTCCAAGTCCTTGACTCGAATTGGAGACAGGCAGGTGGGAAGGGAGCTTGAGGGGGATCCAGCCAGACTGCCGGCTTGCGGCAGCACCAGCCCATGGCTTCCCGAAAGCAATGTCGGGACACCCCGAGGACAGAGATTTCCTGCAGCCTTCTTTGTCCCGAGGGGGAGCAGGAACAGATGAGCACAGGGGGAAAACTGTCATTTTTTTTTTAATTGGCTTTATTGATTTCTGAAAACAATCCAAGGCCGAGCAGAGGCTGGCAGCACCATGTCCTCAGGGCAGGTGAACGCCGCGGTCGCCGTCCATGCTCCCATCCCTGGTGTGCCGCCCTCAGACGCTCCCTCTGGGCGCTGCGCAGGCTCAGGACCAGCCGCATGTCCAGGGACCCGCGTGGCGCTGGCAGCCGGGCTCTACTCCTCTTGCTGTCCCGCGGTGCAGCTGCAGCGGAAAGCCCTGCGCAGAGCCCGGAGCACCCTCCTGAACCGGGAAGGCCGTCGCCGTGGAGCTGGGCCCTGCGCTGGGCAGGCGATGTCCGTGCTGGTCTCTCCTCCATGCTCTCCAGACATTGAAGAAACCGCCTTTTCCTCTTGATCCTTTGCAGCTGGGACGAGAGGGGCTGTGCTGGGCTGTCCCTCATCCTCTCCTGCCAAATGAGCCTCAATGACTTCAAGTGCTGCAGGTGCTGGTGCTGCCGCTGGAACATCCATGCATTGGGCCAGGTCCTGCTGTTCCTCCGCTTGCTGGCCAGGTCCCTGGATCTCAGCCTCAGCCCTGCGCACGGCCTCACTGACGATGTACTCCACGATGTCCGACAGAGCCACATCGTCCTCTGTGGGGCTGTGCTGGGCAGGTGTCGGGCTCCCTGCTTCTGCTGCCCCCTCCGTGTCTGTGCAGCTGGGCAAGCCAGAGCCCTCCTGGGGACCTGCAGGGGCGTCCTGGAGGAGCTCCTGGACCGAGGGGTTGATCCAGATGTTCTGGATGGAGTTGTCTCTGCCTTGGCACCCCTCTTTGCTGCTCTCATCCTCCACATCCATGCGCTGGGCCAGGTCCTGCTGTTCCTCTGCTTCCTGGCCAGTTCCCAAGATCTCAGCCACAGCTCTGCGCACGGCCTCACTGACGATGCGCTGGGCTGTGTCCCACAGAGCCGCGTCGTAGGCTGTGGGGCCCTGTGGGGCAGGTGCCGGGCACTCTGCCTCTGCTGCTGCCGCGGTGTCGGTGCTGCGAGGGCTCTACGGGACTGGAGACCAGAGGGAGGCCTTTGGGACTCGTTTGGTAGTAACCCAATCCTCTTCCCCCCTTTTCTTTTTTCCTTCCCTTCTTCCTCTACACTCTGTTTCGCGTGCCGCTTTACGGGCAAATAATAAGGTAACACTGTGTGACAGAATTATAACCCCTTGGCATTTTTGTTGCCTTAATTTTGTGCTTCGACATCAAGTTAAATGAAGCATCATGAGTCCATGACAGAATGGACTGTGACACAGGGCCTGGTGACACAGAGGTGCCCTGAAGTCCCAGTACTAAGCAGCGCATAGCAGTGACAGCGCACGGTTGAGGCGCAGTCTAAAGGTGAAGCTCCTTGCTGCGCTCTGGACAACGCTCATCATCACGTCAGGAAGGGACGCGTAGGGTGACATGAGCTCAAGCCCGCTGCCCTCTGCCAGGCTCTGTTTTTCATTTTTTCATGTTTTCATATGTTATGTTGGGCTGAGCCCCCGTGAATGGTTTATGCGCCAAGCCTCAGCCCCATCTCTGACCCCTTTGTGCCTGCACTCAGCGCCGCATCCTGCGTTGTCACATCCCAAGGCTGCTGCTGTCACCCCAAGCTGGTGTTTCCTCTATACTACATCATCATGTCAACATTGTAAATATTTTGTACAGAATAATTGTTACTTCCTACAGTTTGTTACTGCCAGCTGTGTAAAACTCTTGTCCTACTCTGCCAAGATAAACAAAAGCTGGACATGTTGCCTCTGAAAACAGGGCAGCTCCGTGCAGTGGAGGATCCCTTGCTGAGGCACTGACCTGTCTCCTCTCTCCAAGCCTTGGGCTGGAAGGGGTGCTCGCAGGCTGGAGTAGTTGGGGCTCCATGCCTGGAAGTGTCCCCAAATCCTGCTAGGATGGCACGGTTCTTAGGTGATTTTCCATTAATAATCCAGAGAGTTTGCAAAGGTACACATGCTGTTGGCCATGATCATGTTTCTGTGATGGCAACTACATTGTAGCTTTTCTGCTGTACAACGGCTTCCAGCTCCTCTGTTCATTGCCCATTCTGTGTGCGTTGCTGCAGCTGCATTTCAGCTGGGCTGCTGATCTGTGAAGGGGTTTCGTTAGAAGGAGATATGTTGTTGAATTAGTCAGGCCCAAAGGAATCTCAAGGCCAGTTCGAGAAGCTGAGAACAGAATCTGCTGTGAGAAAGAGGGGCGTTTCTTCATTAACAGGGCCTCAGCATGGCGTGAGTCGTCGGACCTATCATCGGTGGGGCTCCAGCGTGTGGACTGCCCATGATACTCATTTAGCGAATCCATGCTTGGAGCGTGGATTCGTGATTAGAGAATAGTTGTGTATATAAGGAGACATGCTTCTGTAATAAATGGCTTTGGCGTGATTCACATTGAATCGGAGTGCTGAGTCCTTTATCGTTCCAACAAATGGTGACCCCGACGTGATACTCCGAACGGCGTCTCACTACGGTCGGGGAAAAGCCTGGAGCAACCCAGCCGGAGGCGGCTCAGCTGGACTGAGAGCCGGGCGGAGACGTACGGACGTTCCGCGGATAAATTTTGTTGAAGGCGGCCCCGGGAAAGGTGAGCGGCTGGGAGCAGGAGGAGGGAAGAGTGAAGTTATGGGGCAGAATATATCCTCTGAGGAAGAAGCTATAGTTAAAATCCTCCTGCATATTCTCTCTAGGAGAGGACTTAAATATGAAGAAAGTAACATACGTAGACTGTTGGTTTGGTGTAGAACTAACGGCTACCCGACAGAAGCTGAGAAAGCTTTTAAAATTGAACTTTGGGACGATATAGGGCAGAAATTATGGGATAAGGTTAGCGACGGAGATAAAGAAGCTAAATCATTAGCGACTACATGGAAGCTTATGATTTCCACCTTAAAAGAATTTAAGGCTGAGCGGGCTGCGGTTACTGGAATTTTTGCAGCGTTACAGTCTGAAAAGAACTCTAAAAATAACTGTGAAGCTTATCCAGTTCGTGTTTTCGATATCCTTCCTGCTCCATGCCCTCTTGTGCCTTCGGCGCCCCCGATGATACAACAGTCTGGGGCGGAGGGAGGAAAATTACCGAGTGGATGGCCTCCTGTACCATCACACGACCCTAGAGAGACCAAGAAGTCCAAAGAACTGGAGTCAGATAATTTGTCAAAAGGACTGGTGAAAGCTGAGAATGTTAAAGTCGTAAATAATTGTAATATCAATTATTTTACTGATTCGTGTCCGCCTTTACCGCCTTCTGCCCTTCTAATTCCTACAAGAGAACAGAAGGAGTCGCCGGATAAGAACTGGGCAAAAGAACTGTGTGAAAGATCAGATCAGCTATTAGCGAGTGAATCCAACAGTCAGCCATATCAAGCTATGAGAGAGTTGCCTGAAACCAACAAAGCAGCCAAATTGTTTGCAACTATTAATCAGGGTCCCAATGAGAATTACATGCAATTTATTGACCACCTTCAAGAGACCATCAATAAGCAGGTTGAAAACTTAGAAGTTAAGGAAGCACTGGTGTTGAAATTAGCAGTAGAGAATGCTAATGTTTGCTATCAGCATGTTATTTGCGAGTTTTACAGTACATATTAGGTGTTCCTGTGTACCGTCTCTCTGAAAATCAAGCAGCTTGTCAGGAATGTGAGTTAATTGTTTTACTAGTTGTTTTTAAGTGCGCCATAAAACCTTCTGCCCGCTCTTCCCACTCAGGCTGCAAGCAGCCCTGTGCTTCCCCCCCCCACCAAGGTTTTTACTTGCAAGATGAGGTCAGGAATGATTGTTTTCAGTTGTGTTCCTAAAAAAATCGGTATTGGGAGGTGTTTTAAAACATAGGAAAGCACTCGGACAAGAAATCATTAAATCATTTCAGACAGTTTTACAGGCGGGGCGATTTGAACTTCAACAAGCTGAGAGAGACTTAACTGATAACACACGGGTCAGAAAACTTGTTAAAGTCTGCAAGATGCTTTCCTTATTAACCTGTTTTCTCTGTGGGTATCTGTTTAAGCATGTTGCAATTTTGATAGGTCTTTGTTATATGATACGATAAGTTCACAGTCTGTTAAATCATGAGATTCCGTTGACTCAAAATGTGCATTTTGTGATAATATAGAAGAACATGAGTAATTTAGTTCTTTACTGCGTGAATGTGATGTCTATCCCTGTTTCTCTATTAGGACGGGATGTGTTAGGACAACTAGGAGCAACTCTGGTGACAAAACAACAGCATTTCTAGAAGCGGCCATTGATGATGGGTGACCAGTACTGAAATTACAGTGGAAAAATGATGATCCAGTATGGGTAAATCAATGGCCGCTCAGTAAAGAAAACTCGCCCATGTTGAAGAGCTAGTACAGGAGCAGCTTGAAAAAGGGCATTTAGAGCCGTCTACAAGTCCCTGGAATACTCCTGTGTTTACTATTCAGAAAAAATCAAAGAAATGGAGGTTGTTACATGATCTTCGAAAAATTAATGATACCATGGAAGACATGGGAGCATTACAGCCGGGATTACCATCCCCTGTCATGATTCCAGAAAACTGGCAGATCTTAATAATTGACTTGCAAGATTGTTTTTTCACCATTGCTTTACATCCTGATGACTGTAAACGTTTTGCATTTTCCATAAATTCTGTAAATAAGGCTGAACCTGCGAAAAGGTATCAATGGGTAGTTTTGCCACAGGGAATGAAAAATTCCCCAACTATGTGTCAAATTTATGTAGCTTGGGCCTTGCAATCAATCAGAAAATCTCATCCTGAGTTAGTGATTTGCCACTACATGGATGACATATTGATAGCTGGGGAAACTTTTTCGACTGATTTGTTGATAAATGAAGTATCTGATACATTGCAGCATAGAGGATTGCAAATTGCTCCAGAAAAGGTACAAATTCAACCAGCATGGAAATATCTTGGTTGGGAAATTTCTCAGTCCACAGTGAAACCTCAGAAAACAGTATGTCGGCCTGTCATTCAATCCTTAAATGATGTGCAGAAACTAGTGGGTGATCTGAATTGGGTCCGAACCATTTGTGGGATCACTAATGAGGATTTAGCTCCAATTGTAAAACTGCTAAAAGGGGATAGTGACATTAGCTCTCCTAGAACGCTTACTGCTGAGGCGGATGCTGCTCTGAAAAAGATTATGTCCAAACTTGTAAAAGCTTTCAGCCATAGGTGGAACCCAGATTATGTAATCGGACTACTAATTGTAAACAATACTAACTATCCTTTTGCTCTCATAATGCAATGGACAACTGGTAAGGAGCCGTTAAAGATCTTAGAGTGGGTGTTTTTGCATTTTCAACTCAAACGAACCATTACAACCAGGGTTGAAGTCTTTGCTCAGCTTATAATGAAAGGTAGGCAGAGAATAGTCGAAATTTCAGGGGCTGAGCCTGCATATATCATTGTTCCCCTCGTTTCAGAATATTTACAGTGGGCTTTGCAGAACTCCTTACCTTTTCAGATTGCGTTATTAGATTCTCGAGCTTTAATTAAGACGTTTTCCCCTCCACACAAGTTAATGTCAGTTTTGAATATGGGATCAATGGAGGAGGGTCCCCCTCTTCTCTCAGAATTTCCTGTTAAAGGACCCACAGTGTTCACTGACGCAGGGGGTAAAATGCAGAAAGCAGCAATTACATGGAAAACAGATGGAAAATGGCACGATGTGATACTAACTGACCTGAAAGGACCAACTCAGCATTTGGAACTCAGGACTGTAATAGAAGTGTTTATCAGATTTGCTCATAGCCCAGTGAATATTGTTTGCGATTCTTTGTATGTGGTAGGTGTGGTAGCTCGCATTGAAAGATCATTGCTCAAAGAGGTTCAGGATGCACAGCTGATGTCTTTGTTCAAGCAACTATGGTTGTTGATCGAAGAGAGACAACACTGATACTTCATAACACATATCCGTAGTCATCTGACAATTCAAGGCGATTTAGCTGAAGGAAACCGCCGAGCTGATTTTCTTGTATCTCCTGCCTGGGTTCCACCTCCAGTAGATAGGTTTGGGCAAGCAGTACGCTCTCATAGTTTCCTCCATCAGTCTGCTCAGGTCTTACAGCGGCAATTTTCATTGTCCGAAAGTGAAGCCCGAGGTATTGTTAAAAGTTGTGCAGATTGTCAGCGCATCTCAGTAGGGCTGGGCGCAGGAGTCAATCCAAGAGGATTAGGAGCCTTGGAATTGTGGCAAATGGACGTCACACATGTCCCTGAATTTGGCAGGCTGAAGTATGTGCATATGTCTATTGATACATATTCTTTCGCCACATGGGCCACTGCTCAGACTGGTGAAACTAGTTCACATGTGCAACGACATTTACGTTCTGCTTTTGCAGCTTTGGGAGTTCTTGCACAGGTCAAGACAGGCAACGCACCTGGTTATATCGCCAAAGCTACTGCCACCTTTTTTCAATTGTGGGGTGTTAAGCACATTACAGGGATACCAAATTCTCCTACTGGTCAGGCCTTGGTAGAAAGGATGAATCGAACTCTCAAGCATCAGCTTGACAAACAAAAAGGGGGAACTGACTGTACTACTCCACATGACAGACTAAGCAAAGCATTATATGTCTTGAACTTTTTACGCCTTCCGCAAGGATTCGACATTCCACCTATGATTCGTCATGGAACAAGCTTAATGGGACACTTGACAGACCTTAGAGAAAATCAATGTCAGGTCAAAATACGCAGTGGAGTTACTGGTGAATGGGAGGGTCCTTTCCAATTAATAACTTGGGGAAAGGGTTATGCTTGTGTCATTACAGATCAAGGATCAAAATGGATTCCTGCGAAATGGATCAAGCCATGGCTGAATAAAGACAACAAAGATTCGACAGATGCAGAAGGACAGGAGGGAGATAAGTTGTGAGAATTGTCTCAAATGTAAACCATGAATTCTTATTCAGTGTTATAGATGCTCTTAGACCCAGTGGTCTAAAAGCTTATTAGTAAACAGATAAGGTACCTTCCATAGAGAATGCTAATTTGAACAGATGGTAAGAGTTCCAAAAGGGTGATATTACAATTAGATAATCTATGCATAGATAAGGTAAAAGTATAAGATATTTCTACCATGGTAACCTAATTTAGCAACTGGTAAGGTTTTAAAAGAGATATTAAGATTAAGCTATAGATCTTTTAAATAGGTTAATATAAGTTTAAAGATATTAATTCAATAATTAGCATATGAATAGGTTAATATAAGTTTTAAGATATTAAGTCAATAATTAGCGTATGCTGATGGTATTAAGTACGTTACTCTATAAACCGCGCAGTTATAGATCTTCTAGGAATTTAAGAGAATATATTGTATTAAGTTGTCGGACTATTCTAAAATAGTGCATTGGTAAGGTTGTCATAAGCAGAATTAAAGTTTTGTATATGACATGAAGGTTTGAGTATAAGCAGATAGTTGTTTAATCTTATTAAGTAAGGTTTAGCTACATTATATGTAATTGTAATTATGTTGTTAATCATGTATCCTATGTTGCAGTGTATTTCAAAGACGATTCAGCATGCTGTTTAAGGGGCCTGACTAGTTCAAGAACAAAAAGGGGGCATAGTGAAGGGGTTTCGTTAGAAGGAGATATGTTGTTGAATTAGTCAGGCCCAAAGGAATCTCAAGGCCAGTTCCAGAAGCTGAGAACAGAATCTGCTGTGAGAAAGAGGGGCGTTTCTTCGTTAACAGGGCCTCAGCATGGCGTGAGTCGTCGGACCTATCATCGGTGGGGCTCCAGCGTGTGGACTGCCCATGATACTCATTTAGCGAATCCATGCTTGGAGCGTGGATTCGTGATTAGAGAATAGTTGTGTATATAAGGAGACATGCTTCTGTAATAAATGGCTTTGGCGTGATTCACATTGAATCGGAGTGCTGAGTCCTTTATCGTTCCAACACTGATCCCAGCACCTTTTTGCAGTGAGAAGCCCCAACTCCTTTGCAGCCATTCCCAGGCATTTCTGTGTTTTCTAGCACATCTACAACCCTTCTGTTTCTTCTACTGCACTGCTCTCCATCCCCTGCCTCTGCTGAGACAGCAGAGCAAACGACCTGGGTAGCAGCCCATCCAAGAATTTAAAAAAGCCAAGAAGGCCAATGGTACCTGGGGTGGATTAGAAGGGGGTAGTCAGTAGGTCAGAGAGGTTCTCCTGCCCCTCTACTCTGCCCTGGGGAGACCACACCTGGAATATTGTGTCCAGTTGTGGCCCCTCAGTTCCAGAAGGACAGGGAACTGCTGGAGAGAGTCCAGCGCAGCCACCAAGATGCTGAAGGGAGTGGAGCATCTCCCGTGTGAGGAAAGGCTGAGGGAGCTGGGGCTCTGGAGCTGGAGGAGAATGAGGGGGGACTCATTCCTGGGGATCAATATGGAAAGGGGGAGTGTCAGGAGGATGGAGCCAGGCTCTTCTGGGTGACAACCAGTGACAGGACGAGGGGCAATGGGTACAAACTGGAACACAGGAGGTTCCACTTGAATATGAGAAGAAACTTGTTTGGGGTGAGGGTGGCAGAGCCTGGCCCAGGCTGCCCAGGGAGGTTGTGGAGTCTCCTTCTCTGCAGACATTCAAACCCGCCTTGACACCTTCCTGTGGAACCTCAGCTGGGTGTTCCTGCTCCATGGGGGGATTGCACTGGGTGAGCTTTCCAGGGCCCTCCATTCCCTGACATCCTGGGATTCTGTGATTCTCAACAAGTACAAGGACAACACCAGGGCTTCGTTCAAGCGGAGGAAGGCCCACGCAGCGGTGTGGAACGTGGCGGAGGCGCAGGCTGACTTTGCCACAGTGTTGTCCCTTGAGCCCTCGCCGCGTGCCATCATCTCTGAGGAGCCCGGAGCCTGCAAGCTCACCTGCACCGAGGACAAGATCCGCTTCGAGGGTGTCTTCTCACAGGAGACCCCAACGCTCCCTGAACAGGTTCTTTTAGATACTCCACACGTGGAACGTTTTTTGAAGGTTGTTAGCATTTAATACAAATTTTACTTATTTACATATTTGAGGTGGCCCAGGAGCTTGCCAGGGTGTAAGAGTTGGTCTGAAGGACAGTATTTGCCCGAACATCGCCATCAAGAGCTTGAACGGACAATGACTTGGAAAGAGGCCTGAGGAAGAACTGTGTTGCACAGGTCTCTCTGACCCGGGGGCTACCCTTAGCAACAGCCGCTGTGTGGGCTTCACCTGCTGCCTCAGCCAGGCTAGCCCCCACCTCCTAAAAGGAATTGTGTTCTATGGGTCTCTCTGACCTGGGGACAACAGTTGCTGTCCAGACGATGGATTTTCACCTGCTGCTTCAGCCAAACTCTCCTTCCACCTGCTCCCTGTTAGTAAAGCCAACGAAGAAGAGCATGCGCAGAGGCTCGCCAAGGCTTTTGAGGTCACCCAATGGACCATAAAGAAAGCCCTGAACGTGAGGCCACGCAGGCGCAGATGGGTTCTGGCAAACGAAGCAAGGACTTTTCGAGCCTGCGCAGTTAAGCCTCGGTTGGGAAACAAAGGCGGAGACTGGCCTCAACTCGTGGGAGAAAAGGGGGTGAAGACGCATAAAAGATGGATCCTGACTGGACATCATTGAGATCTCCCCACCAAAGGATCCTGAATCACAACAGAGGACCGGCAGGACTCTATGGGACTGGAGACCAGAGGGACGCCTTTGGGACTCGTTCGGTGGTAACCAAATCCTCTTTCCCCCCTTTTCATTTTTCTTTCCCTTTTTCCTCTACATTCTCTTTCACAGGCCGCTTTACGGGCAAAATAATAAAGTAACACTGTGTGATAGAATTATAACCCCTTGGCATTTTGGTTGCCTTAATTTTGCGCTTCAGGATCAAGGTGAACAAACTGTAACGAGTCCATCACCGAATGGAGCGTGACAGCAACTAAGCAGCTGGAGGCTGGGAAGAGAGATGCTGCTGCTGCCCACTGCTGCCCCAGTCATTGCAATCAGCTCTGGTTCTGTGCAGTGCGCGGAGGTGCTGGGGAAGAGGAGGATGCTGCGAAGGCTGCAGCCCAGGCTGTGCAGCAGCCACAGACAGCCGTGGCTGGTTTGCAATGGGCCACACAGGGATCAGCAGCTGCTGCGGCTCTTGGCTAACCGGGTTTATACCTGAGCCTCCCTCCATTTTTAGAGCCCAGAAACCCAGGGCGGAGGAGCACACATCTGAGATGAAGCTCTGAGCGGGCGCATTTCTTCTCAAGACCAGCACTGTTTGCGGCGCTTCTCCCCGGTGTCTCAGGCCTGAACGTGCTCTCGTGACGCTGGAAGCCTTGTGCGTCAGAGCCTTGTGCAGAGATGGATCATGGCTCAGATTTCCAGCAAGGGAGCGAGCAGCCGGCTCTTCCTCACTTGGAAGACCCTCGGTGGAGGTGAGGCACCGCGTGTGGGTTTGGAGGGTCTCGCCTGTATCAGCTCAGGGAGGTGCTCCGAAACACCCCCGCAATGGGGAGGTTCCTTGTGAGACGAAGGGGATGCCGTACGGTGCATGGATTAGGTCAACCAGGCCAAGTCGGCGATAGATCTCAAATGTTCCAAGTCCTTGACTCGAATTGGAGACAGGCAGGTGGGAAGGGAGCTTGAGGGGGATCCAGCCAGACTGCCGGCTTGCGACAGCACCAGCCCATGGCTTCCCGAAAGCAATGTCGGGACACCCCGAGGACAGAGATTTCCTGCAGCCTTCTTTGTCCCGAGGGGGAGCAGGAACAGATGAGCACAGGGGGAAAACTGTCATTTTTTTTTTAATTGGCTTTATTGATTTCTGAAAACAATCCAAGGCCGAGCAGAGGCTGGCAGCACCATGTCCTCAGGGCAGGTGAACGCCGCGGTCGCCGTCCATGCTCCCATCCCTGGTGTGCCGCCCTCAGACGCTCCCTCTGGGCGCTGCGCAGGCTCAGGACCAGCCGCATGTCCAGGGACCCGCGTGGTGCTGGCAGCCGGGCTCTACTCCTCTTGCTGTCCCGCGGTGCAGCTGCAGCGGAAAGCCCTGCGCAGAGCCCGGAGCACCCTCCTGAACCGGGAAGGCCGTCGCCGTGGAGCTGGGCCCTGCGCTGGGCAGGCGACGTCTGTGCTGGTCTCTCCTCCATGCTCTCCAGACATTGAAGAAACCGCCTTTTCCTCTTGATCCTTTGCAGCTGGGACGAGAGGGGCTGTGCTGGGCTGTCCCTCATCCTCTCCTGCCAAATGAGCCTCAATGACTTCAAGTGCTGCAGGTGCTGGTGCTGCCGCTGGAACATCCATGCATTGGGCCAGGTCCTGCTGTTCCTCCGCTTGCTGGCCAGGTCCCTGGATCTCTGCCTCAGCCCTGCGCACGGCCTCACTGACGATGTACTCCACGATGTCCGACAGAGCCACATCGTCCTCTGTGGGGCTGTG
Source organism: Patagioenas fasciata (assembly GCF_037038585.1). Classification (NCBI taxonomy): domain Eukaryota; kingdom Metazoa; phylum Chordata; class Aves; order Columbiformes; family Columbidae; genus Patagioenas; species Patagioenas fasciata. Next base: position 6,175,288 of record NC_092530.1, read on the forward strand.
CTGGGCAGGTGCCGGGCTCCCTGCTTCTGCTGCCCCCTCCGTGTCTGTGCAGCTGGGCAAGCCAGAGCCCTCCTGGGGACCTGCAGGGGCGTCCTGGAGGAGCTCCTGGACCGAGGGGTTGATCCAGATGTTCTGGATGGAGTTGTCTCTGCCTTGGCACCCCTCTTTGCTGCTCTCATCCTCCACATCCATGCGCTGGGCCAGGTCCTGCTGTTCCTCTGCTTCCTGGCCAGTTCCCAAGATCTCAGCCACAGCTCTGCGCACGGCCTCACTGACGATGCGCTGGGCTGTGTCCCACAGAGCCGCGTCGTAGGCTGTGGGGCCCTGTGGGGCAGGTGCCGGGCACTCTGCCTCTGCTGCTGCCGCGGTGTCGGTGCTGCGAGGCCAGCCAGACCCCTCCTGGGGACCTCCATGGTGGTCCTGGAAGCTCTCCTGGACCGAGGGGGTGACCCAGGTGCCCTGGATGGTGTGCTGGCCCGGGCCGTGGCTGACCTGCGGGCAGGAGGAGGAGCAGGACACGTGGGATGGAGGCGGCAGCCCCGGCACCGCAGCAGCTGCTTGCGGCCCCATCCAACCACCGGCCTCTCCCTCCTGCCCTGTACCATCCCTCCCCTGTGGCTTATGGAGCAAGGGGGGCAGCCCGAAGGGCTGGGAGTGGGCGTTCGCCTCCTTGTCAATCGGCATCTTGGGCCTCGCCTGCTGCAGAGCTGCAACGGGCACCCAGGGGAGCTGCTGCCTCGTGAGGAGCTGCTGCCTCCTCCGAAACTGCTGCCTCCTCCGAAGCTGCTGCCTCCTCCGAAGCTGCTGCCTCCTCAGAAGCTGCTGCCTCCTCCGAAGCTGCTGCCTCCTCAGAAGCTGCTGCCTCCTCAGAAGCTGCTCCTTAAATACCCCCACGGTCAGGGCGGGGACCCCCATGTCACAATGGCCTCTGGCTATGACGACCCCGTGTCACAATGGCTTCTGGTTATGACAAGGTGCCCACATCACAGAGCCCGGGCGGTCGCCATGGGGACACCCACCTCCGGGCCGGCTGGGACTGGCTGTGCACGGCGTGGGGCAGCCCCTGCTTGAAGGAGGAGAGAGCAGAGCATGGCGAGGGAAGCTGTCCCCAGCACACAGGAGCCTGTGCCCCAGAGCTTGGCTCAGAGATGCTGTTGCCTGCTCCGCTACACCTGCAACAATCCGCCTTCAGAGCTTGTTTGCAGGACACACCAAGGGCCTCTCTACAGCCTCACCACACTGGTTCTTTGTTTTCAACATGATCGTCATGAGTTTTCTGAAGTAGGCATGAGCCTACTTTGAAGAAAAAGGCTGAAGCCACATTCACAAAACCACACAGTCCGTTTGCAGCAATAGAATCTACCGTTTCCCCCTTTTGTGACAACCAGGGCTCTCTCAAGGTGCGCTTTTACAGAACTTCTGAGCTGTTCCATGACTCACTTGCTAAAGGAGGTGGCCTCATCCAACTCCCAGTTTTAGCGTGCCAGCTCTCCAATGCATTGCCTCTGCCACCTTCCTTCTACCGGGCCCGAAGTGCATTCTACTGCCTGGTTAGGGAGATGCACGTGCCACCGGCCCCAAAGCATCACTCTGGGGACCCATCATGGCCGTTACCTCTCAGCTGCTGCACAAGCCAAATCTTTCTAGGATGGCAGCAGGCTCTCAGAATCTGCTACAGGTCCTTGCAAGCTCTCTATCTCCTTTTGTTCCCCTAGCACACTTACTCCCCGCTCCATGCAGTTTGTTTTGAGCCTAGGGAGCAGACAAATCCTTGGAAAATTATGTTTTATTTTCATGTCATATGTCAGAGAAACCCAGAATCCCAGAGTGTCAGGGGTTGAAGGGCCCTGTAAAGCTCATCCAGTGCAATCCCCCCATGGAGCAGGAACACCCAGCTGAGGTTCCACAGGAAGGTGTCCAGGCGGGTTTGAATGTCTGCAGAGAAGGAGACTCCACAACCTCCCTGGGCAGCCTGGGCCAGGCTCTGCCACCCTCACTCCGAACAAGTTTCTTCTCAAATTTAAGTGGAACCTCCTGTGTTTCAGTTTGCACCCATTGACCCTTGTCCTGTCACTGGATGTCACCCAGAAGAGCCTGGCTCCATCCTCCTGACACTCCCCCTTTCCATATTGGTCCCCATGAATGAGTCCCCACTCAGTTTCCTCTTCTCCAGCTCCAGAGTCCCAGCTCCCTCAACCTTTACTCACACGGGAGATGCTCCACTCCCTTCAGCATCTTTGTAGAACCTGAGGTTGTTCCTGCCCAGATTCAAGACTCCACACTTGCCCTTGTTCTATTTCATTAAATTTTTCCCTGCCCAACTCTCCATCCTGTCCAGGTCTCTCATGGCAGCACAGCTTCCAGTGTCAGCCACTCCTCCCAGCTTGGTGTCACCAGCAAACTTGCTGACAGTCACTCTATTCCCTCATCCAAGTTGTTGATGAATATATTGAATAATTCCGGCCCCAGCACTGCCCCCTGAGGCACTGCACTGGATCCAGGCCTCCAACTGGACTCTGCCCCGTTGACCACGACTCCCTGGCTTCTTCCCTTCAGCCAGTTCACAGTCACCGCACTACCCCATTGTCCAGACCACACTCCCTCAGTTTAGCAGCAAGGACACTGTGGGAGGCTGTGTCAAATGCTTTACTGAAGTCAAGAAAAGAAGAAAATCCCAAAGTGAGGGGAAGTGAAGACACATAAAAGATGTTTCCTGACTGGACATCGTTGGGATCTCCCCACCAAAGGATCCCGAATCATGACAGAGGACCAGCAGTGCTCTACGGGACTGGAGACCAGAGGGAGGCCTTTGGGACTCGTTTGGTAGTAACCCAATCCTCTTCCCCCCTTTTCTTTTTTCCTTCCCTTCTTCCTCTACACTCTGTTTCGCGTGCCGCTTTACGGGCAAATAATAAGGTAACACTGTGTGACAGAATTATAACCCCTTGGCATTTTCGTTGCCTTAATTTTGTGCTTCGACATCAAGTTAAATGAAGCATCATGAGTCCATGACAGAATGGACTGTGACACAGGGCCTGGTGACACAGAGGTGCCCTGAAGTCCCAGTACTAAGCAGCGCATAGCAGTGACAGCGCACGGTTGAGGCGCAGTCTAAAGGTGAAGCTCCTTGCTGCGCTCTGGACAACGCTCATCATCACGTCAGGAAGGGACGCGTAGGGTGACATGAGCTCAAGCCCTCTGCCCTCTGCCAGGCTCTGTTTTTCATTTTTTCATGTTTTCATATGTTATGTTGGGCTGAGCCCCCGTGAATGGTTTATGCGCCAAGCCTCAGCCCCATCTCTGACCCCTTTGTGCCTGCACTCAGCGCCGCATCCTGCGTTGTCACATCCCAAGGCTGCTGCTGTCACCCCAAGCTGATGTTTCCTCTATACTACATCATCATGTCAACATTGTAAATATTTTATATAGAATAATTGTTACTTCCTACAGTTTGTTACTGCCAGCTGTGTAAAACTCTTGTCCTACTCTGCCAAGATAAACAAAAGCTGGACATGTTGCCTCTGAAAACAGGGCAGCTCCGTGCAGTGGAGGATCCCTTGCTGAGGCACTGACCTGTCTCCTCTCTCCAAGCCTTGGGCTGGAAGGGGTGCTCGCAGGCTGGAGTAGTTGGGGCTCCATGCCTGGAAGTGTCCCCAAATCCTGCTAGGATGGCACGGTTCTTAGATGATTTTCCATTAATAATCCAGAGAGTTTGCAAAGGTACACATGCTGTTGGCCATGATCATGTTTCTGTGATGGCAACTACATTGTAGCTTTTCTGCTGTACAACGGCTTCCAGCTCCTCTGTTCATTGCCCATTCTGTGTGCGTTGCTGCAGCTGCATTTCAGCTGGGCTGCTGATCTGTGAAGGGGTTTCGTTAGAAGGAGATATGTTGTTGAATTAGTCAGGCCCAAAGGAATCTCAAGGCCAGTTCGAGAAGCTGAGAACAGAATCTGCTGTGAGAAAGAGGGGCGTTTCTTCATTAACAGGGCCTCAGCATGGCGTGAGTCGTCGGACCTATCATCGGTGGGGCTCCAGCGTGTGGACTGCCCATGATACTCATTCAGCGAATCCATGCTTGGAGCGTGGATTCGTGATTAGAGAATAGTTGTGTATATAAGGAGACATGCTTCTGTAATAAATGGCTTTGGCGTGATTCACATTGAATCGGAGTGCTGAGTCCTTTATCGTTCCAACAAATGGTGACCCCGACGTGATACTCCGAACGGCGTCTCACTACGGTCGGGGAAAAGCCTGGAGCAACCCAGCCGGAGGCGGCTCAGCTGGACTGAGAGCCGGGCGGAGACGTACGGACGTTCCGCGGATAAATTTTGTTGAAGGCGGCCCCGGGAAAGGTGAGCGGCTGGGAGCAGGAGGAGGGAAGAGTGAAGTTATGGGGCAGAATATATCCTCTGAGGAAGAAGCTATAGTTAAAATCCTCCTGCATATTCTCTCTAGGAGAGGACTTAAATATGAAGAAAGTAACATACGTAGACTGTTGGTTTGGTGTAGAACTAACGGCTACCCGACAGAAGCTGAGAAAGCTTTTAAAATTGAACTTTGGGACGATATAGGGCAGAAATTATGGGATAAGGTTAGCGACGGAGATAAAGAAGCTAAATCATTAGCGACTACATGGAAGCTTATGATTTCCACCTTAAAAGAATTTAAGGCTGAGCGGGTTGTGGCTACTGGAATTTTTGCAGCGGTACAGTCTGAAAAGAACTCTAAAAATAACTGTGAAGCTTATCCAGTTCGTGTTTTCGATATCCTTCCTGCTCCATGCCCTCTTGTGCCTTCGGCGCCCCCGATGATACAACAGTCTGGGGCGGAGGGAGGAAAATTACCGAGTGGATGGCCTCCTGTACCATCACACGACCCTAGAGAGACCAAGAAGTCCAAAGAACTGGAGTCAGATAATTTGTCAAAAGGACTGGTGAAAGCTGAGAATGTTAAAGTCGTAAATAATTGTAATATCAATTATTTTACTGATTCGTGTCCGCCTTTACCGCCTTCTGCCCTTCTAATTCCTACAAGAGAACAGAAGGAGTCGCCGGATAAGAACTGGGCAAAAGAACTGTGTGAAAGATCAGATCAGCTATTAGCGAGTGAATCCAACAGTCAGCCATATCAAGCTATGAGAGAGGTGCCTGAAACCAACAAAGCAGCCAAATTGTTTGCAACTATTAATCAGGGTCCCAATGAGAATTACATGCAATTTATTGACCACCTTCAAGAGACCATCAATAAGCAGGTTGAAAACTTAGAAGTTAAGGAAGCACTGGTGTTGAAATCAGCAGTAGAGAATGCTAATGTTTGCTATCAGCATGTTATTTGCGAGTTTTACAGTACATATTAGGTGTTCCTGTGTACCGTCTCTCTGAAAATCAAGCAGCTTGTCAGGAATGTGAGTTAATTGTTTTACTAGTTGTTTTTAAGTGCGCCATAAAACCTTCTGCCCGCTCTTCCCACTCAGGCTGCAAGCAGCCCTGTGCTTCCCCCCCCCACCAAGGTTTTTACTTGCAAGATGAGGTCAGGAATGATTGTTTTCAGTTGTGTTCCTAAAAAAATCGGTATTGGGAGGTGTTTTAAAACATAGGAAAGCACTCGGACAAGAAATCATTAAATCATTTCAGACAGTTTTACAGGCGGGGCGATTTGAACTTCAACAAGCTGAGAGAGACTTAACTGATAACACACGGGTCAGAAAACTTGTTAAAGTCTGCAAGATGCTTTCCTTATTAACCTGTTTTCTCTGTGGGTATCTGTTTAAGCATGTTGCAATTTTGATAGGTCTTTGTTATATGATACGATAAGTTCACAGTCTGTTAAATCATGAGATTCCGTTGACTCAAAATGTGCATTTTGTGATAATATAGAAGAACATGAGTAATTTAGTTCTTTACTGCGTGAATGTGATGTCTATCCCTGTTTCTCTATTAGGACGGGATGTGTTAGGACAACTAGGAGCAACTCTGGTGACAAAACAACAGCATTTCTAGAAGCGGCCATTGATGATGGGTGACCAGTACTGAAATTACAGTGGAAAAATGATGATCCAGTATGGGTAAATCAATGGCCGCTCAGTAAAGAAAACTCGCCCATGTTGAAGAGCTAGTACAGGAACAGCTTGAAAAAGGGCATTTAGAGCCGTCTCCTGTGTTTACTATTCAGAAAAAATCAAAGAAATGGAGGTTGTTACATGATCTTCGAAAAATTAATGATACCATGGAAGACATGGGAGCATTACAGCCGGGATTACCATCCCCTGTCATGATTCCAGAAAACTGGCAGATCTTAATAATTGACTTGCAAGATTGTTTTTTCACCATTGCTTTACATCCTGATGACTGTAAACGTTTTGCATTTTCCATAAATTCTGTAAATAAGGCTGAACCTGCGAAAAGGTATCAATGGGTAGTTTTGCCACAGGGAATGAAAAATTCCCCAACTATGTGTCAAATTTATGTAGCTTGGGCCTTGCAATCAATCAGAAAATCTCATCCTGAGTTAGTGATTTGCCACTACATGGATGACATATTGATAGCTGGGGAAACTTTTTCGACTGATTTGTTGATAAATGAAGTATCTGATACATTGCAGCATAGAGGATTGCAAATTGCTCCAGAAAAGGTACAAATTCAACCAGCATGGAAATATCTTGGTTGGGAAATTTCTCAGTCCACAGTGAAACCTCAGAAAACAGTATGTCGGCCTGTCATTCAATCCTTAAATGATGTGCAGAAACTAGTGGGTGATCTGAATTGGGTCCGAACCATTTGTGGGATCACTAATGAGGATTTAGCTCCAATTGTAAAACTGCTAAAAGGGGATAGTGACATTAGCTCTCCTAGAACGCTTACTGCTGAGGCGGATGCTGCTCTGAAAAAGATTATGTCCAAACTTGTAAAAGCTTTCAGCCATAGGTGGAACCCAGATTATGTAATCGGACTACTAATTGTAAACAATACTAACTATCCTTTTGCTCTCATAATGCAATGGACAACTGGTAAGGAGCCGTTAAAGATCTTAGAGTGGGTGTTTTTGCATTTTCAACTCAAACGAACCATTACAACCAGGGTTGAAGTCTTTGCTCAGCTTATAATGAAAGGTAGGCAGAGAATAGTCGAAATTTCAGGGGCTGAGCCTGCATATATCATTGTTCCCCTCGTTTCAGAATATTTACAGTGGGCTTTGCAGAACTCCTTACCTTTTCAGATTGCGTTATTAGATTCTCGAGCTTTAATTAAGACGTTTTCCCCTCCACACAAGTTAATGTCAGTTTTGAATATGGGATCAATGGAGGAGGGTCCCCCTCTTCTCTCAGAATTTCCTGTTAAAGGACCCACAGTGTTCACTGACGCAGGGGGTAAAATGCAGAAAGCAGCAATTACATGGAAAACAGATGGAAAATGGCACGATGTGATACTAACTGACCTGAAAGGACCAACTCAGCATTTGGAACTCAGGACTGTAATAGAAGTGTTTATCAGATTTGCTCATAGCCCAGTGAATATTGTTTGCGATTCTTTGTATGTGGTAGGTGTGGTAGCTCGCATTGAAAGATCATTGCTCAAAGAGGTTCAGGATGCACAACTGATGTCTTTGTTCAAGCAACTATGGTTGTTGATCGAAGAGAGACAACACTGATACTTCATAACACATATCCGTAGTCATCTGACAATTCAAGGCGATTTAGCTGAAGGAAACCGCCGAGCTGATTTTCTTGTATCTCCTGCCTGGGTTCCACCTCCAGTAGATAGGTTTGGGCAAGCAGTACGCTCTCATAGTTTCCTCCATCAGTCTGCTCAGGTCTTACAGCGGCAATTTTCATTGTCCGAAAGTGAAGCCCGAGGTATTGTTAAAAGTTGTGCAGATTGTCAGCGCATCTCAGTAGGGCTGGGCGCAGGAGTCAATCCAAGAGGATTAGGAGCCTTGGAATTGTGGCAAATGGACGTCACACATGTCCCTGAATTTGGCAGGCTGAAGTATGTGCATATGTCTATTGATACATATTCTTTCGCCACATGGGCCACTGCTCAGACTGGTGAAACTAGTTCACATGTGCAACGACATTTACGTTCTGCTTTTGCAGCTTTGGGAGTTCTTGCACAGGTCAAGACAGGCAACGCACCTGGTTATATCGCCAAAGCTACTGCCACCTTTTTTCAATTGTGGGGTGTTAAGCACATTACAGGGATACCAAATTCTCCTACTGGTCAGGCCTTGGTAGAAAGGATGAATCGAACTCTCAAGCATCAGCTTGACAAACAAAAAGGGGGAACTGACTGTACTACTCCACATGACAGACTAAGCAAAGCATTATATGTCTTGAACTTTTTACGCCTTCCGCAAGGATTCGACATTCCACCTATGATTCGTCATGGAACAAGCTTAAGAGGACACTTGACAGACCTTAGAGAAAATCAATGTCAGGTCAAAATACGCAGTGGAGTTACTGGTGAATGGGAGGGTCCTTTCCAATTAATAACTTGGGGAAAGGGTTATGCTTGTGTCATTACAGATCAAGGATCAAAATGGATTCCTGTGAAATGGATCAAGCCATGGCTGAATAAAGACAACAAAGATTCGACAGATGCAGAAGGACAGGAGGGAGATAAGTTGTGAGAATTGTCTCAAATGTAAACCATGAATTCTTATTCAGTGTTATAGATGCTCTTAGACCCAGTGGTCTAAAAGCTTATTAGTAAACAGATAAGGTACCTTCCATAGAGAATGCTAATTTGAACAGATGGTAAGAGTTCCAAAAGGGTGATATTACAATTAGATAATCTATGCATAGATAAGGTAAAAGTATAAGATATTTCTACCATGGTAACCTAATTTAGCAACTGGTAAGGTTTTAAAAGAGATATTAAGATTAAGCTATAGATCTTTTAAATAGGTTAATATAAGTTTAAAGATATTAATTCAATAATTAGCATATGAATAGGTTAATATAAGTTTTAAGATATTAAGTCAATAATTAGCGTATGCTGATGGTATTAAGTACGTTACTCTATAAACCGCGCAGTTATAGATCTTCTAGGAATTTAAGAGAATATATTGTATTAAGTTGTCGGACTATTCTAAAATAGTGCATTGGTAAGGTTGTCATAAGCAGAATTAAAGTTTTATATATGACATGAAGGTTTGAGTATAAGCAGATAGTTGTTTAATCTTATTAAGTAAGGTTTAGCTACATTATATGTAATTGTAATTATGTTGTTAATCATGTATCCTATGTTGCAGTGTATTTCAAAGACGATTCAGCATGCTGTTTAAGGGGCCTGACTAGTTCAAGAACAAAAAGGGGGCATAGTGAAGGGGTTTCGTTAGAAGGAGATATGTTGTTGAATTAGTCAGGCCCAAAGGAATCTCAAGGCCAGTTCCAGAAGCTGAGAACAGAATCTGCTGTGAGAAAGAGGGGCGTTTCTTCGTTAACAGGGCCTCAGCATGGCGTGAGTCGTCGGACCTATCATCGGTGGGGCTCCAGCGTGTGGACTGCCCATGATACTCATTTAGCGAATCCATGCTTGGAGCGTGGATTCGTGATTAGAGAATAGTTGTGTATATAAGGAGACATGCTTCTGTAATAAATGGCTTTGGCGTGATTCACATTGAATCGGAGTGCTGAGTCCTTTATCGTTCCAACACTGATCCCAGCACCTTTTTGCAGTGAGAAGCCCCAACTCCTTTGCAGCCATTCCCAGGCATTTCTGTGTTTTCTAGCACATCTACAACCCTTCTGTTTCTTCTACTGCACTGCTCTCCATCCCCTGCCTCTGCTGAGACAGCAGAGCAAACGACCTGGGTAGCAGCCCATCCAAGAATTTAAAAAAGCCAAGAAGGCCAATGGTACCTGGGGTGGATTAGAAGGGGGTAGTCAGTAGGTCAGAGAGGTTCTCCTGCCCCTCTACTCTGCCCTGGGGAGACCACACCTGGAATATTGTGTCCAGTTGTGGCCCCTCAGTTCCAGAAGGACAGGGAACTGCTGGAGAGAGTCCAGCGCAGCCACCAAGATGCTGAAGGGAGTGGAGCATCTCCCGTGTGAGGAAAGGCTGAGGGAGCTGGGGCTCTGGAGCTGGAGGAGAATGAGGGGGGACTCATTCCTGGGGATCAATATGGAAAGGGGGAGTGTCAGGAGGATGGAGCCAGGCTCTTCTGGGTGACAACCAGTGACAGGACGAGGGGCAATGGGTACAAACTGGAACACAGGAGGTTCCACTTGAATATGAGAAGAAACTTGTTTGGGGTGAGGGTGGCAGAGCCTGGCCCAGGCTGCCCAGGGAGGTTGTGGAGTCTCCTTCTCTGCAGACATTCAAACCCGCCTTGACACCTTCCTGTGGAACCTCAGCTGGGTGTTCCTGCTCCATGGGGGGATTGCACTGGGTGAGCTTTCCAGGGCCCTCCATTCCCTGACATCCTGGGATTCTGTGATTCTCAACAAGTACAAGGACAACACCAGGGCTTCGTTCAAGCGGAGGAAGGCCCACGCAGCGGTGTGGAATGTGGCGGAGGCGCAGGCTGACTTTGCCACAGTGTTGTCCCTTGAGCCCTCGCCGCGTGCCATCATCTCTGAGGAGCCCGGAGCCTGCAAGCTCACCTGCACCGAGGACAAGATCCGCTTCGAGGGTGTCTTCTCACAGGAGACCCCAACGCTCCCTGAACAGGTTCTTTTAGATACTCCACACGTGGAACGTTTTTTGAAGGTTGTTAGCATTTAATACAAATTTTACTTATTTACATATTTGAGGTGGCCCAGGAGCTTGCCAGGGTGTAAGAGTTGGTCTGAAGGACAGTATTTGCCCGAACATCGCCATCAAGAGCTTGAACGGACAATGACTTGGAAAGAGGCCTGAGGAAGAACTGTGTTGCACAGGTCTCTCTGACCCGGGGGCTACCGTTAGCAACAGCCGCTGTGTGGGCTTCACCTGCTGCCTCAGCCAGGCTAGCCCCCACCTCCTAAAAGGAATTGTGTTCTATGGGTCTCTCTGACCTGGGGACAACAGTTGCTGTCCAGACGATGGATTTTCACCTGCTGCTTCAGCCAAACTCTCCTTCCACCTGCTCCCTGTTAGTAAAGCCAACGAAGAAGAGTATGCGCAGAGGCTCGCCAAGGGTTTTGAGGTCACCCAATGGACCATAAAGAAAGCCCTGAACGTGAGGCCACGCAGGCGCAGATGGGTTCTGGCAAACGAAGCAAGGACTTTTCGAGCCTGCGCAGTTAAGCCTCGGTTGGGAAACAAAGGCGGAGACTGGCCTCAACTCGTGGGAGAAAAGGGGGTGAAGACGCATAAAAGATGGATCCTGACTGGACATCATTGAGATCTCCCCACCAAAGGATCCTGAATCACAACAGAGGACCGGCAGGACTCTATGGGACTGGAGACCAGAGGGACGCCTTTGGGACTCGTTCGGTGGTAACCAAATCCTCTTTCCCCCCTTTTCATTTTTCTTTCCCTTTTTCCTCTACATTCTCTTTCACAGGCCGCTTTACGGGCAAAATAATAAAGTAACACTGTGTGATAGAATTATAACCCCTTGGCATTTTGGTTGCCTTAATTTTGCGCTTCAGGATCAAGGTGAACAAACTGTAACGAGTCCATCACTGAATGGAGCGTGACAGCAACTAAGCAGCTGGAGGCTGGGAAGAGAGATGCTGCTGCTGCCCACTGCTGCCCCAGTCATTGCAATCAGCTCTGGTTCTGTGCAGTGCGCGGAGGTGCTGGGGAAGAGGAGGATGCTGCGAAGGCTGCAGCCCAGGCTGTGCAGCAGCCACAGACAGCCGTGGCTGGTTTGCAATGGGCCACACAGGGATCAGCAGCTGCTGCGGCTCTTGGCTAACCGGGTTTATACCTGAGCCTCCCTCCATTTTTAGAGCCCAGAAACCCAGGGCGGAGGAGCACACATCTGAGATGAAGCTCTGAGCGGGCGCATTTCTTCTCAAGACCAGCACTGTTTGCGGCGCTTCTCCCCGGTGTCTCAGGCCTGAACGTGCTCTCGTGACGCTGGAAGCCTTGTGCGTCAGAGCCTTGTGCAGAGATGGATCATGGCTCAGATTTCCAGCAAGGGAGCGAGCAGCCGGCTCTTCCTCACTTGGAAGACCCTCGGTGGAGGTGAGGCACCGCGTGTGGGTTTGGAGGGTCTCGCCTGTATCAGCTCAGGGAGGTGCTCCGAAACACCCCCGCAATGGGGAGGTTCCTTGTGAGACGAAGGGGATGCCGTACGGTGCATGGATTAGGTCAACCAGGCCAAGTCGGCGATAGATCTCAAATGTTCCAAGTCCTTGACTCGAATTGGAGACAGGCAGGTGGGAAGGGAGCTTGAGGGGGATCCAGCCAGACTGCCGGCTTGCGGCAGCACCAGCCCATGGCTTCCCGAAAGCAATGTCGGGACACCCCGAGGACAGAGATTTCCTGCAGCCTTCTTTGTCCCGAGGGGGAGCAGGAACAGATGAGCACAGGGGGAAAACTGTCATTTTTTTTTTAATTGGCTTTATTGATTTCTGAAAACAATCCAAGGCCGAGCAGAGGCTGGCAGCACCATGTCCTCAGGGCAGGTGAACGCCGCGGTCGCCGTCCATGCTCCCATCCCTGGTGTGCCGCCCTCAGACGCTCCCTCTGGGCGCTGCGCAGGCTCAGGACCAGCCGCATGTCCAGGGACCCGCGTGGCGCTGGCAGCCGGGCTCTACTCCTCTTGCTGTCCCGCGGTGCAGCTGCAGCGGAAAGCCCTGCGCAGAGCCCGGAGCACCCTCCTGAACCGGGAAGGCCGTCGCCGTGGAGCTGGGCCCTGCGCTGGGCAGGCGATGTCTGTGCTGGTCTCTCCTCCATGCTCTCCAGACATTGAAGAAACCGCCTTTTCCTCTTGATCCTTTGCAGCTGGGACGAGAGGGGCTGTGCTGGGCTGTCCCTCATCCTCTCCTGCCAAATGAGCCTCAATGACTTCAAGTGCTGCAGGTGCTGGTGCTGCCGCTGGAACATCCATGCATTGGGCCAGGTCCTGCTGTTCCTCCGCTTGCTGGCCAGGTCCCTGGATCTCTGCCTCAGCCCTGCGCACGGCCTCACTGACGATGTACTCCACGATGTCCGACAGAGCCACATCGTCCTCTGTGGGGCTGTGCTGGGCAGGTGCCGGGCTCCCTGCTTCTGCTGCCCCCTCCGTGTCTGTGCAGCTGGGCAAGCCAGAGCCCTCCTGGGGACCTGCAGGGGCGTCCTGGAGGAGCTCCTGGACCGAGGGGTTGATCCAGATGTTCTGGATGGAGTTGTCTCTGCCTTGGCACCCCTCTTTGCTGCTCTCATCCTCCACATCCATGCGCTGGGCCAGGTCCTGCTGTTCCTCTGCTTCCTGGCCAGTTCCCAAGATCTCAGCCACAGCTCTGCGCACGGCCTCACTGACGATGCGCTGGGCTGTGTCCCACAGAGCCGCGTCGTAGGCTGTGGGGCCCTGTGGGGCAGGTGCCGGGCACTCTGCCTCTGCTGCTGCCGCGGTGTCGGTGCTGCGAGGCCAGCCAGACCCCTCCTGGGGACCTCCATGGTGGTCCTGGAAGCTCTCCTGGACCGAGGGGGTGACCCAGGTGCCCTGGATGGTGTGCTGGCCCGGGCCGTGGCTGACCTGCGGGCAGGAGGAGGAGCAGGACACGTGGGATGGAGGCGGCAGCCCCGGCACCGCAGCAGCTGCTTGCGGCCCCATCCAACCACCGGCCTCTCCCTCCTGCCCTGTACCATCCCTCCCCTGTGGCTTATGGAGCAAGGGGGGCAGCCCGAAGGGCTGGGAGTGGGCGTTCGCCTCCTTGTCAATCGGCATCTTGGGCCTCGCCTGCTGCAGAGCTGCAACGGGCACCCAGGGGAGCTGCTGCCTCGTGAGGAGCTGCTGCCTCCTCCGAAACTGCTGCCTCCTCCGAAGCTGCTGCCTCCTCAGAAGCTGCTGCCTCCTCCGAAGCTGCTGCCTCCTCAGAAGCTGCTGCCTCCTCAGAAGCTGCTCCTTAAATACCCCCACGGTCAGGGCGGGGACCCCCATGTCACAATGGCCTCTGGCTATGACGACCCCGTGTCACAATGGCTTCTGGTTATGACAAGGTGCCCACATCACAGAGCCCGGGCGGTCGCCATGGGGACACCCACCTCCGGGCCGGCTGGGACTGGCTGTGCACGGCGTGGGGCAGCCCCTGCTTGAAGGAGGAGAGAGCAGAGCATGGCGAGGGAAGCTGTCCCCAGCACACAGGAGCCTGTGCCCCAGAGCTTGGCTCAGAGATGCTGCTGCCTGCTCCGCTACACCTGCAACAATCCGCCTTCAGAGCTTGTTTGCAGGACACACCAAGGGCCTCTCTACAGCCTCACCACACTGGTTCTTTGTTTTCAACATGATCGTCATGAGTTTTCTGAAGTAGGCATGAGCCTACTTTGAAGAAAAAGGCTGAAGCCACATTCACAAAACCACACAGTCCGTTTGCAGCAATAGAATCTACCGTTTCCCCCTTTTGTGACAACCAGGGCTCTCTCAAGGTGCGCTTTTACAGAACTTCTGAGCTGTTCCATGACTCACTTGCTAAAGGAGGTGGCCTCATCCAACTCCCAGTTTTAGCGTGCCAGCTCTCCAATGCATTGCCTCTGCCACCTTCCTTCTACCGGGCCCGAAGTGCATTCTACTGCCTGGTTAGGGAGATGCACATGCCACCGGCCCCAAAGCATCACTCTGGGGACCCATCATGGCCGTTACCTCTCAGCTGCTGCACAAGCCAAATCTTTCTAGGATGGCAGCAGGCTCTCAGAATCTGCTACAGGTCCTTGCAAGCTCTCTATCTCCTTTTGTTCCCCTAGCACACTTACTCCCCGCTCCATGCAGTTTGTTTTGAGCCTAGGGAGCAGACAAATCCTTGGAAAATTACGTTTTATTTTCATGTCATATGTCAGAGAAACCCAGAATCCCAGAGTGTCAGGGGTTGAAGGGCCCTGTAAAGCTCATCCAGTGCAATCCCCCCATGGAGCAGGAACACCCAGCTGAGGTTCCACAGGAAGGTGTCCAGGCGGGTTTGAATGTCTGCAGAGAAGGAGACTCCACAACCTCCCTGGGCAGCCTGGGCCAGGCTCTGCCACCCTCACTCCGAACAAGTTTCTTCTCAAATTTAAGTGGAACCTCCTGTGTTTCAGTTTGCACCCATTGACCCTTGTCCTGTCACTGGATGTCACCGAGAAGAGCCTGGCTCCATCCTCCTGACACTCCCCCTTTCCATATTGGTCCCCATGAATGAGTCCCCACTCAGTTTCCTCTTCTCCAGCTCCAGAGTCCCAGCTCCCTCAACCTTTACTCACACGGGAGATGCTCCACTCCCTTCAGCATCTTTGTAGAACCTGAGGTTGTTCCTGCCCAGATTCAAGACTCCACACTTGCCCTTGTTCTATTTCATTAAATTTTTCCCTGCCCAACTCTCCATCCTGTCCAGGTCTCTCATGGCAGCACAGCTTCCAGTGTCAGCCACTCCTCCCAGCTTGGTGTCACCAGCAAACTTGCTGACAGTCACTCTATTCCCTCATCCAAGTTGTTGATGAATATATTGAATAATTCCGGCCCCAGCACTGCCCCCTGAGGCACTGCACTGGATCCAGGCCTCCAACTGGACTCTGCCCCGTTGACCACGACTCCCTGGCTTCTTCCCTTCAGCCAGTTCACAGTCACCGCACTACCCCATTGTCCAGACCACACTCCCTCAGTTTAGCAGCAAGGACACTGTGGGAGGCTGTGTCAAATGCTTTACTGAAGTCAAGAAAAGAAGAAAATCCCAAAGTGAGGGGAAGTGAAGACACATAAAAGATGTTTCCTGACTGGACATCGTTGGGATCTCCCCACCAAAGGATCCCGAATCATGACAGAGGACCAGCAGTGCTCTACGGGACTGGAGACCAGAGGGAGGCCTTTGGGACTCGTTTGGTAGTAACCCAATCCTCTTCCCCCCTTTTCTTTTTTCCTTCCCTTCTTCCTCTACACTCTGTTTCGCGTGCCGCTTTACGGGCAAATAATAAGGTAACACTGTGTGACAGAATTATAACCCCTTGGCATTTTCGTTGCCTTAATTTTGTGCTTCGACATCAAGTTAAATGAAGCATCATGAGTCCATGACAGAATGGACTGTGACACAGGGCCTGGTGACACAGAGGTGCCCTGAAGTCCCAGTACTAAGCAGCGCATAGCAGTGACAGCGCACGGTTGAGGCGCAGTCTAAAGGTGAAGCTCCTTGCTGCGCTCTGGACAACGCTCATCATCACGTCAGGAAGGGACGCGTAGGGTGACATGAGCTCAAGCCCTCTGCCCTCTGCCAGGCTCTGTTTTTCATTTTTTCATGTTTTCATATGTTATGTTGGGCTGAGCCCCCGTGAATGGTTTATGCGCCAAGCCTCAGCCCCATCTCTGACCCCTTTGTGCCTGCACTCAGCGCCGCATCCTGCGTTGTCACATCCCAAGGCTGCTGCTGTCACCCCAAGCTGATGTTTCCTCTATACTACATCATCATGTCAACATTGTAAATATTTTATATAGAATAATTGTTACTTCCTACAGTTTGTTACTGCCAGCTGTGTAAAACTCTTGTCCTACTCTGCCAAGATAAACAAAAGCTGGACATGTTGCCTCTGAAAACAGGGCAGCTCCGTGCAGTGGAGGATCCCTTGCTGAGGCACTGACCTGTCTCCTCTCTCCAAGCCTTGGGCTGGAAGGGGTGCTCGCAGGCTGGAGTAGTTGGGGCTCCATGCCTGGAAGTGTCCCCAAATCCTGCTAGGATGGCACGGTTCTTAGATGATTTTCCATTAATAATCCAGAGAGTTTGCAAAGGTACACATGCTGTTGGCCATGATCATGTTTCTGTGATGGCAACTACATTGTAGCTTTTCTGCTGTACAACGGCTTCCAGCTCCTCTGTTCATTGCCCATTCTGTGTGCGTTGCTGCAGCTGCATTTCAGCTGGGCTGCTGATCTGTGAAGGGGTTTCGTTAGAAGGAGATATGTTGTTGAATTAGTCAGGCCCAAAGGAATCTCAAGGCCAGTTCGAGAAGCTGAGAACAGAATCTGCTGTGAGAAAGAGGGGCGTTTCTTCATTAACAGGGCCTCAGCATGGCGTGAGTCGTTGGACCTATCATCGGTGGGGCTCCAGCGTGTGGACTGCCCATGATACTCATTCAGCGAATCCATGCTTGGAGCGTGGATTCGTGATTAGAGAATAGTTGTGTATATAAGGAGACATGCTTCTGTAATAAATGGCTTTGGCGTGATTCACATTGAATCGGAGTGCTGAGTCCTTTATCGTTCCAACAAATGGTGACCCCGACGTGATACTCCGAACGGCGTCTCACTACGGTCGGGGAAAAGCCTGGAGCAACCCAGCCGGAGGCGGCTCAGCTGGACTGAGAGCCGGGCGGAGACGTACGGACGTTCCGCGGATAAATTTTGTTGAAGGCGGCCCCGGGAAAGGTGAGCGGCTGGGAGCAGGAGGAGGGAAGAGTGAAGTTATGGGGCAGAATATATCCTCTGAGGAAGAAGCTATAGTTAAAATCCTCCTGCATATTCTCTCTAGGAGAGGACTTAAATATGAAGAAAGTAACATACGTAGACTGTTGGTTTGGTGTAGAACTAACGGCTACCCGACAGAAGCTGAGAAAGCTTTTAAAATTGAACTTTGGGACGATATAGGGCAGAAATTATGGGATAAGGTTAGCGACGGAGATAAAGAAGCTAAATCATTAGCGACTACATGGAAGCTTATGATTTCCACCTTAAAAGAATTTAAGGCTGAGCGGGCTGCGGTTACTGGAATTTTTGCAGCGTTACAGTCTGAAAAGAACTCTAAAAATAACTGTGAAGCTTATCCAGTTCGTGTTTTCGATATCCTTCCTGCTCCATGCCCTCTTGTGCCTTCGGCGCCCCCGATGATACAACAGTCTGGGGCGGAGGGAGGAAAATTACCGAGTGGATGGCCTCCTGTACCATCACACGACCCTAGAGAGACCAAGAAGTCCAAAGAACTGGAGTCAGATAATTTGTCAAAAGGACTGGTGAAAGCTGAGAATGTTAAAGTCGTAAATAATTGTAATATCAATTATTTTACTGATTCGTGTCCGCCTTTACCGCCTTCTGCCCTTCTAATTCCTACAAGAGAACAGAAGGAGTCGCCGGATAAGAACTGGGCAAAAGAACTGTGTGAAAGATCAGATCAGCTATTAGCGAGTGAATCCAACAGTCAGCCATATCAAGCTATGAGAGAGGTGCCTGAAACCAACAAAGCAGCCAAATTGTTTGCAACTATTAATCAGGGTCCCAATGAGAATTACATGCAATTTATTGACCACCTTCAAGAGACCATCAATAAGCAGGTTGAAAACTTAGAAGTTAAGGAAGCACTGGTGTTGAAATCAGCAGTAGAGAATGCTAATGTTTGCTATCAGCATGTTATTTGCGAGTTTTACAGTACATATTAGGTGTTCCTGTGTACCGTCTCTCTGAAAATCAAGCAGCTTGTCAGGAATGTGAGTTAATTGTTTTACTAGTTGTTTTTAAGTGCGCCATAAAACCTTCTGCCCGCTCTTCCCACTCAGGCTGCAAGCAGCCCTGTGCTTCCCCCCCCCACCAAGGTTTTTACTTGCAAGATGAGGTCAGGAATGATTGTTTTCAGTTGTGTTCCTAAAAAAATCGGTATTGGGAGGTGTTTTAAAACATAGGAAAGCACTCGGACAAGAAATCATTAAATCATTTCAGACAGTTTTACAGGCGGGGCGATTTGAACTTCAACAAGCTGAGAGAGACTTAACTGATAACACACGGGTCAGAAAACTTGTTAAAGTCTGCAAGATGCTTTCCTTATTAACCTGTTTTCTCTGTGGGTATCTGTTTAAGCATGTTGCAATTTTGATAGGTCTTTGTTATATGATACGATAAGTTCACAGTCTGTTAAATCATGAGATTCCGTTGACTCAAAATGTGCATT
This sequence comes from Patagioenas fasciata, assembly GCF_037038585.1. Classification (NCBI taxonomy): domain Eukaryota; kingdom Metazoa; phylum Chordata; class Aves; order Columbiformes; family Columbidae; genus Patagioenas; species Patagioenas fasciata. The sequence goes on from NC_092530.1 coordinate 6,194,259, forward strand.
TTGTGATAATATAGAAGAACATGAGTAATTTAGTTCTTTACTGCGTGAATGTGATGTCTATCCCTGTTTCTCTATTAGGACGGGATGTGTTAGGACAACTAGGAGCAACTCTGGTGACAAAACAACAGCATTTCTAGAAGCGGCCATTGATGATGGGTGACCAGTACTGAAATTACAGTGGAAAAATGATGATCCAGTATGGGTAAATCAATGGCCGCTCAGTAAAGAAAACTCGCCCATGTTGAAGAGCTAGTACAGGAACAGCTTGAAAAAGGGCATTTAGAGCCGTCTCCTGTGTTTACTATTCAGAAAAAATCAAAGAAATGGAGGTTGTTACATGATCTTCGAAAAATTAATGATACCATGGAAGACATGGGAGCATTACAGGGGGATTACCATCCCCTGTCATGATTCCAGAAAACTGGCAGATCTTAATAATTGACTTGCAAGATTGTTTTTTCACCATTGCTTTACATCCTGATGACTGTAAACGTTTTGCATTTTCCATAAATTCTGTAAATAAGGCTGAACCTGCGAAAAGGTATCAATGGGTAGTTTTGCCACAGGGAATGAAAAATTCCCCAACTATGTGTCAAATTTATGTAGCTTGGGCCTTGCAATCAATCAGAAAATCTCATCCTGAGTTAGTGATTTGCCACTACATGGATGACATATTGATAGCTGGGGAAACTTTTTCGACTGATTTGTTGATAAATGAAGTATCTGATACATTGCAGCATAGAGGATTGCAAATTGCTCCAGAAAAGGTACAAATTCAACCAGCATGGAAATATCTTGGTTGGGAAATTTCTCAGTCCACAGTGAAACCTCAGAAAACAGTATGTCGGCCTGTCATTCAATCCTTAAATGATGTGCAGAAACTAGTGGGTGATCTGAATTGGGTCCGAACCATTTGTGGGATCACTAATGAGGATTTAGCTCCAATTGTAAAACTGCTAAAAGGGGATAGTGACATTAGCTCTCCTAGAACGCTTACTGCTGAGGCGGATGCTGCTCTGAAAAAGATTATGTCCAAACTTGTAAAAGCTTTCAGCCATAGGTGGAACCCAGATTATGTAATCGGACTACTAATTGTAAACAATACTAACTATCCTTTTGCTCTCATAATGCAATGGACAACTGGTAAGGAGCCGTTAAAGATCTTAGAGTGGGTGTTTTTGCATTTTCAACTCAAACGAACCATTACAACCAGGGTTGAAGTCTTTGCTCAGCTTATAATGAAAGGTAGGCAGAGAATAGTCGAAATTTCAGGGGCTGAGCCTGCATATATCATTGTTCCCCTCGTTTCAGAATATTTACAGTGGGCTTTGCAGAACTCCTTACCTTTTCAGATTGCGTTATTAGATTCTCGAGCTTTAATTAAGACGTTTTCCCCTCCACACAAGTTAATGTCAGTTTTGAATATGGGATCAATGGAGGAGGGTCCCCCTCTTCTCTCAGAATTTCCTGTTAAAGGACCCACAGTGTTCACTGACGCAGGGGGTAAAATGCAGAAAGCAGCAATTACATGGAAAACAGATGGAAAATGGCACGATGTGATACTAACTGACCTGAAAGGACCAACTCAGCATTTGGAACTCAGGACTGTAATAGAAGTGTTTATCAGATTTGCTCATAGCCCAGTGAATATTGTTTGCGATTCTTTGTATGTGGTAGGTGTGGTTGCTCGCATTGAAAGATCATTGCTCAAAGAGGTTCAGGATGCACAACTGATGTCTTTGTTCAAGCAACTATGGTTGTTGATCGAAGAGAGACAACACTGATACTTCATAACACATATCCGTAGTCATCTGACAATTCAAGGCGATTTAGCTGAAGGAAACCGCCGAGCTGATTTTCTTGTATCTCCTGCCTGGGTTCCACCTCCAGTAGATAGGTTTGGGCAAGCAGTACGCTCTCATAGTTTCCTCCATCAGTCTGCTCAGGTCTTACAGCGGCAATTTTCATTGTCCGAAAGTGAAGCCCGAGGTATTGTTAAAAGTTGTGCAGATTGTCAGCGCATCTCAGTAGGGCTGGGCGCAGGAGTCAATCCAAGAGGATTAGGAGCCTTGGAATTGTGGCAAATGGACGTCACACATGTCCCTGAATTTGGCAGGCTGAAGTATGTGCATATGTCTATTGATACATATTCTTTCGCCACATGGGCCACTGCTCAGACTGGTGAAACTAGTTCACATGTGCAACGACATTTACGTTCTGCTTTTGCAGCTTTGGGAGTTCTTGCACAGGTCAAGACAGGCAACGCACCTGGTTATATCGCCAAAGCTACTGCCACCTTTTTTCAATTGTGGGGTGTTAAGCACATTACAGGGATACCAAATTCTCCTACTGGTCAGGCCTTGGTAGAAAGGATGAATCGAACTCTCAAGCATCAGCTTGACAAACAAAAAGGGGGAACTGACTGTACTACTCCACATGACAGACTAAGCAAAGCATTATATGTCTTGAACTTTTTACGCCTTCCGCAAGGATTCGACATTCCACCTATGATTCGTCATGGAACAAGCTTAAGAGGACACTTGACAGACCTTAGAGAAAATCAATGTCAGGTCAAAATACGCAGTGGAGTTACTGGTGAATGGGAGGGTCCTTTCCAATTAATAACTTGGGGAAAGGGTTATGCTTGTGTCATTACAGATCAAGGATCAAAATGGATTCCTGCGAAATGGATCAAGCCATGGCTGAATAAAGACAACAAAGATTCGACAGATGCAGAAGGACAGGAGGGAGATAAGTTGTGAGAATTGTCTCAAATGTAAACCATGAATTCTTATTCAGTGTTATAGATGCTCTTAGACCCAGTGGTCTAAAAGCTTATTAGTAAACAGATAAGGTACCTTCCATAGAGAATGCTAATTTGAACAGATGGTAAGAGTTCCAAAAGGGTGATATTACAATTAGATAATCTACGCATAGATAAGGTAAAAGTATAAGATATTTCTACCATGGTAACCTAATTTAGCAACTGGTAAGGTTTTAAAAGAGATATTAAGATTAAGCTATAGATCTTTTAAATAGGTTAATATAAGTTTTAAGATATTAATTCAATAATTAGCATATGAATAGGTTAATATAAGTTTTAAGATATTAAGTCAATAATTAGCGTATGCTGATGGTATTAAGTACGTTACTCTATAAACCGCGCAGTTATAGATCTTCTAGGAATTTAAGAGAATATATTGTATTAAGTTGTCGGACTATTCTAAAATAGTGCATTGGTAAGGTTGTCATAAGCAGAATTAAGGTTTTATATATGATATGAAGGTTTGAGTATAAGCAGATAGTTGTTTAATCTTATTAAGTAAGGTTTAGCTACATTATATGTAATTGTAATTATGTTGTTAATCATGTATCCTATGTTGCAGTGTATTTCAAAGACGATTCAGCATGCTGTTTAAGGGGCCTGACTAGTTCAAGAACAAAAAGGGGGCATAGTGAAGGGGTTTCGTTAGAAGGAGATACGTTGTTGAATTAGTCAGGCCCAAAGGAATCTCAAGGCCAGTTCGAGAAGCTGAGAACAGAATCTGCTGTGAGAAAGAGGGGCGTTTCTTCGTTAACAGGGCCTCAGCATGGCGTGAGTCGTCGGACCTATCATCGGTGGGGCTCCAGCGTGTGGACTGCCCATGATACTCATTTAGCGAATCCATGCTTGGAGCGTGGATTCGTGATTAGAGAATAGTTGTGTATATAAGGAGACATGCTTCTGTAATAAATGGCTTTGGCGTGATTCACATTGAATCGGAGTGCTGAGTCCTTTATCGTTCCAACACTGATCCCAGCACCTTTTTGCAGTGAGAAGCCCCAACTCCTTTGCAGCCATTCCCAGGCATTTCTGTGTTTTCTAGCACATCTACAACCCTTCTGTTTCTTCTACTGCACTGCTCTCCATCCCCTACCTCCGCTGAGACAGCAGAGTAAACGACCTGGGTAGCAGCCCATCCAAGAATTTAAAAAAGCCAAGAAGGCCAATGGTACCTGGGGTGGATTAGAAGGGGGTAGTCAGTAGGTCAGAGAGGTTCTCCTGCCCCTCTACTCTGCCCTGGGGAGACCACACCTGGAATATTGTGTCCAGTTGTGGCCCCTCAGTTCCAGAAGGACAGGGAACTGCTGGAGAGAGTCCAGCGCAGCCACCAAGATGCTGAAGGGAGTGGAGCATCTCCCGTGTGAGGAAAGGCTGAGGGAGCTGGGGCTCTGGAGCTGGAGGAGAATGAGGGGGGACTCATTCCTGGGGATCAATATGGAAAGGGGGAGTGTCAGGAGGATGGAGCCAGGCTCTTCTGGGTGACAACCAGTGACAGGACGAGGGGCAATGGGTACAAACTGGAACACAGGAGGTTCCACTTGAATATGAGAAGAAACTTGTTTGGGGTGAGGGTGGCAGAGCCTGGCCCAGGCTGCCCAGGGAGGTTGTGGAGTCTCCTTCTCTGCAGACATTCAAACCCGCCTTGACACCTTCCTGTGGAACCTCAGCTGGGTGTTCCTGCTCCATGGGGGGATTGCACTGGGTGAGCTTTCCAGGGCCCTCCATTCCCTGACATCCTGGGATTCTGTGATTCTCAACAAGTACAAGGACAACACCAGGGCTTCGTTCAAGCGGAGGAAGGCCCACGCAGCGGTGTGGAACGTGGCGGAGGCGCAGGCTGACTCTGCCACAGTGCTGTCCCTTGAACCCTCGCCGCGCGCCGTCATCTCTGAGGAGCCCGGAGCCTGCAAACTCACCTGCACCGAGGACAAGATCCGCTTCGAGGGTGTCTTCTCACAGGAGACCCCAACGCTCCCTGAACAGGTTCTTTTAGATACTCCACACGTGGAACGTTTTTTGAAGGTTGTTAGCATTTAATACAAATTTTACTTATTTACATATTTGAGGTGGCCCAGGAGCTTGCCAGGGTGTAAGAGTTGGTCTGAAGGACAGTATTTGCCCGAACATCGCCATCAAGAGCTTGAACGGACAATGACTTGGAAAGAGGCCTGAGGAAGAACTGTGTTGCACAGGTCTCTCTGACCCGGGGGCTACCGTTAGCAACAGCCGCTGTGTGGGCTTCACCTGCTGCCTCAGCCAGGCTAGCCCCCACCTCCTAAAAGGAATTGTGTTCTATGGGTCTCTCTGACCTGGGGACAACAGTTGCTGTCCAGACGATGGATTTTCACCTGCTGCTTCAGCCAAACTCTCCTTCCACCTGCTCCCTGTTAGTAAAGCCAACGAAGAAGAGCATGCGCAGAGGCTCGCCAAGGGTTTTGAGGTCACCCAATGGACCATAAAGAAAGCCCTGAACGTGAGGCCACGCAGGCGCAGATGGGTTCTGGCAAACGAAGCAAGGACTTTTCGAGCCTGCGCAGTTAAGCCTCGGTTGGGAAACAAAGGCGGAGACTGGCCTCAACTCGTGGGAGAAAAGGGGGTGAAGACGCATAAAAGATGGATCCTGACTGGACATCATTGAGATCTCCCCACCAAAGGATCCTGAATCACAACAGAGGACCGGCAGGACTCTATGGGACTGGAGACCAGAGGGACGCCTTTGGGACTCGTTCGGTGGTAACCAAATCCTCTTTCCCCCCTTTTCATTTTTCTTTCCCTTTTTCCTCTACATTCTCTTTCACAGGCCGCTTTACGGGCAAAATAATAAAGTAACACTGTGTGATAGAATTATAACCCCTTGGCATTTTGGTTGCCTTAATTTTGCGCTTCAGGATCAAGGTGAACAAACTGTAACGAGTCCATCACTGAATGGAGCGTGACAGCAACTAAGCAGCTGGAGGCTGGGAAGAGAGATGCTGCTGCTGCCCACTGCTGCCCCAGTCATTGCAATCAGCTCTGGTTCTGTGCAGTGCGCGGAGGTGCTGGGGAAGAGGAGGATGCTGCGAAGGCTGCAGCCCAGGCTGTGCAGCAGCCACAGACAGCCGTGGCTGGTTTGCAATGGGCCACACAGGGATCAGCAGCTGCTGCGGCTCTTGGCTAACCGGGTTTATACCTGAGCCTCCCTCCATTTTTAGAGCCCAGAAACCCAGGGCGGAGGAGCACACATCTGAGATGAAGCTCTGAGCGGGCGCATTTCTTCTCAAGACCAGCACTGTTTGCGGCGCTTCTCCCCGGTGTCTCAGGCCTGAACGTGCTCTCGTGACGCTGGAAGCCTTGTGCGTCAGAGCCTTGTGCAGAGATGGATCATGGCTCAGATTTCCAGCAAGGGAGCGAGCAGCCGGCTCTTCCTCACTTGGAAGACCCTCGGTGGAGGTGAGGCACCGCGTGTGGGTTTGGAGGGTCTCGCCTGTATCAGCTCAGGGAGGTGCTCCGAAACACCCCCGCAATGGGGAGGTTCCTTGTGAGACGAAGGGGATGCCGTACGGTGCATGGATTAGGTCAACCAGGCCAAGTCGGCAATAGATCTCAAATGTTCCAAGTCCTTGACTCGAATTGGAGACAGGCAGGTGGGAAGGGAGCTTGAGGGGGATCCAGCCAGACTGCCGGCTTGCGGCAGCACCAGCCCATGGCTTCCCGAAAGCAATGTCGGGACACCCCGAGGACAGAGATTTCCTGCAGCCTTCTTTGTCCCGAGGGGGAGCAGGAACAGATGAGCACAGGGGGAAAACTGTCATTTTTTTTTTAATTGGCTTTATTGATTTCTGAAAACAATCCAAGGCCGAGCAGAGGCTGGCAGCACCATGTCCTCAGGGCAGGTGAACGCCGCGGTCGCCGTCCATGCTCCCATCCCTGGTGTGCCGCCCTCAGACGCTCCCTCTGGGCGCTGCGCAGGCTCAGGACCAGCCGCATGTCCAGGGACCCGCGTGGCGCTGGCAGCCGGGCTCTACTCCTCTTGCTGTCCCGCGGTGCAGCTGCAGCGGAAAGCCCTGCGCAGAGCCCGGAGCACCCTCCTGAACCGGGAAGGCCGTCGCCGTGGAGCTGGGCCCTGCGCTGGGCAGGCGATGTCTGTGCTGGTCTCTCCTCCATGCTCTCCAGACATTGAAGAAACCGCCTTTTCCTCTTGATCCTTTGCAGCTGGGACGAGAGGGGCTGTGCTGGGCTGTCCCTCATCCTCTCCTGCCAAATGAGCCTCAATGACTTCAAGTGCTGCAGGTGCTGGTGCTGCCGCTGGAACATCCATGCATTGGGCCAGGTCCTGCTGTTCCTCCGCTTGCTGGCCAGGTCCCTGGATCTCTGCCTCAGCCCTGCGCACGGCCTCACTGACGATGTACTCCACGATGTCCGACAGAGCCACATCGTCCTCTGTGGGGCTGTGCTGGGCAGGTGCCGGGCTCCCTGCTTCTGCTGCCCCCTCCGTGTCTGTGCAGCTGGGCAAGCCAGAGCCCTCCTGGGGACCTGCAGGGGCGTCCTGGAGGAGCTCCTGGACCGAGGGGTTGATCCAGATGTTCTGGATGGAGTTGTCTCTGCCTTGGCACCCCTCTTTGCTGCTCTCATCCTCCACATCCATGCGCTGGGCCAGGTCCTGCTGTTCCTCTGCTTCCTGGCCAGTTCCCAAGATCTCAGCCACAGCTCTGCGCACGGCCTCACTGACGATGCGCTGGGCTGTGTCCCACAGAGCCGCGTCGTAGGCTGTGGGGCCCTGTGGGGCAGGTGCCGGGCACTCTGCCTCTGCTGCTGCCGCGGTGTCGGTGCTGCGAGGCCAGCCAGACCCCTCCTGGGGACCTCCATGGTGGTCCTGGAAGCTCTCCTGGACCGAGGGGGTGACCCAGGTGCCCTGGATGGTGTGCTGGCCCGGGCCGTGGCTGACCTGCGGGCAGGAGGAGGAGCAGGACACGTGGGATGGAGGCGGCAGCCCCGGCACCGCAGCAGCTGCTTGCGGCCCCATCCAACCACCGGCCTCTCCCTCCTGCCCTGTACCATCCCTCCCCTGTGGCTTATGGAGCAAGGGGGGCAGCCCGAAGGGCTGGGAGTGGGCGTTCGCCTCCTTGTCAATCGGCATCTTGGGCCTCGCCTGCTGCAGAGCTGCAACGGGCACCCAGGGGAGCTGCTGCCTCGTGAGGAGCTGCTGCCTCCTCCGAAACTGCTGCCTCCTCCGAAGCTGCTGCCTCCTCCGAAGCTGCTGCCTCCTCAGAAGCTGCTGCCTCCTCCGAAGCTGCTGCCTCCTCTGAAGCTGCTGCCTCCTCCGAAGCTGCTGCCTCCTCAGAAGCTGCTCCTTAAATACCCCCACGGTCAGGGCGGGGACCCCCATGTCACAATGGCCTCTGGCTATGACGACCCCGTGTCACAATGGCTTCTGGTTATGACGAGGTGCTCACATCACAGAGCCCGGGCGGTCGCCATGGGGACACCCACCTCCAGGCCGGCTGGGACTGGCTGTGCACGGCGTGGGGCAGCCCCTGCTTGAAGGAGGAGAGAGCAGAGCATGGCGAGGGAAGCTGGCCCCAGCACACAGGAGCCCGTGCCCCAGAGCTTGGCTCAGAGATGCTGCTGCCTGCTCCGCTACACCTGCAACAATCCGCCTTCAGAGCTTGTTTGCAGGACACACCAAGGGCCGCTCTACAGCCTCACCACACTGATTCTTTGTTTTCAACATGATCGTCATGAGTTTTCTGAAGTAGGCATGAGCCTACTTTGAAGAAAAAGGCTGAAGCCACATTCACAAAACCACACAGTCCGTTTGCAGCAATAGAATCTACCGTTTCCCCCTTTTGTGACAACCAGTGCTCTCTCAAGGTGCGCTTTTACAGAACTTCTGAGGTGTTCCATGACTCACTTGCTAAAGGAGGTGGCCTCATCCAACTCCCAGTTTTAGCGTGCCAGCTCTCCAATGCATTGCCTCTGCCACCTTCCTTCTACCGGGCCCGAAGTGCATTCTACTGCCTGGTTAGGGAGATGCACGTGCCACCGGCCCCAAAGCATCACTCTGGGGACCCATCATGGCCGTTACCTCTCAGCTGCTGCACAAGCCAAATCTTTCTAGGATGGCAGCAGGCTCTCAGAATCTGCTACAGGTCCTTGCAAGCTCTCTATCTCCTTTTGTTCCCCTAGCACACTTACTCCCCGCTCCATGCAGTTTGTTTTGAGCCTAGGGAGCAGACAAATCCTTGGAAAATTACGTTTTATTTTCATGTCATATGTCAGAGAAACCCAGAATCCCAGAGTGTCAGGGGTTGAAGGGCCCTGTAAAGCTCATCCAGTGCAATCCCCCCATGGAGCAGGAACACCCAGCTGAGGTTCCACAGGAAGGTGTCCAGGCGGGTTTGAATGTCTGCAGAGAAGGAGACTCCACAACCTCCCTGGGCAGCCTGGGCCAGGCTCTGACACCCTCACTCCGAACAAGTTTCTTCTCAAATTTAAGTGGAACCTCCTGTGTTCCAGTTTGCACCCATTGCCCCTTGTCCTGTCACTGGATGTCACCCAGAAGAGCCTGGCTCCATCCTCCTGACACTCCCCCTTTCCATATTGATCCCCATGAATGAGTCCCCACTCAGTTTCCTCTTCTCCAGCTCCAGAGCCCCAGCTCCCTCAGCCTTTCCTCACACGGGAGATGCTCCACTCCCTTCAGCATCTTTGTAGAACCTGAGGTTGTTCCTGCCCAGATTCAAGACTCCACACTTGCCCTTGTTCTATTTCATTAAATTTTTCCCTGCCCAACTCTCCATCCTGTCCAGGTCTGTGATGGCAGCACAGCTTCCAGTGTCAGCCACTCCTCCCAGCTTGGTGTCACCAGCAAACTTGCTGACAGTCACTCTATTCCCTCATCCAAGTTGTTGATGAATATATTGAATAATTCCGGCCCCAGCACTGCCCCCTGAGGCACTGCACTGGATCCAGGCCTCCAACTGGACTCTGCCCCGTTGACCACGACTCCCTGTCTTCTTCCCTTCAACCAGTTCACAGTCCACGTCCCTACCCCATTGTCCAGACCACACTCCCTCAGTTTAGCAGCAAGGACACTGTGGGAGGCTGTGTCAAATGCTTTACTGAAGTCAAGAAATGAAGAAAATCCCAAAGTGAGGGGAAGTGAAGACACATAAAAGATGTTTCCTGACTGGACATCGTTGGGATCTCCCCACCAAAGGATCCCGAATCATGACAGAGGACCGGCAGGGCTCTACGGGACTGGAGACCAGAGGGAGGCCTTTGGGACTCGTTTGGTAGTAACCCAATCCTCTTCCCCCCTTTTCTTTTTTCCTTCCCTTCTTCCTCTACACTCTGTTTCGCGTGCCGCTTTACGGGCAAATAATAAGGTAACACTGTGTGACAGAATTATAACCCCTTGGCATTTTTGTTGCCTTAATTTTGTGCTTCGACATCAAGTTAAATGAAGCATCATGAGTCCATGACAGAATGGACTGTGACACAGGGCCTGGTGACACAGAGGTGCCCTGAAGTCCCAGTACTAAGCAGCGCATAGCAGTGACAGCGCACGGTTGAGGCGCAGTCTAAAGGTGAAGCTCCTTGCTGCGCTCTGGACAACGCTCATCATCACGTCAGGAAGGGACGCGTAGGGTGACATGAGCTCAAGCCCGCTGCCCTCTGCCAGGCTCTGTTTTTCATTTTTTCATGTTTTCATATGTTATGTTGGGCTGAGCCCCCGTGAATGGTTTATGCGCCAAGCCTCAGCCCCATCTCTGACCCCTTTGTGCCTGCACTCAGCGCCGCATCCTGCGTTGTCACATCCCAAGGCTGCTGCTGTCACCCCAAGCTGGTGTTTCCTCTATACTACATCATCATGTCAACATTGTAAATATTTTGTACAGAATAATTGTTACTTCCTACAGTTTGTTACTGCCAGCTGTGTAAAACTCTTGTCCTACTCTGCCAAGATAAACAAAAGCTGGACATGTTGCCTCTGAAAACAGGGCAGCTCCGTGCAGTGGAGGATCCCTTGCTGAGGCACTGACCTGTCTCCTCTCTCCAAGCCTTGGGCTGGAAGGGGTGCTCGCAGGCTGGAGTAGTTGGGGCTCCATGCCTGGAAGTGTCCCCAAATCCTGCTAGGATGGCACGGTTCTTAGGTGATTTTCCATTAATAATCCAGAGAGTTTGCAAAGGTACACATGCTGTTGGCCATGATCATGTTTCTGTGATGGCAACTACATTGTAGCTTTTCTGCTGTACAACGGCTTCCAGCTCCTCTGTTCATTGCCCATTCTGTGTGCGTTGCTGCAGCTGCATTTCAGCTGGGCTGCTGATCTGTGAAGGGGTTTCGTTAGAAGGAGATATGTTGTTGAATTAGTCAGGCCCAAAGGAATCTCAAGGCCACTTCGAGAAGCTGAGAACAGAATCTGCTGTGAGAAAGAGGGGCGTTTCTTCATTAACAGGGCCTCAGCATGGCGTGAGTCGTCGGACCTATCATCGGTGGGGCTCCAGCGTGTGGACTGCCCATGATACTCATTTAGCGAATCCATGCTTGGAGCGTGGATTCGTGATTAGAGAATAGTTGTGTATATAAGGAGACATGCTTCTGTAATAAATGGCTTTGGCGTGATTCACATTGAATCGGAGTGCTGAGTCCTTTATCGTTCCAACAAATGGTGACCCCGACGTGATACTCCGAACGGCGTCTCACTACGGTCGGGGAAAAGCCTGGAGCAGCCCAGCCGGAGGCGGCTCAGCTGGACTGAGAGCCGGGCGGAGACGTACGGACGTTCCGCGGATAAATTTTGTTGAAGGCGGCCCCGGGAAAGGTGAGCGGCTGGGAGCAGGAGGAGGGAAGAGTGAAGTTATGGGGCAGAATATATCCTCTGAGGAAGAAGCTATAGTTAAAATCCTCCTGCATATTCTCTGTAGGAGAGGACTTAAATATGAAGAAAGTAACATACGTAGACTGTTGGTTTGGTGTAGAACTAACGGCTACCCGACAGAAGCTGAGAAAGCTTTTAAAATTGAACTTTGGGACGATATAGGGCAGAAATTATGGGATAAGGTTAGCGACGGAGATAAAGAAGCTAAATCATTAGTGACTACATGGAAGCTTATAATTTCCACCTTAAAAGAATTTAAGGCTGAGCGGGTTGTGGCTACTGGAATTTTTGCAGCGGTACAGTCTGAAAAGAACTCTAAAAATAACTGTGAAGCTTATCCAGTTCGTGTTTTCGATATCCTTCCTGCTCCATGCCCTCTTGTGCCTTCGGCGCCCCCGATGATACAACAGTCTGGGGCGGAGGGAGGAAAATTACCGAGTGGATGGCCTCCTGTACCATCACACGACCCTAGAGAGACCAAGAAGTCCAAAGAACTGGAGTCAGATAATTTGCCAAAAGGACTGGTGAAAGCTGAGAATGTTAAAGTCGTAAATAATTGTAATATCAATTATTTTACTGATTCGTGTCCGCCTTTACCGCCTTCTGCCCTTCTAATTCCTACAAGAGAACAGAAGGAGTCGCCGGATAAGAACTGGGCAAAAGAACTGTGTGAAAGATCAGATCAGCTATTAGCGAGTGAATCCAACAGTCAGCCATATCAAGCTATGAGAGAGGTGCCTGAAACCAACAAAGCAGCCAAATTGTTTGCAACTATTAATCAGGGTCCCAATGAGAATTACATGCAATTTATTGACCACCTTCAAGAGACCATCAATAAGCAGGTTGAAAACTTAGAAGTTAAGGAAGCACTGGTGTTGAAATCAGCAGTAGAGAATGCTAATGTTTGCTATCAGCATGTTATTTGCGAGTTTTACAGTACATATTAGGTGTTCCTGTGTACCGTCTCTCTGAAAATCAAGCAGCTTGTCAGGAATGTGAGTTAATTGTTTTACTAGTTGTTTTTAAGTGCGCCATAAAACCTTCTGCCCGCTCTTCCCACTCAGGCTGCAAGCAGCCCTGTGCTCCCTCCCCCCCCCAAGGTTTTACTTGCAAGATGAGGTCAGGAATGATTGTTTTCAGTTGTGTTCCTAAAAAAATCGGTATTGGGAGGTGTTTTAAAACATAGGAAAGCACTCGGACAAGAAATCATTAAATCATTTCAGACAGTTTTACAGGCGGGGCGATTTGAACTTCAACAAGCTGAGAGAGACTTAACTGATAACACACGGGTCAGAAAACTTGTTAAAGTCTGCAAGATGCTTTCCTTATTAACCTGTTTTCTCTGTGGGTATCTGTTTAAGCATGTTGCAATTTTGATAGGTCTTTGTTATATGATACGATAAGTTCACAGTCTGTTAAATCATGAGATTCCGTTGACTCAAAATGTGCATTTTGTGATAATATAGAAGAACATGAGTAATTTAGTTCTTTACTGCGTGAATGTGATGTCTATCCCTGTTTCTCTATTAGGACGGGATGTGTTAGGACAACTAGGAGCAACTCTGGTGACAAAACAACAGCATTTCTAGAAGCGGCCATTGATGATGGGTGACCAGTACTGAAATTACAGTGGAAAAATGATGATCCAGTATGGGTAAATCAATGGCCGCTCAGTAAAGAAAACTCGCCCATGTTGAAGAGCTAGTACAGGAACAGCTTGAAAAAGGGCATTTAGAGCCGTCTACAAGTCCCTGGAATACTCCTGTGTTTACTATTCAGAAAAAATCAAAGAAATGGAGGTTGTTACATGATCTTCGAAAAATTAATGATACCATGGAAGACATGGGAGCATTACAGCCGGGATTACCATCCCCTGTCATGATTCCAGAAAACTGGCAGATCTTAATAATTGACTTGCAAGATTGTTTTTTCACCATTGCTTTACATCCTGATGACTGTAAACGTTTTGCATTTTCCATAAATTCTGTAAATAAGGCTGAACCTGCGAAAAGGTATCAATGGGTAGTTTTGCCACAGGGAATGAAAAATTCCCCAACTATGTGTCAAATTTATGTAGCTTGGGCCTTGCAATCAATCAGAAAATCTCATCCTGAGTTAGTGATTTACCACTACATGGATGACATATTGATAGCTGGGGAAACTTTTTCGACTGATTTGTTGATAAATGAAGTATCTGATACGTTGCAGCATAGAGGATTGCAAATTGCTCCAGAAAAGGTACAAATTCAACCAGCATGGAAATATCTTGGTTGGGAAATTTCTCAGTCCACAGTGAAACCTCAGAAAACAGTATGTCGGCCTGTCATTCAATCCTTAAATGATGTGCAGAAACTAGTGGGTGATCTGAATTGGGTCCGAACCATTTGTGGGATCACTAATGAGGATTTAGCTCCAATTGTAAAACTGCTAAAAGGGGATAGTGACATTAGCTCTCCTAGAACGCTTACTGCTGAGGCGGATGCTGCTCTGAAAAAGATTATGTCCAAACTTGTAAAAGCTTTCAGCCATAGGTGGAACCCAGATTATGTAATCGGACTACTAATTGTAAACAATACTAACTATCCTTTTGCTCTCATAATGCAATGGACAACTGGTAAGGAGCCGTTAAAGATCTTAGAGTGGGTGTTTTTGCGTTTTCGACTCAAACGAACCATTACAACCAGGGTTGAAGTCTTTGCTCAGCTTATAATGAAAGGTAGGCAGAGAATAGTCGAAATTTCAGGGGCTGAGCCTGCATATATCATTGTTCCCCTCGTTTCAGAATATTTACAGTGGGCTTTGCAGAACTCCTTACCTTTTCAGATTGCGTTATTAGATTCTCGAGCTTTAATTAAGACGTTTTCCCCTCCACACAAGTTAATGTCAGTTTTGAATATGGGATCAATGGAGGAGGGTCCCCCTCTTCTCTCAGAATTTCCTGTTAAAGGACCCACAGTGTTCACTGACGCAGGGGGTAAAATGCAGAAAGCAGCAATTACATGGAAAACAGATGGAAAATGGCACGATGTGATACTAACTGACCTGAAAGGACCAACTCAGCATTTGGAACTCAGGGCTGTAATAGAAGTGTTTATCAGATTTGCTCATAGCCCAGTGAATATTGTTTGCGATTCTTTGTATGTGGTAGGTGCGGTAGCTCGCATTGAAAGATCATTGCTCAAAGAGGTTCAGGATGCACAGCTGATGTCTTTGTTCAAGCAACTATGGTTGTTGATCGAAGAGAGACAACACTGATACTTCATAACACATATCCGTAGTCATCTGACAATTCAAGGCGATTTAGCTGAAGGAAACCGCCGAGCTGATTTTCTTGTATCTCCTGCCTGGGTTCCACCTCCAGTAGATAGGTTTGGGCAAGCAGTACGCTCTCATAGTTTCCTCCATCAGTCTGCTCAGGTCTTACAGCGGCAATTTTCATTGTCCGAAAGTGAAGCCCGAGGTATTGTTAAAAGTTGTGCAGATTGTCAGCGCATCTCAGTAGGGCTGGGCGCAGGAGTCAATCCAAGAGGATTAGGAGCCTTGGAATTGTGGCAAATGGACGTCACACATGTCCCTGAATTTGGCAGGCTGAAGTATGTGCATATGTCTATTGATACATATTCTTTCGCCACATGGGCCACTGCTCAGACTGGTGAAACTAGTTCACATGTGCAACGACATTTACGTTCTGCTTTTGCAGCTTTGGGAGTTCTTGCACAGGTCAAGACAGGCAACGCACCTGGTTATATCGCCAAAGCTACTGCCACCTTTTTTCAATTGTGGGGTGTTAAGCACATTACAGGGATACCAAATTCTCCTACTGGTCAGGCCTTGGTAGAAAGGATGAATCGAACTCTCAAGCATCAGCTTGACAAACAAAAAGGGGGAACTGACTGTACTACTCCACATGACAGACTAAGCAAAGCATTATATGTCTTGAACTTTTTACGCCTTCCGCAAGGATTCGACATTCCACCTATGATTCGTCATGGAACAAGCTTAAGAGGACACTTGACAGACCTTAGAGAAAATCAATGTCAGGTCAAAATACGCAGTGGAGTTACTGGTGAATGGGAGGGTCCTTTCCAATTAATAACTTGGGGAAAGGGTTATGCTTGTGTCATTACAGATCAAGGATCAAAATGGATTCCTGCGAAATGGATCAAGCCATGGCTGAATAAAGACAACAAAGATTCGACAGATGCAGAAGGACAGGAGGGAGATAAGTTGTGAGAATTGTCTCAAATGTAAACCATGAATTCTTATTCAGTGTTATAGATGCTCTTAGACCCAGTGGTCTAAAAGCTTATTAGTAAACAGATAAGGTACCTTCCATAGAGAATGCTAATTTGAACAGATGGTAAGAGTTCCAAAAGGGTGATATTACAATTAGATAATCTATGCATAGATAAGGTAAAAGTATAAGATATTTCTACCATGGTAACCTAATTTAGCAACTGGTAAGGTTTTAAAAGAGATATTAAGATTAAGCTATAGATCTTTTAAATAGGTTAATATAAGTTTTAAGATATTAATTCAATAATTAGCATATGAATAGGTTAATATAAGTTTTAAGATATTAAGTCAATAATTAGCGTATGCTGATGGTATTAAGTACGTTACTCTATAAACCGCGCAGTTATAGATCTTCTAGGAATTTAAGAGAATATATTGTATTAAGTTGTCTGACTATTGTAAAATAGTGCGTTGGTAAGGTTGTCACAAGTAGAATTAAGGTTTTATATATGATATGAAGGTTTGAGTATAAGCAGATAGTTGTTTAATCTTATTAAGTAAGGTTTAGCTACATTATATGTGATTGTAATTATGTTGTTAATCACGTATCCAATGTTGCAGTGTATTTCAAAGACGATTCAGCATGCTGTTTAAGGGGCCTGACTAGTTCAAGAACAAAAAGGGGGAATTGTGAAGGGGTTTCGTTAGAAGGAGATATGTTGTTGGATTAGTCAGGCCCAAAGGAATCTCAAGGCCAGTTCGAGAAGCTGAGAACAGAATCTGCTGTGAGAAAGAGGGGCGTTTCTTCATTAACAGGGCCTCAGCATGGCATGAGTTGTCGGACCTATCATCGGTGGGGCTCCAGCGTGTGGACTGCCCATGTTACTCATTTAGCGAATCCATGCTTGGAGCGTGGATTCGTGATTAGAGAATAGTTGTGTATATAAGGAGACATGCTTCTGTAATAAATGGCTTTGGCGTGATTCACATTGAATCGGAGTGCTGAGTCCTTTATCGTTCCAACACTGATCCCAGCACCTTTTTGCAGTGAGAAGCCCCAACTCCTTTGCAGCCATTCCCAGGCATTTCTGTGTTTTCTAGCACATCTACAACCCTTCTGTTTCTTCTACCGCACTGCTCTCCATCCCCTGCCTCTGTTGAGACAGCAGAGCAAACGACCTGGGTAGCAGCCCATCCCTGAATTTAAAAAAGCCAAGAAGGCCAATGGTACCTGGGGTGGGTTAGAAGGGGGTGGTCAGTAGGTCAGAGAGGTTCTCCTGCCCCTCTACTCTGCCCTGGGGAGACCACACCTGGAATATTGTGTCCAGTTGTGGCCCCTCAGTTCCAGAAGGACAGGGAACTGCTGCAGAGAGTCCAGCGCAGCCACCAAGATGCTGAAGGGAGTGGAGCATCTCCCGTGTGAGGAAAGGCTGAGGGAGCTGGGGCTCTGGAGCTGGAGGAGAATGAGGGGGGACTCATTCATGGGGATCAATATGGAAAGGGGCAGTGTCAGGAGGATGGAGCCAGGCTCTTCTGGGTGACAACCAGTGACAGGACAAGGGGCAATGGGTGCAAACTGGAACACAGGAGCTTCGACTTAAGTCTGAGAAGAAACTTGTTCCTGGTGAGGGTGTCAGAGCCTGGCTCAGGCTGCCCAGGGAGGTTGTGGAGTCTCCTTCTCTGCAGACATTCAAACCCGCCTGGACCCCTTCCTGTGGAACCTCAGCTGGGTGTTCCTGCTCCATGGGGGGATTGCACTGGGTGAGCTTTCCAGGGCCCTCCATTCCCTGACATCCTGGGATTCTGTGATTCTCAACAAGTACAAGGACAACACCAGGGCTTAGTTCAAGCGGAGGAAGGCCCACGCAGCGGTGTGGAACGTGGCGGAGGCGCAGGCTGACTCTGCCACAGTGCTGTCCCTTGAACCCTCGCCGCGCGCCGTCATCTCTGAGGAGCCCGGAGCCTGCAAGCTCACCTGCACCGAGGACAAGATCCGCTTCGAGGGTGTCTTCTCACAGGAGACCCCAACGCTCCCTGAACAGGTTCTTTTAGATACTCCACACGTGGAACGTTTTTTGAAGGTTGTTAGCATTTAATACAAATTTTACTTATTTACATATTTGAGGTGGCCCAGGAGCTTGCCAGGGTGTAAGAGTTGGTCTGAAGGACAGTATTTGCCCGAACATTGCCATCAAGAGCTTGAACGGACAATGACTTGGAAAGAGGCCTGAGGAAGAACTGTGTTGCACAGGTCTCTCTGACCCGGGGGCTACCGTTAGCAACAGCCGCTGTGTGGGCTTCACCTGCTGCCTCAGCCAGGCTAGCCCCCACCTCCTAAAAGGAATTGTGTTCTATGGGTCTCTCTGACCTGGGGACAACAGTTGCTGTCCAGACGATGGATTTTCACCTGCTGCTTCAGCCAAACTCTCCTTCCACCTGCTCCCTGTTAGTAAAGCCAACGAAGAAGAGCATGCGCAGAGGCTCGCCAAGGCTTTTGAGGTCACCCAATGGACCATAAAGAAAGCCCTGAACGTGAGGCCACGCAGGCGCAGATGGGTTCTGGCAAACGAAGCAAGGACTTTTCGAGCCTGCGCAGTTAAGCCTCGGTTGGGAAACAAAGGCGGAGACTGGCCTCAACTCGTGGGAGAAAAGGGGGTGAAGACGCATAAAAGATGGATCCTGACTGGACATCATTGAGATCTCCCCACCAAAGGATCCTGAATCACAACAGAGGACCGGCAGGACTCTATGGGACTGGAGACCAGAGGGACGCCTTTGGGACTCGTTCGGTGGTAACCAAATCCTCTTTCCCCCCTTTTCATTTTTCTTTCCCTTTTTCCTCTACATTCTCTTTCACAGGCCGCTTTACGGGCAAAATAATAAAGTAACACTGTGTGATAGAATTATAACCCCTTGGCATTTTGGTTGCCTTAATTTTGCGCTTCAGGATCAAGGTGAACAAACTGTAACGAGTCCATCACTGAATGGAGCGTGACAGCAACTAAGCAGCTGGAGGCTGGGAAGAGAGATGCTGCTGCTGCCCACTGCTGCCCCAGTCATTGCAATCAGCTCTGGTTCTGTGCAGTGCGCGGAGGTGCTGGGGAAGAGGAGGATGCTGCGAAGGCTGCAGCCCAGGCTGTGCAGCAGCCACAGACAGCCGTGGCTGGTTTGCAATGGGCCACACAGGGATCAGCAGCTGCTGCGGTTCTTGGCTAACCGGGTTTATACCTGAGCCTCCCTCCATTTTTAGAGCCCAGAAACCCAGGGCGGAGGAGCACACATCTGAGATGAAGCTCTGAGCGGGCGCATTTCTTCTCAAGACCAGCACTGTTTGCGGCGCTTCTCCCTGGTGTCTCAGGCCTGAACGTGCTCTCGTGACGCTGGAAGCCTTGTGCGTCAGAGCCTTGTGCAGAGATGGATCATGGCTCAGATTTCCAGCAAGGGAGCGAGCAGCCGGCTCTTCCTCACTTGGAAGACCCTCGGTGGAGGCGAGGCACCGCGTGTGGGTTTGGAGGGTCTCGCCTGTATCAGCTCAGGGAGGTGCTCCGAAACACCCCCGCAATGGGGAGGTTCCTTGTGAGACGAAGGGGATGCCGTATGGTGCATGGATTAGGTCAACCAGGCCAAGTCGGCGATAGATCTCAAATGTTCCAAGTCCTTGACTCGAATTGGAGACAGGCAGGTGGGAAGGGAGCTTGAGGGGGATCCAGCCAGACTGCCGGCTTGCGGCAGCACCAGCCCATGGCTTCCCGAAAGCAATGTCGGGACACCCCGAGGACAGAGATTTCCTGCAGCCTTCTTTGTCCCGAGGGGGAGCAGGAACAGATGAGCACAGGGGGAAAACTGTCATTTTTTTTTTAATTGGCTTTATTGATTTCTAAAAACAATCCAAGGCCGAGCAGAGGCTGGCAGCACCATGTCCTCAGGGCAGGTGAACGCCGCGGTCGCCGTCCATGCTCCCATCCCTGGTGTGCCGCCCTCAGACGCTCCCTCTGGGCGCTGCGCAGGCTCAGGACCAGCCGCATGTCCAGGGACCCGCGTGGCGCTGGCAGCCGGGCTCTACTCCTCTTGCTGTCCCGCGGTGCAGCTGCAGCGGAAAGCCCTGCGCAGAGCCCGGAGCACCCTCCTGAACCGGGAAGGCCGTCGCCGTGGAGCTGGGCCCTGCGCTGGGCAGGCGATGTCTGTGCTGGTCTCTCCTCCATGCTCTCCAGACATTGAAGAAACCGCCTTTTCCTCTTGATCCTTTGCAGCTGGGACGAGAGGGGCTGTGCTGGGCTGTCCCTCATCCTCTCCTGCCAAATGAGCCTCAATGACTTCAAGTGCTGCAGGTGCTGGTGCTGCCGCTGGAACATCCATGCATTGGGCCAGGTCCTGCTGTTCCTCCGCTTGCTGGCCAGGTCCCTGGATCTCAGCCTCAGCCCTGCGCACAGTCTCACTGACGATGTACTCCACGATGTCCGACAGAGCCACATCGTCCTCTGTGGGGCTGTGCTGGGCAGGGGCCGGGCTCCCTGCTTCTGCTGCCCCCTCCGTGTCTGTGCAGCTGGGCAAGCCAGAGCCCTCCTGGGGACCTGCAGGGGCGTCCTGGAGGAGCTCCTGGACCGAGGGGTTGATCCAGATGTTCTGGATGGAGTTGTCTCTGCCTTGGCACCCCTCTTTGCTGCTCTCATCCTCCACATCCATGCGCTGGGCCAGGTCCTGCTGTTCCTCTGCTTCCTGGCCAGTTCCCAAGATCTCAGCCACAGCTCTGCGCACGGCCTCACTGACGATGCGCTGGGCTGTGTCCCACAGAGCCGCGTCGTAGGCTGTGGGGCCCTGTGGGGCAGGTGCCGGGCACTCTGCCTCTGCTGCTGCCGCGGTGTCGGTGCTGCGAGGCCAGCCAGACCCCTCCTGGGGACCTCCATGGTGGTCCTGGAAGCTCTCCTGGACCGAGGGGGTGACCCAGGTGCCCTGGATGGTGTGCTGGCCCGGGCCGTGGCTGACCTGCGGGCAGGAGGAGGAGCAGGACACGTGGGATGGAGGCGGCAGCCCCGGCACCGCAGCAGCTGCTTGCGGCCCCATCCAACCACCGGCCTCTCCCTCCTGCCCTGTACCATCCCTCCCCTGTGGCTTATGGAGCAAGGGGGGCAGCCCGAAGGGCTGGGAGTGGGCGTTCGCCTCCTTGTCAATCGGCATCTTGGGCCTCGCCTGCTGCAGAGCTGCAACGGGCACCCAGGGGAGCTGCTGCCTCGTGAGGAGCTGCTGCCTCCTCCGAAACTGCTGCCTCCTCCGAAGCTGCTGCCTCCTCCGAAGCTGCTGCCTCCTCAGAAGCTGCTGCCTCCTCCGAAGCTGCTGCCTCCTCAGAAGCTGCTGCCTCCTCAGAAGCTGCTGCCTCCTCAGAAGCTGCTCCTTAAATACCCCCACGGTCAGGGCGGGGACCCCCATGTCACAATGGCCTCTGGCTATGACGACCCCGTGTCACAATGGCTTCTGGTTATGACGAGGTGCTCACATCACAGAGCCCGGGCGGTCGCCATGGGGACACCCACCTCCAGGCCGGCTGGGACTGGCTGTGCACGGCGTGGGGCAGCCCCTGCTTGAAGGAGGAGAGAGCAGAGCATGGCGAGGGAAGCTGTCCCCAGCACACAGGAGCCCGTGCCCCAGAGCTTGGCTCAGAGATGCTGCTGCCTGCTCCGCTACACCTGCAACAATCCGCCTTCAGATCTTGTTTGCAGGACACACCAAGGGCCTCTCTACAGCCTCACCACACTGATTCTTTGTTTTCAACATGATCGTCATGAGTTTTCTGAAGTAGGCATGAGCCTACTTTGAAGAAAAAGGCTGAAGCCACATTCACAAAACCACACAGTCCGTTTGCAGCAATAGAATCTACCGTTTCCCCCTTTTGTGACAACCAGTGCTCTCTCAAGGTGCGCTTTTACAGAACTTCTGAGGTGTTCCATGACTCACTTGCTAAAGGAGGTGGCCTCATCCAACTCCCAGTTTTAGCGTGCCAGCTCTCCAATGCATTGCCTCTGCCACCTTCCTTCTACCGGGCCCGAAGTGCATTCTACTGCCTGGTTAGGGAGATGCACGTGCCACCGGCCCCAAAGCATCACTCTGGGGACCCATCATGGCCGTTACCTCTCAGCTGCTGCACCAGCCAAATCTTTCTAGGATGGCAGCAGGCTCTCAGAATCTGCTACAGGTCCTTGCAAGCTCTCTATCTCCTTTTGTTCCCCTAGCACACTTACTCCCCGCTCCATGCAGTTTGTTTTGAGCCTAGGGAGCAGACAAATCCTTGGAAAATTACGCTTTATTTTCATGTCATATGTCAGAGAAACCCAGAATCCCAGAGTGTCAGGGGTTGAAGGGCCCTGTAAAGCTCATCCAGTGCAATCCCCCCATGGAGCAGGAACACCCAGCTGAGGTTCCACAGGAAGGTGTCCAGGCGGGTTTGAATGTCTGCAGAGAAGGAGACTCCACAACCCCCCTGGGCAGCCTGGGCCAGGTTCTGACACCCTCACTCCGAACAAGTTTCTTCTCAAATTTAAGTGGAACCTCCTGTGTTCCAGTTTGCACCCATTGCCCCTTGTCCTGTCACTGGATGTCACCCAGAAGAGCCTGGCTCCATCCTCCTGACACTCCCCCTTTCCATATTGATCCCCATGAATGAGTCCCCACTCAGTTTCCTCTTCTCCAGCTCCAGAGCCCCAGCTCCCTCAGCCTTTCCTCACACGGGAGATGCTCCACTCCCTTCAGCATCTTTGTAGAACCTGAGGTTGTTCCTGCCCAGATTCAAGACTCCACACTTGCCCTTGTTCTATTTCATTAAATTTTTCCCTGCCCAACTCTCCATCCTGTCCAGGTCTCTCATGGCAGCACAGCTTCCAGTGTCAGCCACTCCTCCCAGCTTGGTGTCACCAGCAAACTTGCTGACAGTCACTCTATTCCCTCATCCAAGTTGTTGATGAATATATTGAATAATTCCGGCCCCAGCACTGCCCCCTGAGGCACTGCACTGGATCCAGGCCTCCAACTGGACTCTGCCCCGTTGACCACGACTCCCTGTCTTCTTCCCTTCAACCAGTTCACAGTCCACGTCCCTACCCCATTGTCCAGACCACACTCCCTCAGTTTAGCAGCAAGGACACTGTGGGAGGCTGTGTCAAATGCTTTACTGAAGTCAAGAAATGAAGAAAATCCCAAAGTGAGGGGAAGTGAAGACACATAAAAGATGTTTCCTGACTGGACATCGTTGGGATCTCCCCACCAAAGGATCCCGAATCATGACAGAGGACCGGCAGGGCTCTACGGGACTGGAGACCAGAGGGAGGCCTTTGGGACTCGTTTGGTAGTAACCCAATCCTCTTCCCCCCTTTTCTTTTTTCCTTCCCTTCTTCCTCTACACTCTGTTTCGCGTGCCGCTTTACGGGCAAATAATAAGGTAACACTGTGTGACAGAATTATAACCCCTTGGCATTTTTGTTGCCTTAATTTTGTGCTTCGACATCAAGTTAAATGAAGCATCATGAGTCCATGACAGAATGGACTGTGACACAGGGCCTGGTGACACAGAGGTGCCCTGAAGTCCCAGTACTAAGCAGCGCATAGCAGTGACAGCGCACGGTTGAGGCGCAGTCTAAAGGTGAAGCTCCTTGCTGCGCTCTGGACAACGCTCATCATCACGTCAGGAAGGGACGCGTAGGGTGACATGAGCTCAAGCCCGCTGCCCTCTGCCAGGCTCTGTTTTTCATTTTTTCATGTTTTCATATGTTATGTTGGGCTGAGCCCCCGTGAATGGTTTATGCGCCAAGCCTCAGCCCCATCTCTGACCCCTTTGTGCCTGCACTCAGCGCCGCATCCTGCGTTGTCACATCCCAAGGCTGCTGCTGTCACCCCAAGCTGGTGTTTCTTCTATACTACATCATCATGTCAACATTGTAAATATTTTATATAGAATAATTGTTACTTCCTACAGTTTGTTACTGCCAGCTGTGTAAAACTCTTGTCCTACTCTGCCAAGATAAACAAAAGCTGGACATGTTGCCTCTGAAAACAGGGCAGCTCCGTGCAGTGGAGGATCCCTTGCTGAGGCACTGACCTGTCTCCTCTCTCCAAGCCTTGGGCTGGAAGGGGTGCTCGCAGGCTGGAGTAGTTGGGGCTCCATGCCTGGAAGTGTCCCCAAATCCTGCTAGGATGGCACGGTTCTTAGATGATTTTCCATCAATAATCCAGAGAGTTTGCAAAGGTACACATGCTGTTGGCCATGATCATGTTTCTGTGATGGCAACTACATTGTAGCTTTTCTGCTGTACAACGGCTTCCAGCTCCTCTGTTCATTGCCCATTCTGTGTGCGTTGCTGCAGCTGCATTTCAGCTGGGCTGCTGATCTGTGAAGGGGTTTCGTTAGAAGGAGATATGTTGTTGAATTAGTCAGGCCCAAAGGAATCTCAAGGCCAGTTCGAGAAGCTGAGAACAGAATCTGCTGTGAGAAAGAGGGGCGTTTCTTCATTAACAGGGCCTCAGCATGGCGTGAGTCGTCGGACCTGTCATCGGTGGGGCTCCAGCGTGTGGACTGCCCATGATACTCATTTAGCGAATCCATGCTTGGAGCGTGGATTCGTGATTAGAGAATAGTTGTGTATATAAGGAGACATGCTTCTGTAATAAATGGCTTTGGCGTGATTCACATTGAATCGGAGTGCTGAGTCCTTTATCGTTCCAACAAATGGTGACCCCGACGTGATACTCCGAACGGCGTCTCACTACGGTCGGGGAAAAGCCTGGAGCAACCCAGCCGGAGGCGGCTCAGCTGGACTGAGAGCCGGGCGGAGACGTACGGACGTTCCGCGGATAAATTTTGTTGAAGGCGGCGCCGGGAAAGGTGAGCGGCTGGGAGCAGGAGGAGGGAAGAGTGAAGTTATGGGGCAGAATATATCCTCTGAGGAAGAAGCTATAGTTAAAATCCTCCTGCATATTCTCTCTAGGAGAGGACTTAAATATGAAGAAAGTAACATACGTAGACTGTTGGTTTGGTGTAGAACTAACGGCTACCTGACAGAAGCTGAGAAAGCTTTTAAAATTGAACTTTGGGACGATATAGGGCAGAAATTATGGGATAAGGTTAGCGACGGAGATAAAGAAGCTAAATCATTAGCGACTACATGGAAGCTTATGATTTCCACCTTAAAAGAATTTAAGGCTGAGCGGGCTGCGGTTACTGGAATTTTTGCAGCGTTACAGTCTGAAAAGAACTCTAAAAATAACTGTGAAGCTTATCCAGTTCGTGTTTTCGATATCCTTCCTGCTCCATGCCCTCTTGTGCCTTCGGCGCCCCCGATGATACAACAGTCTGGGGCGGAGGGAGGAAAATTACCGAGTGGATGGCCTCCTGTACCATCACACGACCCTAGAGAGACCAAGAAGTCCAAAGAACTGGAGTCAGATAATTTGTCAAAAGGACTGGTGAAAGCTGAGAATGTTAAAGTCGTAAATAATTGTAATATCAATTATTTTACTGATTCGTGTCCGCCTTTACCGCCTTCTGCCCTTCTAATTCCTACAAGAGAACAGAAGGAGTCGCCGGATAAGAACTGGGCAAAAGAACTGTGTGAAAGATCAGATCAGCTATTAGCGAGTGAATCCAACAGTCAGCCATATCAAGCTATGAGAGAGGTGCCTGAAACCAACAAAGCAGCCAAATTGTTTGCAACTATTAATCAGGGTCCCAATGAGAATTACATGCAATTTATTGACCACCTTCAAGAGACCATCAATAAGCAGGTTGAAAACTTAGAAGTTAAGGAAGCACTGGTGTTGAAATCAGCAGTAGAGAATGCTAATGTTTGCTATCAGCATGTTATTTGCGAGTTTTACAGTACATATTAGGTGTTCCTGTGTACCGTCTCTCTGAAAATCAAGCAGCTTGTCAGGAATGTGAGTTAATTGTTTTACTAGTTGTTTTTAAGTGCGCCATAAAACCTTCTGCCCGCTCTTCCCACTCAGGCTGTGAGCAGCCCTGTGCTTCCCCCCCCCACCAAGGTTTTTACTTGCAAGATGAGGTCAGGAATGATTGTTTTCAGTTGTGTTCCTAAAAAAATTGGTATTGGGAGGTGTTTTAAAACATAGGAAAGCACTCGGACAAGAAATCATTAAATCATTTCAGACAGTTTTACAGGCGGGGCGATTTGAACTTCAACAAGCTGAGAGAGACTTAACCGATAACACACGGGTCAGAAAACTTGTTAAAGTCTGCAAGATGCTTTCCTTATTAACCTGTTTTCTCTGTGGGTATCTGTTTAAGCATGTTGCAATTTTGATAGGTCTTTGTTATATGATACGATAAGTTCACAGTCTGTTAAATCATGAGATTCCGTTGACTCAAAATGTGCATTTTGTGATAATATAGAAGAACATGAGTAATTTAGTTCTTTACTGCGTGAATGTGATGTCTATCCCTGTTTCTCTATTAGGACGGGATGTGTTAGGACAACTAGGAGCAACTCTGGTGACGAAACAACAGCATTTCTAGAAGCGGCCATT
Source organism: Patagioenas fasciata (assembly GCF_037038585.1). Classification (NCBI taxonomy): domain Eukaryota; kingdom Metazoa; phylum Chordata; class Aves; order Columbiformes; family Columbidae; genus Patagioenas; species Patagioenas fasciata. Next base: position 6,220,707 of record NC_092530.1, read on the forward strand.
GATGATGGGTGACCAGTACTGAAATTACAGTGGAAAAATGATGATCCAGTATGGGTAAATCAATGGCCACTCAGTAAAGAAAACTCGCCCATGTTGAAGAGCTAGTACAGGAACAGCTTGAAAAAGGGCATTTAGAGCCGTCTACAAGTCCCTGGAATACTCCTGTGTTTACTATTCAGAAAAAATCAAAGAAATGGAGGTTGTTACATGATCTTCGAAAAATTAATGATACCATGGAAGACATGGGAGCATTACAGCCGGGATTACCATCCCCTGTCATGATTCCAGAAAACTGGCAGATCTTAATAATTGACTTGCAAGATTGTTTTTTCACCATTGCTTTACATCCTGATGACTGTAAACGTTTTGCATTTTCCATAAATTCTGCAAATAAGGCTGAACCTGCGAAAAGGTATCAATGGGTAGTTTTGCCACAGGGAATGAAAAATTCCCCAACTATGTGTCAAATTTATGTAGCTTGGGCCTTGCAATCAATCAGAAAATCTCATCCTGAGTTAGTGATTTGCCACTACATGGATGACATATTGATAGCTGGGGAAACTTTTTCGACTGATTTGTTGATAAATGAAGTATCTGATACATTGCAGCATAGAGGATTGCAAATTGCTCCAGAAAAGGTACAAATTCAACCAGCATGGAAATATCTTGGTTGGGAAATTTCTCAGTCCACAGTGAAACCTCAGAAAACAGTATGTCGGCCTGTCATTCAATCCTTAAATGATGTGCAGAAACTAGTGGGTGATCTGAATTGGGTCTGAACCATTTGTGGGATCACTAATGAGGATTTAGCTCCAATTGTAAAACTGCTAAAAGGGGATAGTGACATTAGCTCTCCTAGAACGCTTACTGCTGAGGCGGATGCTGCTCTGAAAAAGATTATGTCCAAACTTGTAAAAGCTTTCAGCCATAGGTGGAACCCAGATTATGTAATCGGACTACTAATTGTAAACAATACTAACTATCCTTTTGCTCTCATAATGCAATGGACAACTGGTAAGGAGCCGTTAAAGATCTTAGAGTGGGTGTTTTTGCGTTTTCGACTCAAACGAACCATTACAACCAGGGTTGAAGTCTTTGCTCAGCTTATAATGAAAGGTAGGCAGAGAATAGTCGAAATTTCAGGGGCTGAGCCTGCATATATCATTGTTCCCCTCGTTTCAGAATATTTACAGTGGGCTTTGCAGAACTCCTTACCTTTTCAGATTGCGTTATTAGATTCTCGAGCTTTAATTAAGACGTTTTCCCCTCCACACAAGTTAATGTCAGTTTTGAATATGGGATCAATGGAGGAGGGTCCCCCTCTTCTCTCAGAATTTCCTGTTAAAGGACCCACAGTGTTCACTGACGCAGGGGGTAAAATGCAGAAAGCAGCAATTACATGGAAAACAGATGGAAAATGGCACGATGTGATACTAACTGACCTGAAAGGACCAACTCAGCATTTGGAACTCAGGACTGTAATAGAAGTGTTTATCAGATTTGCTCATAGCCCAGTGAATATTGTTTGCGATTCTTTGTATGTGGTAGGTGCGGTAGCTCGCATTGAAAGATCATTGCTCAAAGAGGTTCAGGATGCACAGCTGATGTCTTTGTTCAAGCAACTATGGTTGTTGATCGAAGAGAGACAACACTGATACTTCATAACACATATCCGTAGTCATCTGACAATTCAAGGCGATTTAGCTGAAGGAAACCGCCGAGCTGATTTTCTTGTATCTCCTGCCTGGGTTCCACCTCCAGTAGATAGGTTTGGGCAAGCAGTACGCTCTCATAGTTTCCTCCATCAGTCTGCTCAGGTCTTACAGCGGCAATTTTCATTGTCCGAAAGTGAAGCCCGAGGTATTGTTAAAAGTTGTGCAGATTGTCAGCGCATCTCAGTAGGGCTGGGCGCAGGAGTCAATCCAAGAGGATTAGGAGCCTTGGAATTGTGGCAAATGGACGTCACACATGTCCCTGAATTTGGCAGGCTGAAGTATGTGCATATGTCTATTGATACATATTCTTTCGCCACATGGGCCACTGCTCAGACTGGTGAAACTAGTTCACATGTGCAACGACATTTACGTTCTGCTTTTGCAGCTTTGGGAGTTCTTGCACAGGTCAAGACAGGCAACGCACCTGGTTATATCGCCAAAGCTACTGCCACCTTTTTTCAATTGTGGGGTGTTAAGCACATTACAGGGATACCAAATTCTCCTACTGGTCAGGCCTTGGTAGAAAGGATGAATCGAACTCTCAAGCATCAGCTTGACAAACAAAAAGGGGGAACTGACTGTACTACTCCACATGACAGACTAAGCAAAGCATTATATGTCTTGAACTTTTTACGCCTTCCGCAAGGATTCGACATTCCACCTATGATTCGTCATGGAACAAGCTTAAGAGGACACTTGACAGACCTTAGAGAAAATCAATGTCAGGTCAAAATACGCAGTGGAGTTACTGGTGAATGGGAGGGTCCTTTCCAATTAATAACTTGGGGAAAGGGTTATGCTTGTGTCATTACAGATCAAGGATCAAAATGGATTCCTGCGAAACGGATCAAGCCATGGCTGAATAAAGACAACAAAGATTCGACAGATGCAGAAGGACAGGAGGGAGATAAGTTGTGAGAATTGTCTCAAATGTAAACCATGAATTCTTATTCAGTGTTATAGATGCTCTTAGACCCAGTGGTCTAAAAGCTTATTAGTAAACAGATAAGGTACCTTCCATAGAGAATGCTAATTTGAACAGATGGTAAGAGTTCCAAAAGGGTGATATTACAATTAGATAATCTACGCATAGATAAGGTAAAAGTATAAGATATTTCTACCATGGTAACCTAATTTAGCAACTGGTAAGGTTTTAAAAGAGATATTAAGATTAAGCTATAGATCTTTTAAATAGGTTAATATAAGTTTAAAGATATTAATTCAATAATTAGCATATGAATAGGTTAATATAAGTTTTAAGATATTAAGTCAATAATTAGCGTATGCTGATGGTATTAAGTACGTTACTCTATAAACCGCGCAGTTATAGATCTTCTAGGAATTTAAGAGAATATATTGTATTAAGTTGTCTGACTATTCTAAAATAGTGCGTTGGTAAGGTTGTCATAAGCAGAATTAAGGTTTTATATATGATATGAAGGTTTGAGTATAAGCAGATAGTTGTTTAATCTTATTAAGTAAGGTTTAGCTACATTATATGTGATTGTAATTATGTTGTTAATCACGTATCCAATGTTGCAGTGTATTTCAAAGACGATTCAGCATGCTGTTTAAGGGGCCTGACTAGTTCAAGAACAAAAAGGGGGAATAGTGAAGGGGTTTCGTTAGAAGGAGATACGTTGTTGAATTAGTCAGGCCCAAAGGAATCTCAAGGCCAGTTCGAGAAGCTGAGAACAGAATCTGCTGTGAGAAAGAGGGGCGTTTCTTCGTTAACAGGGCCTCAGCATGGCGTGAGTCGTCGGACCTATCATCGGTGGGGCTCCAGCGTGTGGACTGCCCATGATACTCATTTAGCGAATCCATGCTTGGAGCGTGGATTCGTGATTAGAGAATAGTTGTGTATATAAGGAGACATGCTTCTGTAATAAATGGCTTTTGTGTGATTCACATTGAATCGGAGTGCTGAGTCCTTTATCGTTCCAACACTGATCCCAGCACCTTTTTGCAGTGAGAAGCCCCAACTCCTTTGCAGCCATTCCCAGGCATTTCTGTGTTTTCTAGCACATCTACAACCCTTCTGTTTCTTCTACTGCACTGCTCTCCATCCCCTGCCTCTGCTGAGACAGCAGAGCAAACAACCTGGGTAGCAGCCCATCCAAGAATTTAAAAAAGCCAAGAAGGCCAATGGTACCTGGGGTGGATTAGAAGGGGGTAGTCAGTAGGTCAGAGAGGTTCTCCTGCCCCTCTACTCTGCCCTGGGGAGACCACACCTGGAATATTGTGTCCAGTTGTGGCCCCTCAGTTCCAGAAGGACAGGGAACTGCTGGAGAGAGTCCAGCGCAGCCACCAAGATGCTGAAGGGAGTGGAGCATCTCCCGTGTGAGGAAAGGCTGAGGGAGCTGGGGCTCTGGAGCTGGAGGAGAATGAGGGGGGACTCATTCCTGGGGATCAATATGGAAAGGGGGAGTGTCAGGAGGATGGAGCCAGGCTCTTCTGGGTGACAACCAGTGACAGGACGAGGGGCAATGGGTACAAACTGGAACACAGGAGGTTCCACTTGAATATGAGAAGAAACTTGTTTGGGGTGAGGGTGGCAGAGCCTGGCCCAGGCTGCCCAGGGAGGTTGTGGAGTCTCCTTCTCTGCAGACATTCAAACCCGCCTTGACACCTTCCTGTGGAACCTCAGCTGGGTGTTCCTGCTCCATGGGGGGATTGCACTGGGTGAGCTTTCCAGGGCCCTCCATTCCCTGACATCCTGGGATTCTGTGATTCTCAACAAGTACAAGGACAACACCAGGGCTTCGTTCAAGCGGAGGAAGGCCCACGCAGCGGTGTGGAACGTGGCGGAGGCGCAGGCTGACTTTGCCACAGTGTTGTCCCTTGAGCCCTCGCCGCGCGCCATCATCTCTGAGGAGCCCGGAGCCTGCAAGCTCACCTGCACCGAGGACAAGATCCGCTTCGAGGGTGTCTTCTCACAGGAGACCCCAACGCTCCCTGAACAGGTTCTTTTAGATACTCCACACGTGGAACGTTTTTTGAAGGTTGTTAGCATTTAATACAAATTTTACTTATTTACATATTTGAGGTGGCCCAGGAGCTTGCCAGGGTGTAAGAGTTGGTCTGAAGGACAGTATTTGCCCGAACATCGCCATCAAGAGCTTGAACGGACAATGACTTGGAAAGAGGCCTGAGGAAGAACTGTGTTGCACAGGTCTCTCTGACCCGGGGGCTACCGTTAGCAACAGCCGCTGTGTGGGCTTCACCTGCTGCCTCAGCCAGGCTAGCCCCCACCTCCTAAAAGGAATTGTGTTCTATGGGTCTCTCTGACCTGGGGACAACAGTTGCTGTCCAGACGATGGATTTTCACCTGCTGCTTCAGCCAAACTCTCCTTCCACCTGCTCCCTGTTAGTAAAGCCAACGAAGAAGAGCATGCGCAGAGGCTCGCCAAGGGTTTTGAGGTCACCCAATGGACCATAAAGAAAGCCCTGAACGTGAGGCCACGCAGGCGCAGATGGGTTCTGGCAAACGAAGCAAGGACTTTTCGAGCCTGCGCAGTTAAGCCTCGGTTGGGAAACAAAGGCGGAGACTGGCCTCAACTCGTGGGAGAAAAGGGGGTGAAGACGCATAAAAGATGGATCCTGACTGGACATCATTGAGATCTCCCCACCAAAGGATCCTGAATCACAACAGAGGACCGGCAGGACTCTATGGGACTGGAGACCAGAGGGACGCCTTTGGGACTCGTTCGGTGGTAACCAAATCCTCTTTCCCCCCTTTTCATTTTTCTTTCCCTTTTTCCTCTACATTCTCTTTCACAGGCCGCTTTACGGGCAAAATAATAAAGTAACACTGTGTGATAGAATTATAACCCCTTGGCATTTTGGTTGCCTTAATTTTGCGCTTCAGGATCAAGGTGAACAAACTGTAACGAGTCCATCACTGAATGGAGCGTGACAGCAACTAAGCAGCTGGAGGCTGGGAAGAGAGATGCTGCTGCTGCCCACTGCTGCCCCAGTCATTGCAATCAGCTCTGGTTCTGTGCAGTGCGCGGAGGTGCTGGGGAAGAGGAGGATGCTGCGAAGGCTGCAGCCCAGGCTGTGCAGCAGCCACAGACAGCCGTGGCTGGTTTGCAATGGGCCACACAGGGATCAGCAGCTGCTGCAGCTCTTGGCTAACCGGGTTTATACCTGAGCCTCCCTCCATTTTTAGAGCCCAGAAACCCAGGGCGGAGGAGCACACATCTGAGATGAAGCTCTGAGCGGGCGCATTTCTTCTCAAGACCAGCACTGTTTGCGGCGCTTCTCCCCGGTGTCTCAGGCCTGAACGTGCTCTCGTGACGCTGGAAGCCTTGTGCGTCAGAGCCTTGTGCAGAGATGGATCATGGCTCAGATTTCCAGCAAGGGAGCGAGCAGCCGGCTCTTCCTCACTTGGAAGACCCTCGGTGGAGGTGAGGCACCGCGTGTGGGTTTGGAGGGTCTCGCCTGTATCAGCTCAGGGAGGTGCTCCGAAACACCCCCGCAATGGGGAGGTTCCTTGTGAGACGAAGGGGATGCCGTACGGTGCATGGATTAGGTCAACCAGGCCAAGTCGGCGATAGATCTCAAATGTTCCAAGTCCTTGACTCGAATTGGAGACAGGCAGGTGGGAAGGGAGCTTGAGGGGGATCCAGCCAGACTGCCGGCTTGCGGCAGCACCAGCCCATGGCTTCCCGAAAGCAATGTCGGGACACCCCGAGGACAGAGATTTCCTGCAGCCTTCTTTGTCCCGAGGGGGAGCAGGAACAGATGAGCACAGGGGGAAAACTGTCATTTTTTTTTTAATTGGCTTTATTGATTTCTGAAAACAATCCAAGGCCGAGCAGAGGCTGGCAGCACCATGTCCTCAGGGCAGGTGAACGCCGCGGTCGCCGTCCATGCTCCCATCCCTGGTGTGCCGCCCTCAGACGCTCCCTCTGGGCGCTGCGCAGGCTCAGGACCAGCCGCATGTCCAGGGACCCGCGTGGCGCTGGCAGCCGGGCTCTACTCCTCTTGCTGTCCCGCGGTGCAGCTGCAGCGGAAAGCCCTGCGCAGAGCCCGGAGCACCCTCCTGAACCGGGAAGGCCGTCGCCGTGGAGCTGGGCCCTGCGCTGGGCAGGCGATGTCTGTGCTGGTCTCTCCTCCATGCTCTCCAGACATTGAAGAAACCGCCTTTTCCTCTTGATCCTTTGCAGCTGGGACGAGAGGGGCTGTGCTGGGCTGTCCCTCATCCTCTCCTGCCAAATGAGCCTCAATGACTTCAAGTGCTGCAGGTGCTGGTGCTGCCGCTGGAACATCCATGCATTGGGCCAGGTCCTGCTGTTCCTCCGCTTGCTGGCCAGGTCCCTGGATCTCTGCCTCAGCCCTGCGCACGGCCTCACTGACGATGTACTCCACGATGTCCGACAGAGCCACATCGTCCTCTGTGGGGCTGTGCTGGGCAGGTGCCGGGCTCCCTGCTTCTGCTGCCCCCTCCGTGTCTGTGCAGCTGGGCAAGCCAGAGCCCTCCTGGGGACCTGCAGGGGCGTCCTGGAGGAGCTCCTGGACCGAGGGGTTGATCCAGATGTTCTGGATGGAGTTGTCTCTGCCTTGGCACCCCTCTTTGCTGCTCTCATCCTCCACATCCATGTGCTGGGCCAGGTCCTGCTGTTCCTCTGCTTCCTGGCCAGTTCCCAAGATCTCAGCCACAGCTCTGCGCACGGCCTCACTGACGATGCGCTGGGCTGTGTCCCACAGAGCCGCGTCGTAGGCTGTGGGGCCCTGTGGGGCAGGTGCCGGGCACTCTGCCTCTGCTGCTGCCGCGGTGTCGGTGCTGCGAGGCCAGCCAGACCCCTCCTGGGGACCTCCATGGTGGTCCTGGAAGCTCTCCTGGACCGAGGGGGTGACCCAGGTGCCCTGGATGGTGTGCTGGCCCGGGCCGTGGCTGACCTGCGGGCAGGAGGAGGAGCAGGACACGTGGGATGGAGGCGGCAGCCCCGGCACCGCAGCAGCTGCTTGCGGCCCCATCCAACCACCGGCCTCTCCCTCCTGCCCTGTACCATCCCTCCCCTGTGGCTTATGGAGCAAGGGGGGCAGCCCGAAGGGCTGGGAGTGGGCGTTCGCCTCCTTGTCAATCGGCATCTTGGGCCTCGCCTGCTGCAGAGCTGCAACGGGCACCCAGGGGAGCTGCTGCCTCGTGAGGAGCTGCTGCCTCGTGAGGAGCTGCTGCCTCCTCCGAAGCTGCTGCCTCCTCCGAAGCTGCTGCCTCCTCAGAAGCTGCTGCCTCCTCAGAAGCTGCTCCTTAAATACCCCCACGGTCAGGGCGGGGACCCCCATGTCACAATGGCCTCTGGCTATGACGACCCCGTGTCACAATGGCTTCTGGTTATGACGAGGTGCTCACATCACAGAGCCCGGGCGGTCGCCATGGGGACACCCACCTCCAGGCCGGCTGGGACTGGCTGTGCACGGCGTGGGGCAGCCCCTGCTTGAAGGAGGAGAGAGCAGAGCATGGCGAGGGAAGCTGGCCCCAGCACACAGGAGCCCGTGCCCCAGAGCTTGGCTCAGAGATGCTGCTGCCTGCTCCGCTACACCTGCAACAATCCGCCTTCAGAGCTTGTTTGCAGGACACACCAAGGGCCTCTCTACAGCCTCACCACACTGATTCTTTGTTTTCAACATGATCGTCATGAGTTTTCTGAAGTAGGCATGAGCCTACTTTGAAGAAAAAGGCTGAAGCCACATTCACAAAACCACACAGTCCGTTTGCAGCAATAGAATCTACCGTTTCCCCCTTTTGTGACAACCAGTGCTCTCTCAAGGTGCGCTTTTACAGAACTTCTGAGCTGTTCCATGACTCACTTGCTAAAGGAGGTGGCCTCATCCAACTCCCAGTTTTAGCGTGCCAGCTCTCCAATGCATTGCCTCTGCCACCTTCCTTCTACCGGGCCCGAAGTGCATTCTACTGCCTGGTTAGGGAGATGCACGTGCCACCGGCCCCAAAGCATCACTCTGGGGACCCATCATGGCCGTTACCTCTCAGCTGCTGCACCAGCCAAATCTTTCTAGGATGGCAGCAGGCTCTCAGAATCTGCTACAGGTCCTTGCAAGCTCTCTATCTCCTTTTGTTCCCCTAGCACACTTACTCCCCGCTCCATGCAGTTTGTTTTGAGCCTAGGGAGCAGACAAATCCTTGGAAAATTACGCTTTATTTTCATGTCATATGTCAGAGAAACCCAGAATCCCAGAGTGTCAGGGGTTGAAGGGCCCTGTAAAGCTCATCCAGTGCAATCCCCCCATGGAGCAGGAACACCCAGCTGAGGTTCCACAGGAAGGTGTCCAGGCGGGTTTGAATGTCTGCAGAGAAGGAGACTCCACAACCTCCCTGGGCAGCCTGGGCCAGGTTCTGACACCCTCACTCCGAACAAGTTTCTTCTCAAATTTAAGTGGAACCTCCTGTGTTCCAGTTTGCACCCATTGCCCCTTGTCCTGTCACTGGATGTCACCCAGAAGAGCCTGGCTCCATCCTCCTGACACTCCCCCTTTCCATATTGATCCCCATGAATGAGTCCCCACTCAGTTTCCTCTTCTCCAGCTCCAGAGCCCCAGCTCCCTCAGCCTTTCCTCACACGGGAGATGCTCCACTCCCTTCAGCATCTTTGTAGAACCTGAGGTTGTTCCTGCCCAGATTCAAGACTCCACACTTGCCCTTGTTCTATTTCATTAAATTTTTCCCTGCCCAACTCTCCATCCTGTCCAGGTCTCTCATGGCAGCACAGCTTCCAGTGTCAGCCACTCCTCCCAGCTTGGTGTCACCAGCAAACTTGCTGACAGTCACTCTATTCCCTCATCCAAGTTGTTGATGAATATATTGAATAATTCCGGCCCCAGCACTGCCCCCTGAGGCACTGCACTGGATCCAGGCCTCCAACTGGACTCTGCCCCGTTGACCACGACTCCCTGTCTTCTTCCCTTCAACCAGTTCACAGTCCACGTCCCTACCCCATTGTCCAGACCACACTCCCTCAGTTTAGCAGCAAGGACACTGTGGGAGGCTGTGTCAAATGCTTTACTGAAGTCAAGAAATGAAGAAAATCCCAAAGTGAGGGGAAGTGAAGACACATAAAAGATGTTTCCTGACTGGACATCGTTGGGATCTCCCCACCAAAGGATCCCGAATCATGACAGAGGACCGGCAGGGCTCTACGGGACTGGAGACCAGAGGGAGGCCTTTGGGACTCGTTTGGTAGTAACCCAATCCTCTTCCCCCCTTTTCTTTTTTCCTTCCCTTCTTCCTCTACACTCTGTTTCGCGTGCCGCTTTACGGGCAAATAATAAGGTAACACTGTGTGACAGAATTATAACCCCTTGGCATTTTTGTTGCCTTAATTTTGTGCTTCGACATCAAGTTAAATGAAGCATCATGAGTCCATCACAGAATGGACTGTGACACAGGGCCTGGTGACACAGAGGTGCCCTGAAGTCCCAGTACTAAGCAGCGCATAGCAGTGACAGCGCACGGTTGAGGCGCAGTCTAAAGGTGAAGCTCCTTGCTGCGCTCTGGACAACGCTCATCATCACGTCAGGAAGGGACGCGTAGGGTGACATGAGCTCAAGCCCGCTGCCCTCTGCCAGGCTCTGTTTTTCATTTTTTCATGTTTTCATATGTTATGTTGGGCTGAGCCCCCGTGAATGGTTTATGCGCCAAGCCTCAGCCCCATCTCTGACCCCTTTGTGCCTGCACTCAGCGCCGCATCCTGCGTTGTCACATCCCAAGGCTGCTGCTGTCACCCCAAGCTGGTGTTTCTTCTATACTACATCATCATGTCAACATTGTAAATATTTTATATAGAATAATTGTTACTTCCTACAGTTTGTTACTGCCAGCTGTGTAAAACTCTTGTCCTACTCTGCCAAGATAAACAAAAGCTGGACATGTTGCCTCTGAAAACAGGGCAGCTCCGTGCAGTGGAGGATCCCTTGCTGAGGCACTGACCTGTCTCCTCTCTCCAAGCCTTGGGCTGGAAGGGGTGCTCGCAGGCTGGAGTAGTTGGGGCTCCATGCCTGGAAGTGTCCCCAAATCCTGCTAGGATGGCACGGTTCTTAGATGATTTTCCATCAATAATCCAGAGAGTTTGCAAAGGTACACATGCTGTTGGCCATGATCATGTTTCTGTGATGGCAACTACATTGTAGCTTTTCTGCTGTACAACGGCTTCCAGCTCCTCTGTTCATTGCCCATTCTGTGTGCGTTGCTGCAGCTGCATTTCAGCTGGGCTGCTGATCTGTGAAGGGGTTTCGTTAGAAGGAGATATGTTGTTGAATTAGTCAGGCCCAAAGGAATCTCAAGGCCAGTTCGAGAAGCTGAGAACAGAATCTGCTGTGAGAAAGAGGGGCGTTTCTTCATTAACAGGGCCTCAGCATGGCGTGAGTCGTCGGACCTGTCATCGGTGGGGCTCCAGCGTGTGGACTGCCCATGATACTCATTTAGCGAATCCATGCTTGGAGCGTGGATTCGTGATTAGAGAATAGTTGTGTATATAAGGAGACATGCTTCTGTAATAAATGGCTTTGGCGTGATTCACATTGAATCGGAGTGCTGAGTCCTTTATCGTTCCAACAAATGGTGACCCCGACGTGATACTCCGAACGGCGTCTCACTACGGTCGGGGAAAAGCCTGGAGCAACCCAGCCGGAGGCGGCTCAGCTGGACTGAGAGCCGGGCGGAGACGTACGGACGTTCCGCGGATAAATTTTGTTGAAGGCGGCGCCGGGAAAGGTGAGCGGCTGGGAGCAGGAGGAGGGAAGAGTGAAGTTATGGGGCAGAATATATCCTCTGAGGAAGAAGCTATAGTTAAAATCCTCCTGCATATTCTCTCTAGGAGAGGACTTAAATATGAAGAAAGTAACATACGTAGACTGTTGGTTTGGTGTAGAACTAACGGCTACCCGACAGAAGCTGAGAAAGCTTTTAAAATTGAACTTTGGGACGATATAGGGCAGAAATTATGGGATAAGGTTAGCGACGGAGATAAAGAAGCTAAATCATTAGCGACTACATGGAAGCTTATGATTTCCACCTTAAAAGAATTTAAGGCTGAGCGGGCTGCGGTTACTGGAATTTTTGCAGCGTTACAGTCTGAAAAGAACTCTAAAAATAACTGTGAAGCTTATCCAGTTCGTGTTTTCGATATCCTTCCTGCTCCATGCCCTCTTGTGCCTTCGGCGCCCCCGATGATACAACAGTCTGGGGCGGAGGGAGGAAAATTACCGAGTGGATGGCCTCCTGTACCATCACACGACCCTAGAGAGACCAAGAAGTCCAAAGAACTGGAGTCAGATAATTTGTCAAAAGGACTGGTGAAAGCTGAGAATGTTAAAGTCGTAAATAATTGTAATATCAATTATTTTACTGATTCGTGTCCGCCTTTACCGCCTTCTGCCCTTCTAATTCCTACAAGAGAACAGAAGGAGTCGCCGGATAAGAACTGGGCAAAAGAACTGTGTGAAAGATCAGATCAGCTATTAGCGAGTGAATCCAACAGTCAGCCATATCAAGCTATGAGAGAGGTGCCTGAAACCAACAAAGCAGCCAAATTGTTTGCAACTATTAATCAGGGTCCCAATGAGAATTACATGCAATTTATTGACCACCTTCAAGAGACCATCAATAAGCAGGTTGAAAACTTAGAAGTTAAGGAAGCACTGGTGTTGAAATTAGCAGTAGAGAATGCTAATGTTTGCTATCAGCATGTTATTTGCGAGTTTTACAGTACATATTATGTGTTCCTGTGTACCGTCTCTCTGAAAATCAAGCAGCTTGTCATGAATGTGAGTTAATTGTTTTACTAGTTGTTTTTAAGTGCGCCATAAAACCTTCTGCCCGCTCTTCCCACTCAGGCTGCGAGCAGCCCTGTGCTTCCCCCCCCCACCAAGGTTTTTACTTGCAAGATGAGGTCAGGAATGATTGTTTTCAGTTGTGTTCCTAAAAAAATTGGTATTGGGAGGTGTTTTAAAACATAGGAAAGCACTCGGACTAGAAATCATTAAATCATTTCAGACAGTTTTACAGGCGGGGCGATTTGAACTTCAACAAGCTGAGAGAGACTTAACTGATAACACACGGGTCAGAAAACTTGTTAAAGTCTGCAAGATGCTTTCCTTATTAACCTGTTTTCTCTGTGGGTATCTGTTTAAGCATGTTGCAATTTTGATAGGTCTTTGTTATATGATACGATAAGTTCACAGTCTGTTAAATCATGAGATTCCGTTGACTCAAAATGTGCATTTTGTGATAATATAGAAGAACATGAGTAATTTAGTTCTTTACTGCGTGAATGTGATGTCTATCCCTGTTTCTCTATTAGGACGGGATGTGTTAGGACAACTAGGAGCAACTCTGGTGACGAAACAACAGCATTTCTAGAAGCGGCCATTGATGATGGGTGACCAGTACTGAAATTACAGTGGAAAAATGATGATCCAGTATGGGTAAATCAATGGCCACTCAGTAAAGAAAACTCGCCCATGTTGAAGAGCTAGTACAGGAACAGCTTGAAAAAGGGCATTTAGAGCCGTCTACAAGTCCCTGGAATACTCCTGTGTTTACTATTCAGAAAAAATCAAAGAAATGGAGGTTGTTACATGATCTTCGAAAAATTAATGATACCATGGAAGACATGGGAGCATTACAGCCGGGATTACCATCCCCTGTCATGATTCCAGAAAACTGGCAGATCTTAATAATTGACTTGCAAGATTGTTTTTTCACCATTGCTTTACATCCTGATGACTGTAAACGTTTTGCATTTTCCATAAATTCTGCAAATAAGGCTGAACCTGCGAAAAGGTATCAATGGGTAGTTTTGCCACAGGGAATGAAAAATTCCCCAACTATGTGTCAAATTTATGTAGCTTGGGCCTTGCAATCAATCAGAAAATCTCATCCTGAGTTAGTGATTTGCCACTACATGGATGACATATTGATAGCTGGGGAAACTTTTTCGACTGATTTGTTGATAAATGAAGTATCTGATACATTGCAGCATAGAGGATTGCAAATTGCTCCAGAAAAGGTACAAATTCAACCAGCATGGAAATATCTTGGTTGGGAAATTTCTCAGTCCACAGTGAAACCTCAGAAAACAGTATGTCGGCCTGTCATTCAATCCTTAAATGATGTGCAGAAACTAGTGGGTGATCTGAATTGGGTCCGAACCATTTGTGGGATCACTAATGAGGATTTAGCTCCAATTGTAAAACTGCTAAAAGGGGATAGTGACATTAGCTCTCCTAGAACGCTTACTGCTGAGGCGGATGCTGCTCTGAAAAAGATTATGTCCAAACTTGTAAAAGCTTTCAGCCATAGGTGGAACCCAGATTATGTAATCGGACTACTAATTGTAAACAATACTAACTATCCTTTTGCTCTCATAATGCAATGGACAACTGGTAAGGAGCCGTTAAAGATCTTAGAGTGGGTGTTTTTGCGTTTTCGACTCAAACGAACCATTACAACCAGGGTTGAAGTCTTTGCTCAGCTTATAATGAAAGGTAGGCAGAGAATAGTCGAAATTTCAGGGGCTGAGCCTGCATATATCATTGTTCCCCTCGTTTCAGAATATTTACAGTGGGCTTTGCAGAACTCCTTACCTTTTCAGATTGCGTTATTAGATTCTCGAGCTTTAATTAAGACGTTTTCCCCTCCACACAAGTTAATGTCAGTTTTGAATATGGGATCAATGGAGGAGGGTCCCCCTCTTCTCTCAGAATTTCCTGTTAAAGGACCCACAGTGTTCACTGACGCAGGGGGTAAAATGCAGAAAGCAGCAATTACATGGAAAACAGATGGAAAATGGCACGATGTGATACTAACTGACCTGAAAGGACCAACTCAGCATTTGGAACTCAGGACTGTAATAGAAGTGTTTATCAGATTTGCTCATAGCCCAGTGAATATTGTTTGCGATTCTTTGTATGTGGTAGGTGCGGTAGCTCGCATTGAAAGATCATTGCTCAAAGAGGTTCAGGATGCACAGCTGATGTCTTTGTTCAAGCAACTATGGTTGTTGATCGAAGAGAGACAACACTGATACTTCATAACACATATCCGTAGTCATCTGACAATTCAAGGCGATTTAGCTGAAGGAAACCGCCGAGCTGATTTTCTTGTATCTCCTGCCTGGGTTCCACCTCCAGTAGATAGGTTTGGGCAAGCAGTACGCTCTCATAGTTTCCTCCATCAGTCTGCTCAGGTCTTACAGCGGCAATTTTCATTGTCCGAAAGTGAAGCCCGAGGTATTGTTAAAAGTTGTGCAGATTGTCAGCGCATCTCAGTAGGGCTGGGCGCAGGAGTCAATCCAAGAGGATTAGGAGCCTTGGAATTGTGGCAAATGGATGTCACACATGTCCCTGAATTTGGCAGGCTGAAGTATGTGCATATGTCTATTGATACATATTCTTTCGCCACATGGGCCACTGCTCAGACTGGTGAAACTAGTTCACATGTGCAACGACATTTACGTTCTGCTTTTGCAGCTTTGGGAGTTCTTGCACAGGTCAAGACAGGCAACGCACCTGGTTATATCGCCAAAGCTACTGCCACCTTTTTTCAATTGTGGGGTGTTAAGCACATTACAGGGATACCAAATTCTCCTACTGGTCAGGCCTTGGTAGAAAGGATGAATCGAACTCTCAAGCATCAGCTTGACAAACAAAAAGGGGGAACTGACTGTACTACTCCACATGACAGACTAAGCAAAGCATTATATGTCTTGAACTTTTTACGCCTTCCGCAAGGATTCGACATTCCACCTATGATTCGTCATGGAACAAGCTTAAGAGGACACTTGACAGACCTTAGAGAAAATCAATGTCAGGTCAAAATACGCAGTGGAGTTACTGGTGAATGGGAGGGTCCTTTCCAATTAATAACTTGGGGAAAGGGTTATGCTTGTGTCATTACAGATCAAGGATCAAAATGGATTCCTGCGAAATGGATCAAGCCATGGCTGAATAAAGACAACAAAGATTCGACAGATGCAGAAGGACAGGAGGGAGATAAGTTGTGAGAATTGTCTCAAATGTAAACCATGAATTCTTATTCAGTGTTATAGATGCTCTTAGACCCAGTGGTCTAAAAGCTTATTAGTAAACAGATAAGGTACCTTCCATAGAGAATGCTAATTTGAACAGATGGTAAGAGTTCCAAAAGGGTGATATTACAATTAGATAATCTATGCATAGATAAGGTAAAAGTATAAGATATTTCTACCATGGTAACCTAATTTAGCAACTGGTAAGGTTTTAAAAGAGATATTAAGATTAAGCTATAGATCTTTTAAATAGGTTAATATAAGTTTAAATATATTAATTCAATAATTAGCATATGAATAGGTTAATATAAGTTTTAAGATATTAAGTCAATAATTAGCGTATGCTGATGGTATTAAGTACGTTACTCTATAAACCGCGCAGTTATAGATCTTCTAGGAATTTAAGAGAATATATTGTATTAAGTTGTCTGACTATTCTAAAATAGTGCGTTGGTAAGGTTGTCATAAGCAGAATTAAGGTTTTATATATGATATGAAGGTTTGAGTATAAGCAGATAGTTGTTTAATCTTATTAAGTAAGGTTTAGCTACATTATATGTGATTGTAATTATGTTGTTAATCATGTATCCTATGTTGCAGTGTATTTCAAAGACGATTCAGCATGCTGTTTAAGGGGCCTGACTAGTTCAAGAACAAAAAGGGGGAATAGTGAAGGGGTTTCGTTAGAAGGAGATACGTTGTTGAATTAGTCAGGCCCAAAGGAATCTCAAGGCCAGTTCGAGAAGCTGAGAACAGAATCTGCTGTGAGAAAGAGGGGCGTTTCTTCGTTAACAGGGCCTCAGCATGGCGTGAGTCGTCGGACCTATCATCGGTGGGGCTCCAGCGTGTGGACTGCCCATGATACTCATTTAGCGAATCCATGCTTGGAGCGTGGATTCGTGATTAGAGAATAGTTGTGTATATAAGGAGACATGCTTCTGTAATAAATGGCTTTTGTGTGATTCACATTGAATCGGAGTGCTGAGTCCTTTATCGTTCCAACACTGATCCCAGCACCTTTTTGCAGTGAGAAGCCCCAACTCCTTTGCAGCCATTCCCAGGCATTTCTGTGTTTTCTAGCACATCTACAACCCTTCTGTTTCTTCTACTGCACTGCTCTCCATCCCCTGCCTCTGCTGAGACAGCAGAGCAAACGACCTGGGTAGCAGCCCATCCAAGAATTTAAAAAAGCCAAGAAGGCCAATGGTACCTGGGGTGGATTAGAAGGGGGTAGTCAGTAGGTCAGAGAGGTTCTCCTGCCCCTCTACTCTGCCCTGGGGAGACCACACCTGGAATATTGTGTCCAGTTGTGGCCCCTCAGTTCCAGAAGGACAGGGAACTGCTGGAGAGAGTCCAGCGCAGCCACCAAGATGCTGAAGGGAGTGGAGCATCTCCCGTGTGAGGAAAGGCTGAGGGAGCTGGGGCTCTGGAGCTGGAGGAGAATGAGGGGGGACTCATTCCTGGGGATCAATATGGAAAGGGGGAGTGTCAGGAGGATGGAGCCAGGCTCTTCTGGGTGACAACCAGTGACAGGACGAGGGGCAATGGGTACAAACTGGAACACAGGAGGTTCCACTTGAATATGAGAAGAAACTTGTTTGGGGTGAGGGTGGCAGAGCCTGGCCCAGGCTGCCCAGGGAGGTTGTGGAGTCTCCTTCTCTGCAGACATTCAAACCCGCCTTGACACCTTCCTGTGGAACCTCAGCTGGGTGTTCCTGCTCCATGGGGGGATTGCACTGGGTGAGCTTTCCAGGGCCCTCCATTCCCTGACATCCTGGGATTCTGTGATTCTCAACAAGTACAAGGACAACACCAGGGCTTCGTTCAAGCGGAGGAAGGCCCACGCAGCGGTGTGGAACGTGGCGGAGGCGCAGGCTGACTTTGCCACAGTGTTGTCCCTTGAGCCCTCGCCGCGCGCCATCATCTCTGAGGAGCCCGGAGCCTGCAAGCTCACCTGCACCGAGGACAAGATCCGCTTCGAGGGTGTCTTCTCACAGGAGACCCCAACGCTCCCTGAACAGGTTCTTTTAGATACTCCACACGTGGAACGTTTTTTGAAGGTTGTTAGCATTTAATACAAATTTTACTTATTTACATATTTGAGGTGGCCCAGGAGCTTGCCAGGGTGTAAGAGTCGGTCTGAAGGACAGTATTTGCCCGAACATCGCCATCAAGAGCTTGAACGGACAATGACTTGGAAAGAGGCCTGAGGAAGAACTGTGTTGCACAGGTCTCTCTGACCCGGGGGCTACCGTTAGCAACAGCCGCTGTGTGGGCTTCACCTGCTGCCTCAGCCAGGCTAGCCCCCACCTCCTAAAAGGAATTGTGTTCTATGGGTCTCTCTGACCTGGGGACAACAGTTGCTGTCCAGACGATGGATTTTCACCTGCTGCTTCAGCCAAACTCTCCTTCCACCTGCTCCCTGTTAGTAAAGCCAACGAAGAAGAGCATGCGCAGAGGCTCGCCAAGGGTTTTGAGGTCACCCAATGGACCATAAAGAAAGCCCTGAACGTGAGGCCACGCAGGCGCAGATGGGTTCTGGCAAACGAAGCAAGGACTTTTCGAGCCTGCGCAGTTAAGCCTCGGTTGGGAAACAAAGGCGGAGACTGGCCTCAACTCGTGGGAGAAAAGGGGGTGAAGACGCATAAAAGATGGATCCTGACTGGACATCATTGAGATCTCCCCACCAAAGGATCCTGAATCACAACAGAGGACCGGCAGGACTCTATGGGACTGGAGACCAGAGGGACGCCTTTGGGACTCGTTCGGTGGTAACCAAATCCTCTTTCCCCCCTTTTCATTTTTCTTTCCCTTTTTCCTCTACATTCTCTTTCACAGGCCGCTTTACGGGCAAAATAATAAAGTAACACTGTGTGATAGAATTATAACCCCTTGGCATTTTGGTTGCCTTAATTTTGCGCTTCAGGATCAAGGTGAACAAACTGTAACGAGTCCATCACTGAATGGAGCGTGACAGCAACTAAGCAGCTGGAGGCTGGGAAGAGAGATGCTGCTGCTGCCCACTGCTGCCCCAGTCATTGCAATCAGCTCTGGTTCTGTGCAGTGCGCGGAGGTGCTGGGGAAGAGGAGGATGCTGCAAAGGCTGCAGCCCAGGCTGTGCAGCAGCCACAGACAGCCGTGGCTGGTTTGCAATGGGCCACACAGGGATCAGCAGCTGCTGCGGCTCTTGGCTAACCGGGTTTATACCTGAGCCTCCCTCCATTTTTAGAGCCCAGAAACCCAGGGCGGAGGAGCACACATCTGAGATGAAGCTCTGAGCGGGCGCATTTCTTCTCAAGACCAGCACTGTTTGCGGCGCTTCTCCCCGGTGTCTCAGGCCTGAACGTGCTCTCGTGACGCTGGAAGCCTTGTGCGTCAGAGCCTTGTGCAGAGATGGATCATGGCTCAGATTTCCAGCAAGGGAGCGAGCAGCCGGCTCTTCCTCACTTGGAAGACCCTCGGTGGAGGTGAGGCACCGCGTGTGGGTTTGGAGGGTCTCGCCTGTATCAGCTCAGGGAGGTGCTCCGAAACACCCCCGCAATGGGGAGGTTCCTTGTGAGACGAAGGGGATGCCGTACGGTGCATGGATTAGGTCAACCAGGCCAAGTCGGCGATAGATCTCAAATGTTCCAAGTCCTTGACTCGAATTGGAGACAGGCAGGTGGGAAGGGAGCTTGAGGGGGATCCAGCCAGACTGCCGGCTTGCGGCAGCACCAGCCCATGGCTTCCCGAAAGCAATGTCGGGACACCCCGAGGACAGAGATTTCCTGCAGCCTTCTTTGTCCCGAGGGGGAGCAGGAACAGATGAGCACAGGGGGAAAACTGTCATTTTTTTTTTAATTGGCTTTATTGATTTCTTAAAACAATCCAAGGCCGAGCAGAGGCTGGCAGCACCATGTCCTCAGGGCAGGTGAACGCCGCGGTCGCCGTCCATGCTCCCATCCCTGGTGTGCCGCCCTCAGACGCTCCCTCTGGGCGCTGCGCAGGCTCAGGACCAGCCGCATGTCCAGGGACCCGCGTGGCGCTGGCAGCCGGGCTCTACTCCTCTTGCTGTCCCGCGGTGCAGCTGCAGCGGAAAGCCCTGCGCAGAGCCCGGAGCACCCTCCTGAACCGGGAAGGCCGTCGCCGTGGAGCTGGGCCCTGCGCTGGGCAGGCGATGTCTGTGCTGGTCTCTCCTCCATGCTCTCCAGACATTGAAGAAACCGCCTTTTCCTCTTGATCCTTTGCAGCTGGGACGAGAGGGGCTGTGCTGGGCTGTCCCTCATCCTCTCCTGCCAAATGAGCCTCAATGACTTCAAGTGCTGCAGGTGCAGGTGCTGCCGCTGGAACATCCATGCATTGGGCCAGGTCCTGCTGTTCCTCCGCTTGCTGGCCAGGTCCCTGGATCTCAGCCTCAGCCCTGCGCACGGCCTCACTGACGATGTACTCCACGATGTCCGACAGAGCCACATCGTCCTCTGTGGGGCTGTGCTGGGCAGGTGCCGGGCTCCCTGCTTCTGCTGCCCCCTCCGTGTCTGTGCAGCTGGGCAAGCCAGAGCCCTCCTGGGGACCTGCAGGGGCGTCCTGGAGGAGCTCCTGGACCGAGGGGTTGATCCAGATGTTCTGGATGGAGTTGTCTCTGCCTTGGCACCCCTCTTTGCTGCTCTCATCCTCCACATCCATGTGCTGGGCCAGGTCCTGCTGTTCCTCTGCTTCCTGGCCAGTTCCCAAGATCTCAGCCACAGCTCTGCGCACGGCCTCACTGACGATGCGCTGGGCTGTGTCCCACAGAGCCGCGTCGTAGGCTGTGGGGCCCTGTGGGGCAGGTGCCGGGCACTCTGCCTCTGCTGCTGCCGCGGTGTCGGTGCTGCGAGGCCAGCCAGACCCCTCCTGGGGACCTCCATGGTGGTCCTGGAAGCTCTCCTGGACCGAGGGGGTGACCCAGGTGCCCTGGATGGTGTGCTGGCCCGGGCCGTGGCTGACCTGCGGGCAGGAGGAGGAGCAGGACACGTGGGATGGAGGCGGCAGCCCCGGCACCGCAGCAGCTGCTTGCGGCCCCATCCAACCACCGGCCTCTCCCTCCTGCCCTGTACCATCCCTCCCCTGTGGCTTATGGAGCAAGGGGGGCAGCCCGAAGGGCTGGGAGTGGGCGTTCGCCTCCTTGTCAATCGGCATCTTGGGCCTCGCCTGCTGCAGAGCTGCAACGGGCACCCAGGGGAGCTGCTGCCTCGTGAGGAGCTGCTGCCTCCTCCGAAACTGCTGCCTCCTCCGAAGCTGCTGCCTCCTCCGAAGCTGCTGCCTCCTCAGAAGCTGCTGCCTCCTCCGAAGCTGCTGCCTCCTCAGAAGCTGCTGCCTCCTCAGAAGCTGCTCCTTAAATACCCCCACGGTCAGGGCGGGGACCCCCATGTCACAATGGCCTCTGGCTATGACGACCCCGTGTCACAATGGCTTCTGGTTATGACGAGGTGCTCACATCACAGAGCCCGGGCGGTCGCCATGGGGACACCCACCTCCAGGCCGGCTGGGACTGGCTGTGCACGGCGTGGGGCAGCCCCTGCTTGAAGGAGGAGAGAGCAGAGCATGGCGAGGGAAGCTGTCCCCAGCACACAGGAGCCCGTGCCCCAGAGCTTGGCTCAGAGATGCTGCTGCCTGCTCCGCTACACCTGCAACAATCCGCCTTCAGATCTTGTTTGCAGGACACACCAAGGGCCTCTCTACAGCCTCACCACACTGATTCTTTGTTTTCAACATGATCGTCATGAGTTTTCTGAAGTAGGCATGAGCCTACTTTGAAGAAAAAGGCTGAAGCCACATTCACAAAACCACACAGTCCGTTTGCAGCAATAGAATCTACCGTTTCCCCCTTTTGTGACAACCAGTGCTCTCTCAAGGTGCGCTTTTACAGAACTTCTGAGCTGTTCCATGACTCACTTGCTAAAGGAGGTGGCCTCATCCAACTCCCAGTTTTAGCGTGCCAGCTCTCCAATGCATTGCCTCTGCCACCTTCCTTCTACCGGGCCCGAAGTGCATTCTACTGCCTGGTTAGGGAGATGCACGTGCCACCGGCCCCAAAGCATCACTCTGGGGACCCATCATGGCCGTTACCTCTCAGCTGCTGCACCAGCCAAATCTTTCTAGGATGGCAGCAGGCTCTCAGAATCTGCTACAGGTCCTTGCAAGCTCTCTATCTCCTTTTGTTCCCCTAGCACACTTACTCCCCGCTCCATGCAGTTTGTTTTGAGCCTAGGGAGCAGACAAATCCTTGGAAAATTACGCTTTATTTTCATGTCATATGTCAGAGAAACCCAGAATCCCAGAGTGTCAGGGGTTGAAGGGCCCTGTAAAGCTCATCCAGTGCAATCCCCCCATGGAGCAGGAACACCCAGCTGAGGTTCCACAGGAAGGTGTCCAGGCGGGTTTGAATGTCTGCAGAGAAGGAGACTCCACAACCTCCCTGGGCAGCCTGGGCCAGGTTCTGACACCCTCACTCCGAACAAGTTTCTTCTCAAATTTAAGTGGAACCTCCTGTGTTCCAGTTTGCACCCATTGCCCCTTGTCCTGTCACTGGATGTCACCCAGAAGAGCCTGGCTCCATCCTCCTGACACTCCCCCTTTCCATATTGATCCCCATGAATGAGTCCCCACTCAGTTTCCTCTTCTCCAGCTCCAGAGCCCCAGCTCCCTCAGCCTTTCCTCACACGGGAGATGCTCCACTCCCTTCAGCATCTTTGTAGAACCTGAGGTTGTTCCTGCCCAGATTCAAGACTCCACACTTGCCCTTGTTCTATTTCATTAAATTTTTCCCTGCCCAACTCTCCATCCTGTCCAGGTCTCTCATGGCAGCACAGCTTCCAGTGTCAGCCACTCCTCCCAGCTTGGTGTCACCAGCAAACTTGCTGACAGTCACTCTATTCCCTCATCCAAGTTGTTGATGAATATATTGAATAATTCCGGCCCCAGCACTGCCCCCTGAGGCACTGCACTGGATCCAGGCCTCCAACTGGACTCTGCCCCGTTGACCACGACTCCCTGTCTTCTTCCCTTCAACCAGTTCACAGTCCACGTCCCTACCCCATTGTCCAGACCACACTCCCTCAGTTTAGCAGCAAGGACACTGTGGGAGGCTGTGTCAAATGCTTTACTGAAGTCAAGAAATGAAGAAAATCCCAAAGTGAGGGGAAGTGAAGACACATAAAAGATGTTTCCTGACTGGACATCGTTGGGATCTCCCCACCAAAGGATCCCGAATCATGACAGAGGACCGGCAGGGCTCTACGGGACTGGAGACCAGAGGGAGGCCTTTGGGACTCGTTTGGTAGTAACCCAATCCTCTTCCCCCCTTTTCTTTTTTCCTTCCCTTCTTCCTCTACACTCTGTTTCGCGTGCCGCTTTACGGGCAAATAATAAGGTAACACTGTGTGACAGAATTATAACCCCTTGGCATTTTTGTTGCCTTAATTTTGTGCTTCGACATCAAGTTAAATGAAGCATCATGAGTCCATGACAGAATGGACTGTGACACAGGGCCTGGTGACACAGAGGTGCCCTGAAGTCCCAGTACTAAGCAGCGCATAGCAGTGACAGCGCACGGTTGAGGCGCAGTCTAAAGGTGAAGCTCCTTGCTGCGCTCTGGACAACGCTCATCATCACGTCAGGAAGGGACGCGTAGGGTGACATGAGCTCAAGCCCGCTGCCCTCTGCCAGGCTCTGTTTTTCATTTTTTCATGTTTTCATATGTTATGTTGGGCTGAGCCCCCGTGAATGGTTTATGCGCCAAGCCTCAGCCCCATCTCTGACCCCTTTGTGCCTGCACTCAGCGCCGCATCCTGCGTTGTCACATCCCAAGGCTGCTGCTGTCACCCCAAGCTGGTGTTTCTTCTATACTACATCATCATGTCAACATTGTAAATATTTTATATAGAATAATTGTTACTTCCTACAGTTTGTTACTGCCAGCTGTGTAAAACTCTTGTCCTACTCTGCCAAGATAAACAAAAGCTGGACATGTTGCCTCTGAAAACAGGGCAGCTCCGTGCAGTGGAGGATCCCTTGCTGAGGCACTGACCTGTCTCCTCTCTCCAAGCCTTGGGCTGGAAGGGGTGCTCGCAGGCTGGAGTAGTTGGGGCTCCATGCCTGGAAGTGTCCCCAAATCCTGCTAGGATGGCACGGTTCTTAGATGATTTTCCATTAATAATCCAGAGAGTTTGCAAAGGTACACATGCTGTTGGCCATGATCATGTTTCTGTGATGGCAACTACATTGTAGCTTTTCTGCTGTACAACGGCTTCCAGCTCCTCTGTTCATTGCCCATTCTGTGTGCGTTGCTGCAGCTGCATTTCAGCTGGGCTGCTGATCTGTGAAGGGGTTTCGTTAGAAGGAGATATGTTGTTGAATTAGTCAGGCCCAAAGGAATCTCAAGGCCAGTTCGAGAAGCTGAGAACAGAATCTGCTGTGAGAAAGAGGGGCGTTTCTTCATTAACAGGGCCTCAGCATGGCGTGAGTCGTCGGACCTGTCATCGGTGGGGCTCCAGCGTGTGGACTGCCCATGATACTCATTTAGCGAATCCATGCTTGGAGCGTGGATTCGTGATTAGAGAATAGTTGTGTATATAAGGAGACATGCTTCTGTAATAAATGGCTTTGGCGTGATTCACATTGAATCGGAGTGCTGAGTCCTTTATCGTTCCAACAAATGGTGACCCCGACGTGATACTCCGAACGGCGTCTCACTACGGTCGGGGAAAAGCCTGGAGCAACCCAGCCGGAGGCGGCTCAGCTGGACTGAGAGCCGGGCGGAGACGTACGGACGTTCCGCGGATAAATTTTGTTGAAGGCGGCGCCGGGAAAGGTGAGCGGCTGGGAGCAGGAGGAGGGAAGAGTGAAGTTATGGGGCAGAATATATCCTCTGAGGAAGAAGCTATAGTTAAAATCCTCCTGCATATTCTCTCTAGGAGAGGACTTAAATATGAAGAAAGTAACATACGTAGACTGTTGGTTTGGTGTAGAACTAACGGCTACCCGACAGAAGCTGAGAAAGCTTTTAAAATTGAACTTTGGGACGATATAGGGCAGAAATTATGGGATAAGGTTAGCGACGGAGATAAAGAAGCTAAATCATTAGCGACTACATGGAAGCTTATGATTTCCACCTTAAAAGAATTTAAGGCTGAGCGGGCTGCGGTTACTGGAATTTTTGCAGCGTTACAGTCTGAAAAGAACTCTAAAAATAACTGTGAAGCTTATCCAGTTCGTGTTTTCGATATCCTTCCTGCTCCATGCCCTCTTGTGCCTTCGGCGCCCCCGATGATACAACAGTCTGGGGCGGAGGGAGGAAAATTACCGAGTGGATGGCCTCCTGTACCATCACACGACCCTAGAGAGACCAAGAAGTCCAAAGAACTGGAGTCAGATAATTTGCCAAAAGGACTGGTGAAAGCTGAGAATGTTAAAGTCGTAAATAATTGTAATATCAATTATTTTACTGATTCGTGTCTGCCTTTACCGCCTTCTGCCCTTCTAATTCCTACAAGAGAACAGAAGGAGTCGCCGGATAAGAACTGGGCAAAAGAACTGTGTGAAAGATCAGATCAGCTATTAGCGAGTGAATCCAACAGTCAGCCATATCAAGCTATGAGAGAGGTGCCTGAAACCAACAAAGCAGCCAAATTGTTTGCAACTATTAATCAGGGTCCCAATGAGAATTACATGCAATTTATTGACCACCTTCAAGAGACCATCAATAAGCAGGTTGAAAACTTAGAAGTTAAGGAAGCACTGGTGTTGAAATTAGCAGTAGAGAATGCTAATGTTTGCTATCAGCATGTTATTTGCGAGTTTTACAGTACATATTATGTGTTCCTGTGTACCGTCTCTCTGAAAATCAAGCAGCTTGTCATGAATGTGAGTTAATTGTTTTACTAGTTGTTTTTAAGTGCGCCATAAAACCTTCTGCCCGCTCTTCCCACTCAGGCTGCGAGCAGCCCTGTGCTTCCCCCCCCCACCAAGGTTTTTACTTGCAAGATGAGGTCAGGAATGATTGTTTTCAGTTGTGTTCCTAAAAAAATTGGTATTGGGAGGTGTTTTAAAACATAGGAAAGCACTCGGACAAGAAATCATTAAATCATTTCAGACAGTTTTACAGGCGGGGCGATTTGAACTTCAACAAGCTGAGAGAGACTTAACTGATAACACACGGGTCAGAAAACTTGTTAAAGTCTGCAAGATGCTTTCCTTATTAACCTGTTTTCTCTGTGGGTATCTGTTTAAGCATGTTGCAATTTTGATAGGTCTTTGTTATATGATACGATAAGTTCACAGTCTGTTAAATCATGAGATTCCGTTGACTCAAAATGTGCATTTTGTGATAATATAGAAGAACATGAGTAATTTAGTTCTTTACTGCGTGAATGTGATGTCTATCCCTGTTTCTCTATTAGGACGGGATGTGTTAGGACAACTAGGAGCAACTCTGGTGACGAAACAACAGCATTTCTAGAAGCGGCCATTGATGATGGGTGACCAGTACTGAAATTACAGTGGAAAAATGATGATCCAGTATGGGTAAATCAATGGCCGCTCAGTAAAGAAAACTCGCCCATGTTGAAGAGCTAGTACAGGAACAGCTTGAAAAAGGGCATTTAGAGCCGTCTACAAGTCCCTGGAATACTCCTGTGTTTACTATTCAGAAAAAATCAAAGAAATGGAGGTTGTTACATGATCTTCGAAAAATTAATGATACCATGGAAGACATGGGAGCATTACAGCCGGGATTACCATCCCCTGTCATGATTCCAGAAAACTGGCAGATCTTAATAATTGACTTGCAAGATTGTTTTTTCACCATTGCTTTACATCCTGATGACTGTAAACGTTTTGCATTTTCCATAAATTCTGCAAATAAGGCTGAACCTGCGAAAAGGTATCAATGGGTAGTTTTGCCACAGGGAATGAAAAATTCCCCAACTATGTGTCAAATTTATGTAGCTTGGGCCTTGCAATCAATCAGAAAATCTCATCCTGAGTTAGTGATTTGCCACTACATGGATGACATATTGATAGCTGGGGAAACTTTTTCGACTGATTTGTTGATAAATGAAGTATCTGATACATTGCAGCATAGAGGATTGCAAATTGCTCCAGAAAAGGTACAAATTCAACCAGCATGGAAATATCTTGGTTGGGAAATTTCTCAGTCCACAGTGAAACCTCAGAAAACAGTATGTCGGCCTGTCATTCAATCCTTAAATGATGTGCAGAAACTAGTGGGTGATCTGAATTGGGTCCGAACCATTTGTGGGATCACTAATGAGGATTTAGCTCCAATTGTAAAACTGCTAAAAGGGGATAGTGACATTAGCTCTCCTAGAACGCTTACTGCTGAGGCGGATGCTGCTCTGAAAAAGATTATGTCCAAACTTGTAAAAGCTTTCAGCCATAGGTGGAACCCAGATTATGTAATCGGACTACTAATTGTAAACAATACTAACTATCCTTTTGCTCTCATAATGCAATGGACAACTGGTAAGGAGCCGTTAAAGATCTTAGAGTGGGTGTTTTTGCGTTTTCGACTCAAACAAACCATTACAACCAGGGTTGAAGTCTTTGCTCAGCTTATAATGAAAGGTAGGCAGAGAATAGTCGAAATTTCAGGGGCTGAGCCTGCATATATCATTGTTCCCCTCGTTTCAGAATATTTACAGTGGGCTTTGCAGAACTCCTTACCTTTTCAGATTGCGTTATTAGATTCTCGAGCTTTAATTAAGACGTTTTCCCCTCCACACAAGTTAATGTCAGTTTTGAATATGGGATCAATGGAGGAGGGTCCCCCTCTTCTCTCAGAATTTCCTGTTAAAGGACCCACAGTGTTCACTGACGCAGGGGGTAAAATGCAGAAAGCAGCAATTACATGGAAAACAGATGGAAAATGGCACGATGTGATACTAACTGACCTGAAAGGACCAACTCAGCATTTGGAACTCAGGACTGTAATAGAAGTGTTTATCAGATTTGCTCATAGCCCAGTGAATATTGTTTGCGATTCTTTGTATGTGGTAGGTGCGGTAGCTCGCATTGAAAGATCATTGCTCAAAGAGGTTCAGGATGCACAGCTGATGTCTTTGTTCAAGCAACTATGGTTGTTGATCGAAGAGAGACAACACTGATACTTCATAACACATATCCGTAGTCATCTGACAATTCAAGGCGATTTAGCTGAAGGAAACCGCCGAGCTGATTTTCTTGTATCTCCTGCCTGGGTTCCACCTCCAGTAGATAGGTTTGGGCAAGCAGTACGCTCTCATAGTTTCCTCCATCAGTCTGCTCAGGTCTTACAGCGGCAATTTTCATTGTCCGAAAGTGAAGCCCGAGGTATTGTTAAAAGTTGTGCAGATTGTCAGCGCATCTCAGTAGGGCTGGGCGCAGGAGTCAATCCAAGAGGATTAGGAGCCTTGGAATTGTGGCAAATGGACGTCACACATGTCCCTGAATTTGGCAGGCTGAAGTATGTGCATATGTCTATTGATACATATTCTTTCGCCACATGGGCCACTGCTCAGACTGGTGAAACTAGTTCACATGTGCAACGACATTTACGTTCTGCTTTTGCAGCTTTGGGAGTTCTTGCACAGGTCAAGACAGGCAACGCACCTGGTTATATCGCCAAAGCTACTGCCACCTTTTTTCAATTGTGGGGTGTTAAGCACATTACAGGGATACCAAATTCTCCTACTGGTCAGGCCTTGGTAGAAAGGATGAATCGAACTCTCAAGCATCAGCTTGACAAACAAAAAGGGGGAACTGACTGTACTACTCCACATGACAGACTAAGCAAAGCATTATATGTCTTGAACTTTTTACGCCTTCCGCAAGGATTCGACATTCCACCTATGATTCGTCATGGAACAAGCTTAAGAGGACACTTGACAGACCTTAGAGAAAATCAATGTCAGGTCAAAATACGCAGTGGAGTTACTGGTGAATGGGAGGGTCCTTTCCAATTAATAACTTGGGGAAAGGGTTATGCTTGTGTCATTACAGATCAAGGATCAAAATGGATTCCTGCGAAACGGATCAAGCCATGGCTGAATAAAGACAACAAAGATTCGACAGATGCAGAAGGACAGGAGGGAGATAAGTTGTGAGAATTGTCTCAAATGTAAACCATGAATTCTTATTCAGTGTTATAGATGCTCTTAGACCCAGTGGTCTAAAAGCTTATTAGTAAACAGATAAGGTACCTTCCATAGAGAATGCTAATTTGAACAGATGGTAAGAGTTCCAAAAGGGTGATATTACAATTAGATAATCTATGCATAGATAAGGTAAAAGTATAAGATATTTCTACCATGGTAACCTAATTTAGCAACTGGTAAGGTTTTAAAAGAGATATTAAGATTAAGCTATAGATCTTTTAAATAGGTTAATATAAGTTTAAAGATATTAATTCAATAATTAGCATATGAATAGGTTAATATAAGTTTTAAGATATTAAGTCAATAATTAGCGTATGCTGATGGTATTAAGTACGTTACTCTATAAACCGCGCAGTTATAGATCTTCTAGGAATTTAAGAGAATATATTGTATTAAGTTGTCTGACTATTCTAAAATAGTGCGTTGGTAAGGTTGTCATAAGCAGAATTAAGGTTTTATATATGATATGAAGGTTTGAGTATAAGCAGATAGTTGTTTAATCTTATTAAGTAAGGTTTAGCTACATTATATGTGATTGTAATTATGTTGTTAATCATGTATCCTATGTTGCAGTGTATTTCAAAGACGATTCAGCATGCTGTTTAAGGGGCCTGACTAGTTCAAGAACAAAAAGGGGGAATAGTGAAGGGGTTTCGTTAGAAGGAGATACGTTGTTGAATTAGTCAGGCCCAAAGGAATCTCAAGGCCAGTTCGAGAAGCTGAGAACAGAATCTGCTGTGAGAAAGAGGGGCGTTTCTTCGTTAACAGGGCCTCAGCATGGCGTGAGTCGTCGGACCTATCATCGGTGGGGCTCCAGCGTGTGGACTGCCCATGATACTCATTTAGCGAATCCATGCTTGGAGCGTGGATTCGTGATTAGAGAATAGTTGTGTATATAAGGAGACATGCTTCTGTAATAAATGACTTTTGTGTGATTCACATTGAATCGGAGTGCTGAGTCCTTTATCGTTCCAACACTGATCCCAGCACCTTTTTGCAGTGAGAAGCCCCAACTCCTTTGCAGCCATTCCCAGGCATTTCTGTGTTTTCTAGCACATCTACAACCCTTCTGTTTCTTCTCCTGCACTGCTCTCCATCCCCTGCCTCTGCTGAGACAGCAGAGCAAACGACCTGGGTAGCAGCCCATCCAAGAATTTAAAAAAGCCAAGAAGGCCAATGGTACCTGGGGTGGATTAGAAGGGGGTAGTCAGTAGGTCAGAGAGGTTCTCCTGCCCCTCTACTCTGCCCTGGGGAGACCACAGCTGGAATATTGTGTCTAGTTGTGGCCCCTCAGTTCCAGAAGGACAGGGAACTGCTGGAGAGAGTCCAGCGCAGCCACCAAGATGCTGAAGGGAGTGGAGCATCTCCCGTGTGAGGAAAGGCTGAGGGAGCTGGGGCTCTGGAGCTGGAGGAGAATGAGGGGGGACTCATTCCTGGGGATCAATATGGAAAGGGGGAGTGTCAGGAGGATGGAGCCAGGCTCTTCTGGGTGACAACCAGCGACAGGACGAGGGGCAATGGGTACAAACTGGAACACAGGAGGTTCCACTTGAATATGAGAAGAAACTTGTTTGGGGTGAGGGTGGCAGAGCCTGGCCCAGGCTGCCCAGGGAGGTTGTGGAGTCTCCTTCTCTGCAGACATTCAAACCCGCCTTGACACCTTCCTGTGGAACCTCAGCTGGGTGTTCCTGCTCCATGGGGGGATTGCACTGGGTGAGCTTTCCAGGGCCCTCCATTCCCTGACATCCTGGGATTCTGTGATTCTCAACAAGTACAAGGACAACACCAGGGCTTCGTTCAAGTGGAGGAAGGCCCACGCAGCGGTGTGGAACGTGGTGGAGGCGCAGGCTGACTTTGCCACAGTGTTGTCCCTTGAGCCCTCGCCGCGCGCCATCATCTCTGAGGAGCCCGGAGCCTGCAAGCTCACCTGCACCGAGGACAAGATCCGCTTCGAGGGTGTCTTCTCACAGGAGACCCCAACGCTCCCTGAACAGGTTCTTTTAGATACTCCACACGTGGAACGTTTTTTGAAGGTTGTTAGCATTTAATACAAATTTTACTTATTTACATATTTGAGGTGGCCCAGGAGCTTGCCAGGGTGTAAGAGTCGGTCTGAAGGACAGTATTTGCCCGAACATCGCCATCAAGAGCTTGAACGGACAATGACTTGGAAAGAGGCCTGAGGAAGAACTGTGTTGCACAGGTCTCTCTGACCCGGGGGCTACCGTTAGCAACAGCCGCTGTGTGGGCTTCACCTGCTGCCTCAGCCAGGCTAGCCCCCACCTCCTAAAAGGAATTGTGTTCTATGGGTCTCTCTGACCTGGGGACAACAGTTGCTGTCCAGACGATGGATTTTCACCTGCTGCTTCAGCCAAACTCTCCTTCCACCTGCTCCCTGTTAGTAAAGCCAACGAAGAAGAGCATGCGCAGAGGCTCGCCAAGGCTTTTGAGGTCACCCAATGGACCATAAAGAAAGCCCTGAACGTGAGGCCACGCAGGCGCAGATGGGTTCTGGCAAACGAAGCAAGGACTTTTCGAGCCTGCGCAGTTAAGCCTCGGTTGGGAAACAAAGGCGGAGACTGGCCTCAACTCGTGGGAGAAAAGGGGGTGAAGACGCATAAAAGATGGATCCTGACTGGACATCATTGAGATCTCCCCACCAAAGGATCCTGAATCACAACAGAGGACCGGCAGGACTCTATGGGACTGGAGACCAGAGGGACGCCTTTGGGACTCGTTCGGTGGTAACCAAATCCTCTTTCCCCCCTTTTCATTTTTCTTTCCCTTTTTCCTCTACATTCTCTTTCACAGGCCGCTTTACGGGCAAAATAATAAAGTAACACTGTGTGATAGAATTATAACCCCTTGGCATTTTGGTTGCCTTAATTTTGCGCTTCAGGATCAAGGTGAACAAACTGTAACGAGTCCATCACTGAATGGAGCGTGACAGCAACTAAGCAGCTGGAGGCTGGGAAGAGAGATGCTGCTGCTGCCCACTGCTGCCCCAGTCATTGCAATCAGCTCTGGTTCTGTGCAGTGCGCGGAGGTGCTGGGGAAGAGGAGGATGCTGCGAAGGCTGCAGCCCAGGCTGTGCAGCAGCCACAGACAGCCGTGGCTGGTTTGCAATGGGCCACACAGGGATCAGCAGCTGCTGCGGCTCTTGGCTAACCGGGTTTATACCTGAGCCTCCCTCCATTTTTAGAGCCCAGAAACCCAGGGCGGAGGAGCACACATCTGAGATGAAGCTCTGAGCGGGCGCATTTCTTCTCAAGACCAGCACTGTTTGCGGCGCTTCTCCCCGGTGTCTCAGGCCTGAACGTGCTCTCGTGACGCTGGAAGCCTTGTGCGTCAGAGCCTTGTGCAGAGATGGATCATGGCTCAGATTTCCAGCAAGGGAGCGAGCAGCCGGCTCTTCCTCACTTGGAAGACCCTCGGTGGAGGTGAGGCACCGCGTGTGGGTTTGGAGGGTCTCGCCTGTATCAGCTCAGGGAGGTGCTCCGAAACACCCCCGCAATGGGGAGGTTCCTTGTGAGACGAAGGGGATGCCGTACGGTGCATGGATTAGGTCAACCAGGCCAAGTCGGCGATAGATCTCAAATGTTCCAAGTCCTTGACTCGAATTGGAGACAGGCAGGTGGGAAGGGAGCTTGAGGGGGATCCAGCCAGACTGCCGGCTTGCGGCAGCACCAGCCCATGGCTTCCCGAAAGCAATGTCGGGACACCCCGAGGACAGAGATTTCCTGCAGCCTTCTTTGTCCCGAGGGGGAGCAGGAACAGATGAGCACAGGGGGAAAACTGTCATTTTTTTTTTAATTGGCTTTATTGATTTCTTAAAACAATCCAAGGCCGAGCAGAGGCTGGCAGCACCATGTCCTCAGGGCAGGTGAACGCCGCGGTCGCCGTCCATGCTCCCATCCCTGGTGTGCCGCCCTCAGACGCTCCCTCTGGGCGCTGCGCAGGCTCAGGACCAGCCGCATGTCCAGGGACCCGCGTGGCGCTGGCAGCCGGGCTCTACTCCTCTTGCTGTCCCGCGGTGCAGCTGCAGCGGAAAGCCCTGCGCAGAGCCCGGAGCACCCTCCTGAACCGGGAAGGCCGTCGCCGTGGAGCTGGGCCCTGCGCTGGGCAGGCGATGTCTGTGCTGGTCTCTCCTCCATGCTCTCCAGACATTGAAGAAACCGCCTTTTCCTCTTGATCCTTTGCAGCTGGGACGAGAGGGGCTGTGCTGGGCTGTCCCTCATCCTCTCCTGCCAAATGAGCCTCAATGACTTCAAGTGCTGCAGGTGCAGGTGCTGCCGCTGGAACATCCATGCATTGGGCCAGGTCCTGCTGTTCCTCCGCTTGCTGGCCAGGTCCCTGGATCTCAGCCTCAGCCCTGCGCACGGCCTCACTGACGATGTACTCCACGATGTCCGACAGAGCCACATCGTCCTCTGTGGGGCTGTGCTGGGCAGGTGCCGGGCTCCCTGCTTCTGCTGCCCCCTCCGTGTCTGTGCAGCTGGGCAAGCCAGAGCCCTCCTGGGGACCTGCAGGGGCGTCCTGGAGGAGCTCCTGGACCGAGGGGTTGATCCAGATGTTCTGGATGGAGTTGTCTCTGCCTTGGCACCCCTCTTTGCTGCTCTCATCCTCCACATCCATGTGCTGGGCCAGGTCCTGCTGTTCCTCTGCTTCCTGGCCAGTTCCCAAGATCTCAGCCACAGCTCTGCGCATGGCCTCACTGACGATGCGCTGGGCTGTGTCCCACAGAGCCGCGTCGTAGGCTGTGGGGCCCTGTGGGGCAGGTGCCGGGCACTCTGCCTCTGCTGCTGCCGCGGTGTCGGTGCTGCGAGGCCAGCCAGACCCCTCCTGGGGACCTCCATGGTGGTCCTGGAAGCTCTCCTGGACCGAGGGGGTGACCCAGGTGCCCTGGATGGTGTGCTGGCCCGGGCCGTGGCTGACCTGCGGGCAGGAGGAGGAGCAGGACACGTGGGATGGAGGCGGCAGCCCCGGCACCGCAGCAGCTGCTTGCGGCCCCATCCAACCACCGGCCTCTCCCTCCTGCCCTGTACCATCCCTCCCCTGTGGCTTATGGAGCAAGGGGGGCAGCCCGAAGGGCTGGGAGTGGGCGTTCGCCTCCTTGTCAATCGGCATCTTGGGCCTCGCCTGCTGCAGAGCTGCAACGGGCACCCAGGGGAGCTGCTGCCTCGTGAGGAGCTGCTGCCTCCTCCGAAACTGCTGCCTCCTCCGAAGCTGCTGCCTCCTCCGAAGCTGCTGCCTCCTCAGAAGCTGCTGCCTCCTCCGAAGCTGCTGCCTCCTCAGAAGCTGCTGCCTCCTCAGAAGCTGCTGCCTCCTCAGAAGCTGCTCCTTAAATACCCCCACGGTCAGGGCGGGGACCCCCATGTCACAATGGCCTCTGGCTATGACGACCCCGTGTCACA